>NC_086190.1:15225000-15571666 GCF_023053635.1 Elgaria multicarinata webbii | reverse complement strand
TTGTGTATTTATTATAAATAAATAATAATAATAAATAATAATAGTGTAGCCACTCCATATCTAGACAGATTCCAGAGTGGTAAATGACAAACAATAACAAAGTAAGAAGATAAAAGTTACATCTCTCTCTCTCTCTCTCTCTCCCCCTCCCCTTACTGTTTCCATCTCTAGGTACACATAGAGCCCTATAGTTTTCTCATCTTCTGGCCTCTCTGTATCACCACTTTTATTTACATCTCCAAGGTGATCCCGGAAACCAAGGGAAAGACCTTTCTGGAAATCAGGCGGATTGTGGCAATCCACGAGACCAGGAGGATGCTGATCCGAGACCTGGCAGACATGGATTAAAGGAGGACCCCTCTGTGCTGCTTTGCATATTATTATTATTTTTTAAAAAAGGCAAAGATCCAAAGGAAATCTCTCTTGTCGTCTTTCAGTTGTCTCGGCTCTCCTTCTGGGTTGGAAGGAATAATAATAATAATAATAATAATAATAATAATAATAATAATAATTATATTTATTTGTATCCCGCCTTTTGCCCAATGCTGGGCCTCAAGGCGGCCTTACAAAGTTTAAAATATACATGGGGGGGGGGGCGGCGGAGAAACAAAACCATAAACAATTAAAAAATACACAACAAAATTATAAGACATTAACATAGATGGAGGGCCGGATTATTCTCCAAAGGCCTGCTTGAACAAAAAAGTTTTAGCCTGCTTCCAAAAGCCCAACAAGGAGGGAGCCAGCCTAGCTTCCCCGGGAAGAGAGTTCCAGAGCACCGGAGCAGCCACCGAGAAGGCCCTGTCCCGCGTTCCCACCAAGCGTGCCTGTGAAGAAGGTGGGACTGAAAGAAGGGCTTCTCCAGAAGATCTCAAAGCACGGGCAGGCTCATAAGGGAGAATACAGGTTCATAAGGGAGAATACCTGGACCCGAACCTGAACCAACTGCCTTGTCTCCAACTTCTTCATATACAGGCTTCTTTTACTCTCCTGCCGCGAATTTCTTTTATGAAATCGTACCGTGCGCACACTATTAAAGGGATGTACCTGGGATTCCCCCCTCCCTTGGCTTCCTAGCACACAGTCCCACCTTCCTTCCCCACCTGCAGAAGAGGCTGTCTGTTGAACAGGGATCCCCCAAACCCAACTTCACAGATGGGGGCAAAAAGATGGCGGCTCTTTGGCCAAGGGGTGTGACGCGATTCAGCTCAACCAGCAAGCTCCCTGCCTCGGTTTCCCTCAGGGAAACAGGGCAAGGGAGCTTACTTGGCTGGTGCACACCTGCAAACTGAGTCCGCCTGAAGAAGACTATATTTGGCTTCGCTACCAAAGAATTGTAGGGCACTGTTTGTGTGTCTCTACAACAGGGGTGGGCCACAAGCAGACCTGTGTCGCCTTCCTCCGCCCCCCAAATTTCAAGTTACAAAGTGGCACTCAGTTGCACCAACGGAGCACTAATAAGGTCAAATTGACTTTGCTTGACAGCCAGAGGTGTCCCTTTAAGTCCTCCGAAGCTCAACGAATTTTTGGCAGCAAACCGGGGATTATTTTTAAAAGTGTTTATTTGTTCTGTTGCGGTGCAACCTGGAGGGAGGGGGGACAAAAATGTCCCACAGACCTCCGGCAGTTGCGTCCACCCCTCCTCAAAGAGATCGAATCGGTTCCTCTCGAGTCAAAAGCCTGTTTCGCCCCGTACTATTTGTCTGGTTTTGCCTAGCTTCTAGGCTTGGCGGGAGCTTTGTAACTTTCCTCTAGAAGGAGCTGGAATTATGCATTTGCCTCTTAAGAGACCGAGGCCTTAGCTACACCTACGGTTTATCCCGGGATTAAGATGCTTATGACTATTGCCCTGGACTGCTGGCTAGGAATGAGGCAGGCAGTGGGCGGAGCAAACCCAGCAGCTCTCAGAGAAGAGGGAGGGAGAACAACGAAAGGATTTAACAATGTGCCCTGCAGTAATGTTACAGCTACAGAGAACCGATACAGAGAACCACGTTAGAAAGGGACACTAGCAACGGTATAAGACTAGTGTAGATCCGACCCAGAACCTGCCTCCGCACCAGGCACTCTAAAGTTACGGGCGTTTGGGAAGGGGCTTCCTGTTCTCCTTGGGAGGACAATTGTGCTCGCTTAGTTTGCATAATTTTGCCTAGGGGGGAGTTTCCAAGAGATTAGACTCTCTGCAGGTAGAAGAGATGTTTGCTGCTTAATAAAAGCTTTGTGGATTACCTAGCAGGCCTCGTCATTTGCCTCCCATCGAAAGCAGGAGTGTTTTGAGAAACACGACATTCTCATCGCCTTCATATACCAGCTGGGCGGAGCTCTCTGGGCGGTTCACAAAAGTTAAAACCATTCAAAGTATAAATCAACAGTATAAAAACCATAATATAAAATACAATATAAAAACTCAACCAGATAAAAACAGTAGCAATGCAAAATTACAAATTTAAAACCATGTTATTTAAAATGTATAGATTGTTAAAATGTTGGGAGAATAAAAAGGTCTTCACCTGGCGTCGAAAAGCATATAATGTAGGTGCCAAGCGAACCTCCTTAGGGAGCTCATTCCACAGCCGGGGTGCCACAGCAGAGAAGGCCCTGCTCCTGGTAGCCACCTGCCTCACTTCCTTTGGCAGGGGCTCGCGGAGAAGGACCCCTGAGGATGACCTTAGGGAGGTACATATGGGAGGAGGCGTTCCTTCAGATAACCTGGCTACCTTCGCTTGTCAAACAAACAAGTTTTTTTTGTCTTGTTTGTCTGTTTAGTGTAAATTTCAACAGAGCAAAGGAAACAAAACCATAAAAAAGAAAATGTTGAAGTGATCGAATAGATCAATTTTCAGAAAATATATGTGGAATGTGTGTGGGGGTGTAAATACAGCTTTCTAAAAAAATTTTTAAAAAGATTATACATAAAATTCAACCAAGGCAGAACAAATATCCATATATAACATGGCCGCGAATATTCGTGTGTGCATATATATCCATTCCCAAGGGGCGCCTATATGCCAGCCGTTCAAATGTTGAAAGCGCTATTAAGTTCTCAATCCACTGTGTTAGAGGAGGTGAGGGTTTACCCTCCAGCATTGTCATTTCATTTTTTTTATCTGTCAAAAGAGTGTGGAGAATCCATTTATGTTGACCGTGCATTAACTACCAGGGAGCAGGTAGATAATTTGAAGGGAAAGAAAAACCCATGTACATCAATAATCAGTAAAAATTAAAGAGTGTTCCAAAATACTCTTTATATGTGAAGAAGGGGTAACAATCAGGAGTAGGCGTGGTGGGGCACCGGTCAAGGGCCCACATCTTAGCAGGGGCCCAGTGACAAAAGTCCACTGAAGTTGCTCCTTCTCTTCCCCGTCACAACCTGTTTCTTCACCTGCCTCTCTCTCTGGCCCAGGCAACAGTGGTGGTGAGATGGAGTAGTAGGAGGCTTTGTAGCCTACTCACTCCCTGGCTCTCTGCCTGTCAAGCAAGCAAGCAGAAGCCAGGAGGAGGAGGAGGAGGAAAGTGGGTGAAAAGGTAGATGCATCGAAGGGTCCATTGATGGTTTCTTGCCTTCCTTCAAAACCTGATGCCAGCACTGATTGGAAGACCCTACATTTGAGACAACGTGCAAAGAGATACAAAAGTTCTACCTGGGCTGCTTATAGCTGCGATGAACCCCTTCACCCAGTCTTTTCTTGACTTCCCCGTCGACCGTCCTTAAACAAACCTAGGCTGAACCATCTTCTGAAATGTCAAATACATAACCGTGAGCTGCGGTTGCTCGGTGCTGACTTTGTATGCCCCGAGGCGCTCTTGTTTTATCGACAGTCTACGTTAAAACCTTGACTATGCAAAAGGGTCATGAAATAATGATAATACTTATCATCAGCATCACACTTTGGAGGGTTCAAATTGCCTCAGGAATGTTATCGCGTAAAGCCCACAATCATGTTAAGGGACGCTAATATTGTTATCCATTTATCGCCATTGGGGAGTGGGTTACGGAAGAGCAGGTGGCAGTCCTGAGTGCATTCGTGTTAGAGGTGGATTCTTCCCAACTGGTAGCTCAGTCACTTGACGGCCATACCATGCCTCTGTTACCCCGGTACTTAAACCTCGTGAAGACGCGCTTCTACATTGGCCTCCTTTCTATTGGAGATGATACATCCAGTCAATTCCCAACTGTCAACAGCTTCCCTTGGAACCTTCCGGAACCTTCCGGCCGCCTTCCCTGATAGGCTCCTGCCGTGCCATTAACCTTCCGAGGGACTTATTTCATGGGAAAATAAGCCTTTGTTGATTGTTCCTCAGCTCAGCAGTACGGAAAGCTAAGCTTAGTTTGATTGGTGTGCATTATCTATTCATCCCCAAATCTCTACGGTGGGGAGTTACTCTAAACAGGGTAAGCTACTGATTTGTGGGCCTGTTTAAACTATCAGACGTCCTGGGGTAATGTAGGGTGGACATGTATCCTTCTTTACGGAGGTCAAGCCTCGATTTGAAGACGTCTGCCCTTTACAGAGGACGGACTTGTATCTGATGTCTTTTCAAACAGAAGACGTCAGGGCAAGTCTTCTATTTGTGAGCGCCTCAGTTTGAAGGGTTGTCCGGCAGGGACGGGGTCAAGGGTTGAGCACCTGTCAAGGGCCCACATCCCAACGGGAGTCCACTAACTAGAGTCTCCCCACTGTTGCAACCTTGGCCCAGACAATGTGAAGGTGGTGGTGAGGAAGAGGAGATACAATTGCCAATATCAAGCAACCAAGTGGAGATGTGGAAACACTGCTGGTTTTGGAGGGCCTTTGGTCAAGACCCCATCCATGGGGGCCCTCCCTTGGTGAGCCTACCTTCTCACCACCATGGTCATCATCTGCTCTTGTTCCTCCTCCTTTCTCTCATCACGGCTCCCACTTGCTTGCTTGGAAAATGGAGAGCCAGGGAGCAAGGAGGCCATGGCGTCTCCTGTTCCCCCTCCTCACTGCCACCATTGCCTGGAGTGAAGGTGAAGAAGCAGGTTGCCATGGCGAAGAGGAGGGATAACTCCAGGATCCTCTTGTCAATTGGCCCCTCTTGGGGTGTGGGCCCTCAGCAGCTGCCCAACCAAACCTACTCTTGGCGCCGGCCCTGCTCTCCAGGGTCACCTGTTTGCTGACTGCAGGAAGCAGGGTGCTTCACTCACTAGAACTTCAGGGTGCTTTCCAAAGGAGGGCACTGAACGCTACTAGTCAAAAGACATTGGACAGCTATCAGAGAGAAAGAGAGACAGACAGACAGACAGAGACAAAACTCTCCCATCTTTTCCTACCGGTTGAAATGGAAGATGCCACCGACGCCTGAAACCCCTCCCATGAAGTTCCGTGAGTGATGGCAGGGTGACGGCATGATAAATCATAGAATCATTGAATAGTAGAGTTGGAAGGGGCCTATAAGGCCATCAAGTCCAACCCCCTGCTCATTGCAGGAATCCGTCTAGAAGCAACTGTCCTTGTATTCTTGAGAAAACTGGAAGAATCCATAAGCTCTTTTCCTTCCCCTCCAGGCGAACCCGATATCAAGAAACATGGGAAGCAACGTAAAAAAGGCCAAGGCCGGCAAACGGGTACGTTTGAGAGTTTGTTCCTCCTGCAAGGTTTATGAAAGAAAAGTGAAATCGGAGGATCGCGATATTTCTAAACAACCTTGTAAACAGCCATCAGTAAAGGAATCACGAACGCACAGTAAATGCATCGTGTTTAAAAGCTCTTAATTTAGCTTAGGGGGGAGGGGGAAAAATCTCGTTAGTTAGCTTAGGATGACCTGACTAAGGTTGCAAATTAATTGAAGAATTTAATTGATTGATTAATTAATTAATTTCTGGAGGGTTGATTAATTCAATTAATTGATTTGAAAACATTTGACTGAGGAGTAAATTAGCTGGCTTCCCCGCCCACCCCCCACCCCCGGTGAAATTTAAAGAAATCCTAGTCATGACATCTAAATGTGCAGGTATGGAGATCGGTATAAATTAGCATATGCAGATTTTATGCAGATTTCTGAACTCTGGGCCTGGGCACAGAATCTTTTAAATGCCCAGCAATCCCCCGGGTCTGGTCACCCTCCCATAAACGTCCTGATTGCATGATAAACACCCCAGGTGTGAACCTGCAACGGTCTCCTTCTTGAATAAGCAGAAAGAGTTAATAACCTCTTTTGTTTCCCTGATAGGAGAGAGAGAGTGTAGCTGCCTCCCTAAAAAGCACAGGAAGCAGCTTTGAAACGCCTGATGACTCAAAAGCCAGAGGCAGCAGATGGGTAAGTTCAGAGAGTTTGTTCATCCTGCAAGGTTTATGAAATGTTAACGGTCTTATCCCATTTCCGGAGTCTGAGCCCCGCAGTTGTAGGTTCAAAAGTCCGAAAGACCCAAGATGTACAGCACAAAGAGAGATCAGGCAATAGGTCGAGTCTCAATGGCCCAGTTCACAGGCAACCACAGCAGTCAAGATGCAAGCAGAAGGGGTAACAGTCAGGGCCGGTGCCAGATTATTTTGCGCGCGCAGGATCGGGAAGCGGGAGAGTTTGCCTGGCGAGGAGTCCACAAGTCCCTAGCTTTCCTGGGGGGAAGGGAGAAGGAGTCCCGCTTGCCCGCCTGGACATCATGGCCTGTTTGAGGAGAGAGGCGAGGCGACCCGGTGCCCTTTCCTCAGGAGTAAGGCAGAGGCTGGCTTGAGCAAGGGTTGAGCTCACCATGTGCTTTTTCTTCTTCTTCTTCTGGCGGCGTCCTCCCGGCTCTGGGAGGGCAGCTTCCGGGTGGAAGTCCGAATGTCGAGCTGCCCCCCCCCCCATCCCAGCGTCCCTGGCTTCACTTCGGCTGGGGGGCGCGGGGCGCCATCTCGCCCGCCCAGGCCCAGCTGAATCCTCCAGCCGTGCCGGCCCGGCTCACAGCCAACAACGCGCGTGAGTGCTGCCCTGCGCAGCGCCCCTCTTAGCTTGGCACTCTAGGTGGCCGCCTGAGTGGCCTCTATGGTAGCACCAGCCCTTGTAACAGTCCAGTCCTGGGAACAGGTAGCCAGATTCCCAAGCAACACAGCAGATAAGGGATGAGCTACCACAAGATGTAAAGATGGCCACCAATTTGGATGGCTTTATTTTTTTAAAAAAATATATTATTATTTTCAATACTTAAACATACACCATTACAATTAAAAGAAAAACAACATACTACATAAATGTTGAACAACATTAATATCATATAGTCTCACTTAATCTATATAACATAATCATACTTAACATAAAAGTGCACCCCCAACCTTGGGATCTTATTCCTGATTCCAAAATCTCATAATTTCTTCTGCTGGTGGTTTCCCACTTCCCTTAGAAAACACAAATATTAGGAACTGTTTCCAGATTCCTTCAAAATCATTCGTTTTTGCTATACCTCTTCTCACAGTAATATTACATGTCAATTTATCATTAATAGCTATATCTCATACTTCTTTATACCATTCTTCAATACAATAATCACCTTGAATCTTCCAGTTCCTAGCTACCATCAGCCTTGCTGCAGTCAGCAAATTCATTATCAATAATTTGGATGGCTTTAAAGGAGGTGGGGTTAGACAAATTCCTGTAGGAGAAGGCTATCAATGCCTACTAGTCGTGATGGCTATGTGCTACCTCTTGGATCAAAGGCAGTATCATAGGCGTGCACAAGGGGTGTGCCAGGTGCAATAAACTCCCCATTTAGAAACACCCCATGTCTGGTCCTGTAAGGCTATGCTTGTTCTTCAGCAAGCTGAAAGCACCAATAACCTCTTTTATTTTCCCTACAGGACGCCCTGAGTATTGAAACTTACCCCAAAAGCATGGGCAGCGTAGAAAACCCAGACATAGAAAGGACCAAACCCAGCAGATGGGTAAGTTTGGAGGGTCCGTGTATGAAATGTTAACAATCCAAGCTGCTACGCCCTTGTTTTCCCAGGATGCAAAGACTGCTGGTCTTTAAGCCAATAATATGATATGTATAAGAATCTCATTGGTATCGAAGCTGGAAGAGTGGGAAAGCAGAGGAGGAAAATAGAAAAAAGGAAGGAAATACATAGGCCTGGTTTATACATAACGACAATCCAGAGTACGGGTTGAGTTGTCATTGAATTGTGGGTTGTTGTTACATGCGAATCGGCCACTATGGTTTAACTGCGGTTTGTTCACCCCGAACAGCCCAGGAAGAGAACCCATGGTTTGCTGTTGACTTGTAAACTCTGGGTTGTTAGTTAAACCATAGTGCAGGTTTCACACGTAATGAGAACCCATGATTCAGTGACAACCCACAATTCATCAACAACCCATAGTTACCCCATTCTCTGGGACGTCGTTATGTGCGAATCAGGTCACAGAGTAGTATCAAAGGGATGTGGAAAGTTAAGGCCAAAGAGGATAAACGGCTTCTGAGGCCCTTTCATTGAGATAAGCAAGACGTATTCCAAACACATCTTGGGTTGGGCTCCAAGCACAGGAACATTCCTGATCAGTGACCATCAGGGTCCAAAATCTTTGGATTATAATAAATATTTATATTTATTTATTTATTTATTTATTTATTTATTAAAAATCAAATGGTCTGATTCTTGTAAGCATTTATGAATGCCTTCTGGAGGGTTGTAATAAATAAGGAGTAATGTAACTGATAGAGCCTCGTGTGGCGCAGAGCGGTAAAGCAGCAGTTTCTGCAGCCGAAACTCTCCCCACGGCCTAAGTTCGATCCCAGAGGAAGCTGGTTTCAGGCAGCCGGCTCAGGTCGACTCAGCCTTTCATCCTTCCGAGGTCGGTAAAATGAGTACCCAGTTAGCTGGGGGAAAGGTAATAACGGCCGGGGAAGGCAACGGCAAACCACCCCGCTATAAGGCCTGCCAAGAAAATGTCAGCGAAAG
Source organism: Elgaria multicarinata webbii (assembly GCF_023053635.1). NCBI lineage: Eukaryota > Metazoa > Chordata > Lepidosauria > Squamata > Anguidae > Elgaria > Elgaria multicarinata. The sequence continues at coordinate 15,562,769 of NC_086190.1, read as the reverse complement.
CTGGCGTCCCTCCAAGAGTCAGCAATGACTCAGTGCCTGCACGAGAGGTTCCTTTCCTTTCAATGTAACTGATACTGCTGGCTACAAATGACCAATGTACTAGGCACCAACTACCAAACTTCCCAGACTCGGTGGCAGCATTCAGATAACACAATAGTCAATGGTGAGTTAATAGTCAACTCCACAGTTGGTTATTGAAGAGTACTCCCCAACCATGGTGTGGATTAATGCCAGCGTCGAGTTGACTATTAGTCAACAGTGAGTTTGACACATCACTCGCCCTCTCCCCCCCAGTCCTCCCGTTGGTATCCCATCAGCCATTGCGAGTTCTGCTGGCTGAACTAGAACGGCGGCCACCGCTTTGCCGGGGGATTCTGTAGTCACCAAAAATAACCAACAGTGTGTGCAACGAAATAGTCAATGGTGCCCAACACACAATAACCAACAGTTGTTGAAATAATCAACTCTGCGCAGCGTTGGTTATTTGCGTTGGTCGTTTGCATTGGTTATTTCAGCCAAAGAACCAACCGTAGTGCGAAAAAGTCCCGACAGACGGCACAATAACCCACCGTTGACTATTTAACCCACCGTTGGTTATCGTGTCATCCGAACCCAGTCAGTATTACCTCTGGAGTCCAGTTTCCAGGGTGCTGTGAACATTCTCAACTTAAGAATGAAAATTGGTATCCAGCAGACAATATTAACACCCAAGCTGAAATATAACAAAAAAATACCGCAGGGCGGGGTATAGATTAAGCAGGATTTGGCTTGGATCGCTGGGAAGCGTTTCTCTTATCCTGGAATAGAACGAATCCTTAGGAAGAAGTAAGGAGAAACAGTTTGGGGGATATAGCTTTTAATTGGACCCTTCAAACTACACAGAAGTTGTGTTTATGAAATAATGCTCGGATGTCTGACCTCCCTTTCCCCCCCATTTTTAAGGGCACAACCCTACGCATGCTTAGACAAAAAAAAAAAAAACGTCCTGAAACTCCCAAAGGGTACAAACCTATGTATGTTCAGACAGGTAGAAATTTGCAACACCCCATCCGTGCCCCACTGATGGTGTCCTCCAAAACCAGCAGCCAACACTGCTTGTAAATGTATTCCGTAAACTATTAATTTTTTAAAAAAGGACCACCAGCTACTGTGTTCCTTTCCTTCCAATAGGCACTGATAAGGCCACTTGTCATGGTTACGTTGACTATTTCCTTCGGGTCGTCCCTCCAATACGGTTACAACCTCTGGGTGGTCAACCATCCAGCTGCGGTAAGATTGCGCTGTGGCGTGAACCGGCTTATTCGAAGTGGGTGAGCCCTTGCTTTGCGAAGAGAAGGTCCCACTCCATAATGATGAGTAGCAGTTTGTTGGGGAAATCCCCTTCCCTTCAGCTCCCATGATGATTACAGCTGAAGGCAGCAGGAACGAGGACGTCCGAGGGGGGTGGCAGATGACATCAGAGACCCTGCTAATAAAAAAGTCTCAGGACGTCGACCCTGTGAGCCCTGCCTCCGCTATACCATTACACGTGTATCATACGGGAACACCGGCTGGGTGGCCGGGATTCCAGCTGCAGCTCCCTTGTCACGTTTGCACTGGGTTGGCGACCCAGCGTTCACTGCCGGGCCGTGTTAATGCCACTTCCCATGTTCATCTCTCACAGCTCATCCAAGACTTTTACAACGAAACCTATCGGCAGAGGAAGAAGGTCTTCATCCAAGCCAACTTTCTCAACTTCCTGTACAATTTGACCGTCACCATCTTCTCACTCGGAGGTCTCATTGGCTCCCTTTTGGTTTGCCCCATAGTGGATAAATGCGGCAGGTAGATCGAGAGAATGGGCCGAGGGCCTAACGAGGCCCTGCAAAGGACGGAGGGAGGCGTGCTTGCCTCTCGGTGGATGTTTTGCCGAGAGGCAACCATTCTTTTATAAGGATTTAGAGACAGTAAGCAGCCCGGTGGATGGAAGTCTAACCGGTCGGGCAAAAAGATACAAGGGAACACATAAAGCGGAGCAAGAGAGCTTGTTTCCTCCTTCTGTGGTCAGGAGAGAGCAGGGGGTTGGACTCGATGGCCACAAAAAGATGAGCATATGTGGAGGCATTGGGCGAGAATAAAAGTTTTTTTGGGACTTAATTTTTAAAGAAATTGAAAAGATAACAGGGCAAAAAGTTATTAAATCACCAGAACTAGCATTGTTAGGATTATTTCAGGAGGAGAATAAAAAAAGTTGAATCTAAACAACTAATAGGATTCCATAGAATCGTAGAATAGCAGAGTTGGAAGGGGCCTATAAGGCCATCCAGTCCAACCCCCTGCTCAATGCAGGAATCCACCCTAAAGCTTCCCTGACAGATGGCTGCCTCTTGAAGGCCTCTAGTGTGGGAGAGCCCACCACCTCCCTAGGTAACTGATTCCATTGTCGCACTGCTCTAACAGCCAGGACGTTTTTCCTGATGTCCAGCCGGGATCTAGTTTCCTGTAACTTGAGCCCATGATTCCATGTCCTGCACTCTGGGAGGATCGAGAAGAGATCCTGGCCCTCCTCTGTGTGACAACCTTTTAGTTTCTGCCAGATTGGTTATAGTCAGATTTTAGAAAGGTTTGGTTGGCGCTCCGCTAAGTAAGGTTTGGCATGTAGCCTTAATGGAGAAATTGACAAATAAATTGAGATTAGTAAGAGGAACAAGATTCAAAGATACATTTAATAAAGACTGGTATTGTTTCATAGTATACATAACCTAGTCGGAATGGGAGAATAAAATTCCAAATGGATTCAACTCCTCTTGGCTGACATAATGAAAGATAAATCTTTTGTGTTGGATTAAGTTGTCTCCTTTTTGATTTTTCTGACTTACAAAGAAAAAAAATGCTTAAGAGATGAAGAATGATACATATGCGCTTGTATATTTATATATGCATACACTGTAATAGATCTATATTGTAATAGGTATAATAGTATCATTGATTTCCTACAAGGGGAGGAGGGTGGGATAATTATGACTGCATTTTTATTTCTATTTCTGTTTATTAGTTTTGAATGCTATAAAAATAATATATATATATTGTCAGGTAATCACTGTACTTTAACGCGCTGGAAGTTACAGACTGTACCAGTGAATAGAGTTTGCAACGGCTCTTAGTTAGGACGCAGCAAAGACCAATAAATATAAGGCAAAGATTCTTTGTAGTTACAAAAATAAATCTTTTACTGACAGATATAATTTAGCTATGGCAATACAAGTTACAAGTTATACTCACACATGGTCAAAGTAATACAGCATACATCAGGCTGGGAAACAGAGTCATGAGAGTGATGGGAATGATGATGAAGATGATTAACAATGGCTCAAACACAGTTTCTTTTATAGGCAGTCCTGTACAAATGATGCAACCACTAATTGGCAATCATAGAAAAATGACACAATGCAGTAGTCCAATAATTCAAAAACTGTCCACCTGCAAAGTTGGCCTTTAAGTGATTGTCTTCTACTGACTCCTCACTTCTTCCAGGTTTTGTAGGACATTACAGAAATAAAGGAGAAGATAAAAACAGAGTCCATTCCAGGACTATCTATCTATCTATCTATCTATCTATCTATCTATATCTTCTACTGACTCCTCACTTCTTCCAGGTTTTGCAGGACATTACAGAAATAAAGGAGAAGATAAAAACAGAGTCCATTCCAGGACTATCTATCTATCTATCTATCTATCTATCTATCTATCTATATCTTCTACTGACTCCTCACTTCTTCCAGGTTTTGCAGGACATTACAGAAATAAAGGAGAAGATAAAAACAGAGTCCATTCCAGGACTATATATATATATATATATATATATATATATATATATCATAGAATCATAGAATAGCAGAGTTGGAAGGGGCCTACAAGGCCATCGAATCCAACCCCCTGCTCAATGCAGGAATTCACCCTAATAATAATTAATAATTAATAATTAATAAATAATCCACCTTATTAAATATATATATAACAAAAAGATGAGGACCCTTTTGCAATGCCACAGCTCCTCTCCCTCACCTGCTCTTTGGATACACGGACAACCTGTACCCACAACCCCCCCCCTTTTCACTATCTTTTCAGGAGAGGCGCCTTGATGCTAAATAACTGCCTGTCCATCATTGCTTCCATCCTCATGGGTTTTACCTCCTTGGTGCACGCCTATGAATACACCATCTTCTCACGCTTGGTCACCGGGATATGCTCAGGTCAGAAGCGTTCTTGGAGTTTGTGGGTTGGTTTGGGGTTCAAACGATAACGCACCGAGAATGACTAACCAACCCCTTGCAGAGCCCCACTGGAAATGTCCTGGGATGTCCTGGCGTTTCCCGTCTCCGCGCACCGGGGCCTCCCGTATTTCCTGAAGCGGCGTGTTTGTGAGCTTCTGCTAGAGCTGCATGGCTGCTGTTAATGATTCCTTCCTTCACCATCTAACCAGGCATATTCTCCTGTGTTGTCCCAATGTACCTCGCAGAGATGGCCCCCAAAAAAGTGAGGGGGACCATCATGTCGGTATCAATGCTCTTCGTTGCCATCGGAGTTCTGACCTCTCAGGTCCTTGGCCTTCCGGAACACCTGGGGACCAAAAAAGGTAAATTCAAGGGATGCTTCCTTTGGCCCATAGCTAAATGGTTTATTTATTTATTTATTTATTTATTTATTGCATTTCTATACCACCCCATAGCCGAAGCTCTCTGGGCCGTTGACAAAAGTTAAAAACAGTAAAAATTAAAAACAAATATACAAAGTTTAAAAACATAAAAAGCATAAAAACAACAGTATCCTTATTGTAAACCGCCCAGAGAGCTTCGGCTATTGGGCGGCATAGAAATGCAATAAATAAATGAATGAATAAAATAAAATAAAATAAAAATAGCTGTTCTGGGGTCCGTTGAAAAACAAACTCGGCTCATGTTGTTAAACGCTGTAAAATGCCTGGGAGTTGAGAAAGGTCTTAACCTGGCGCTGAAAAGATAACAATGTGTGTGTGTTTGTTTATTTATTTATTTATTACATTTTTATACCGCCCAATAGCCGAAGCTCTCTGGGCGGTTCACAAAAATTAAAACTACGAAGAGCATAAAAACAACCAACAAATTTAAACACGCACATCCAAAATACAATATAAAAAGCAGAACCAGAATAAAACCACACAGCAACGTTGGCGCCAGGCGAGCCTCATCGGGGAGATCATTCCACAATTGGGGGGCCACAACTTAAAAGGCCCTCTCCCTTGTGCTCAGGGCTGGCCCTATCATTAGGTGGAGGGAAGCAAACACCTCAGCTGGCAACAGTGGTAGTCGCACAGCTGTCCTTTCAGGAAGACAACGCTGTTGTGTGTGCCTCACAGCTTCTCTTACATTGCTTAGAATCATAGAATAGTAGAGTTGGAAGGGGCCTACAAGGCCATCGAGTCCAACCCCCTGCTCAAGGCAGGAATCCACCCTAAAGCATCCCTGACTGATGGTTGTCCAGCTGCCTCTTGAAGGCCTCTAGTGTGGGAGAGCCCACAACCTCCCTAGGTAACTGGTTTCATTGTCGTACTGCTCTAAAACAGCCTGCTTTCCTTGGGTGTGACGGGGGACTCTATCCTGTTGCCTGGAATGGAAGGGGGTGCCATCTTGTCCTTTGCTTCAGGCGGCAAAATGTCTTGGGCCAGCCCTGGTTGTGTTTCATCACGGCCCGTAACTCCATTTTTCTTGCACAGATTGGCCAATATTGCTAAGCCTGACCGGGTTCCTGGCAATGTCCCAAATCATCATCTTGCCTGCCTTCCCGGAAAGTCCGAGGTACCTTCTGATTCAGAGGAGGGATGAAGAGAAAGCGAGGCAAGGTAAAATGGCCCTGACGTGCACAGAGACCTCAGGGCAGGGGTGGCCAAGCTAGGGTGACCATATGGACACGGCTCCTGTATCTTTAACAGTTGTATAAAAGGTGGGTTTCAGCAGGTGTCTTTATATGCATGCAGCACCTGGTAAAATTCCCTCCTCATCACAACAGGTAAAGCTGCAGGAGCTATACTGCAGTGACCAGATACAAAAGAGGGCAGGACTCCTGCAGCTTTAGCCAATAAGAAAACCACACCCTGCTTCAGTTACGGAAAGAAAACAGCTTTATTTATTTATTACATTTATATGCCGCCCCATAGCCGAAGCTCTCTGGGCGGTTTACTTACAAGTATGTTTGCATATACAATGCAGGTACAGTGCAGAGTTTCAAAAAGTGTTAGTTCCATCCATTTAGGGTTCCATTACACCCACAGCAGCAAGAGAGCAAACACACTTGCTCCCAGCAATGGAGGAAGTCAGAGAGAGAGAGAGAGAGAGGGATGGGAGGAGCAAAAGGAAGAAAGTACAGGAAACCACACTGTAGGCTATAGAGATGTTAAGGCTAGCTGGGGTCAAAATTCCAATTAACTGCAACACTGCCTCCTTCCAGTAACTTCCAAATCTTGGAATGGCGACTGATCCATCTTTCAGGTCGTGTGTCTGTCTAGGTATGCGATGCCTTAAAAAGTCTCCCCTCAAAGAAGACAAAACATGCCTCCAATGTAAATCGTTTCCTCCCCTCCTTCCATCCATCTAGCCTTGAAGAAGCTGAGATGCCAGGAAAACGTGGACCGTGAAATTGAAGAGCTCTACCAGGAGAACCTCATGGAGAGGACCGAAAGGGCTATGAACGGATTTCAGCTGCTCTTCTATCGAGGCCTGCGATGGCAAATCATCTCTGTCATCGTCTTGATGGGTGGCCAGCAGCTCACGGGCATCAACGCGGTAAGCAAAGGCAACCAGCTGGACCAAAACTGGCAGGTAAACAAAACCGAGAGCAGCGTGACATCCGCTCACCAGCTACAAGAATTCTGCGGTGGTTCCGGCGACCCCGAAAGGGACTGGTTTCAGTCTGACTTGAAATAATCCCTCAGTTTTGCTGGCCCATTCAAAGATGGAGAAAGCAGGTGGCTGTCGTGTTTCTCAGAAAACTCCTGCTTTCGATGGGAGGCAAATGACGAGGCTTACTACGTCATCCACAAAGCTTTTATTAAGCAACAAATGTCTCTTCTACCTGAAGAGAGTCTAACCTCTTGGAAACGTCCCCCTAGGGAAAACTATGCAAACTAAGCAAGACAATCGTCCGTTCAAGAAGAATAGGAAGCCACTTCCCAAACGCTCGTAACTTCAGAGCGCCTGGTGTGGAGGCAGGTTCTGGTGTAATCTAATGGACTTTCTCACGCCTTCCTTCCACCCCATGCGTTTGAGCTTCCAGCTTGTTGGGACACTCTCCTCTGGAAGAAACCTCACTTTCTCACAAAGTGTGTAGGATTTGGCCTTGAGGAGATAAGCTCTGGAGGGGGCTGACTCCCAGCTGGGGAATCGCCCGTGAGAGCTTCGTCCCCCACTGGTACAGGCTGGCTGGTGTCTGGCGCCGCGTCTTCTAGTTCTGAATCTGATTCTGATTGATTACCTGAAACATCTTCTCCCAGAACAAGGGCAGTAGGGTTAGACATGACACCAGCCTCTGGAGGCCAGAAGCAAAACTGGCAGCAAAAGATGGGACTTCCAAGGTGGCTGTCCCCATTTTCCTTCCCAGAATCCCCCTTACAACAGAGTTGCAGGATGCTGATGGGACATTCTGAAAGCCTTCTGAAGGGCAAATGGTGGTCCTTTCAAAAGAAGCAGCAGTGACAAATAAAACTAGGCGGAGTGTTCCTAAATCTGGCAGTGCCAGATTTAGGAACAAGCTAAGTATCATCCTGCCTTTATACAAGTCTATGGTGCGGCCACACTTAGAACGTTGTGTACAGTTCTGGTCACCACACCTAAAAAAAAGATATTATAGAGCTGGGAAAAGTGCAGAAAAAGGCAACTAAAACGATTAAGGGGCCGGAGCATCTCCCCAATGAGAGAAGGTTACAACAGCTGGGTTCAGCTTGGAAAAAAAGGATGCTGAAGCGAGACATGGCGTACAAAATGATTCCTGGTGTGGAGAATGTGGAGAGGGAGACATTTTTTCTCCCTCTCCCATAACGCTAGAACCCGGGGTCACTCCATGAAGTGGATTGGTGAGAGATTCGGGACAGATAAAAGGAAGGACTTCTTCACACGGTGCACCGTTAAACTATAGAACTCACAACCACAAGATGTAGCGATGGCCAATTTGGATGGCTTTAAAAGGGGGTTGGATCAATTTCTGGAGGAGAAGGCTATCCATGGCTACTAGTCCTGATGGTTGGTTTGTTTATTTATTTATTTATTTATTTATTGCATTTATATACCGCCCCATAGCCGAAGCTCTCTCGGCGGTTTACAAAAGTTATGTGCTATCTCCAGTATTTGAGGCAGTAAGCCTGTGTGCACAAGTTGCTGGGGAACATGGGCAGGAGGGTGGTGTTGCACCGTGTCCTGCTTTGTTGGTCCCTGGTTGACAGCTGTTTGGCCACTGTACAAACAGAGCGCTTGTCCAGATGGACCCTTGGTCTGATCCAGCATGGTGCTTCTTATGTTAAACCATGGCTTCGGGCGGGAAGTCTAGGGAGCTATCCAAGGTGCTGAACCCTATTCCCAAACTTGGTTTCGCCCCTTGGAGAGCTCCTTTAGAATACTAGCTGGCCGAAATGCAGAATGGATTCGCAGCGCTGCTGAAATTGGAGCCGCCAACCCGCCATGTTTGCTGGCTTCCTAGGAGTTGTACATTTCCCCCTCCATTCCAAAAGGTTGGAATGACTCTCCCAAGACTTAATTACCGGCATGTTTGGGCATTTTTTGGGGCTCTGCTTCCTTTGGCCTTTGGCCACATGCCTTTACTGCACCCACCTCTGAATGCAACTCCCAAAAGCAATTCATTCCCCAGGATGAAATGGTTCTGCACCCCTGGAGCATCTTCAGAGGAGGGCAACCAGGGTGATCAGGGGTCTGGAAACAAAGCCCTATGAAGAGAGACTGAAAGAACTGGGCATGTTTAGTTTGGAGAAGAGAAGATTGAGGGGAGACATGAGAGCACTCTTCAAATACTTAAAAGGCTGTCACACAGAGGAGGGCCAGGATCTCTTATTGATCCTCCCAGAGTGCAAGACATGGAATAACAGGCTCAAGTTACAGAGAGCCAGATTCCAGCTGGACATCAGGAAAAACTTACTGACTGTTAGAGCAGTACGACAATGTAAGCAGTTACCTAGGGAGGTGGAGAGCTCTCCCACACTAGAGGCCTTCAAGGGGCAGCAGGACAACCCTCTGTCAGGTATGCTTTAGGGTGGATTCCTGCATTGAGCAGGGGGTTGGACTCGATGGCCTTGTAGGCTCCTTCCAACTCTTCTATTCTGTGATTCTAGATTAAGGTAACATGACATCCAGGGTGTAGTGCAGGATTCTACACTTTCCCCTGAAACTCTGGGTCACCAGTAGCTCCTTCCATGAAGCCATTACATTGGTTGCTGTGATCTGCTTTCAGGCATACTATTATGCAGAGAGAATCTACGCCGGCATGTATCTCAACAGACAAGAGACTCGATACATCACGATGGCCTCAAGCATTTGCAGCATTCTCACGCTGATGGTTGTGGTACGTTTCTCCCACCTTGGTCTCCAAATTTAATTCTGTTCCAAGAGGCTTATTTTCATGACAGGCCTTCACTGTGGTTTCCATGCTGTTTTCACTGGCATGATCCCAGTTACGTGCTGTTGTTTTAACCTTGTTGTAAGAAGCCGATAGCCTTTGTTTTTACTTTTGAGAAAGCCATCTAAGAAGTATAATCAATAGTTGAGCTAGTTGAGATAAGATAGTAGATCTAGTTGAGATAGTAGATCATAGAATCATAGAATAGTAGAGTTGGAAAGGACCTATAAGGCCATCCAGTCCAACCCCCTGCTCAATGCAGGAATCCACCCTAAAGCATCCCTGACAGAGGGTTGTCCAGCTGCCTCTTGAAGGCCTCTAGTGTGGGAAAGTCCACAACCTCCCTAGGTAAGTGGTTCCATTGTCGTACTGCTCTAATCATCAGGAAGTTTTTCCTGATGTCCAGCCGGAATCTGGCTTCCTGTAACTTGAGCCCATTGTTCTATGTCCTGCCCTCTGGGAGGATCGAGAAGAGATCCTGGCCCTCCTCTGTGTGACAGCCTTTTAAGTATTTGAAGAGAGCTATCATGTCTCCCCTCAATCTCCTCTTCTCCAGGCTAAACCTGCCCAGTTCTTTCAGTCTCTCTTCATAGGGCTTTGTTTCCAGACCCCTGATCATCCTGGTTGCCCTCCTCTGAACACGCTCCAGCTTGTCTGCGTCCTTCTTGATAGTTGAGATGATAGTAGATAGTGGATCTAGTTGAGATAGTAGATAGTTGAGATAGCGCCAAAGAACCAGGAAGCACAACACCCCCGAGTAAACAACGGACTTTCCCTTAATATTGAAACATTGAGAGAAACTCTCTCTTTTCTCTGATTCTATATCTCCTAGGTTTATGCGATTGACATTGTCGGGCGGAGAGTTCTGATTCTCACCGGCTTTGGGCTTTGCAGCCTCCTCTGTGTCCTGTTAACCTTGACGCTTGAACTGCAGGTTGGTAATGCGACACATCAAGGAAGGGTATAATTTAAAGCCCGGCATCGCAAATGGGCTGCCCACTAGACCTGGTGGCTCCAGCTTTTGGGAAGGGGGCGCCATTGGGCAAGACAACCTCAATGGTTTCGTTGCCTGGGTTGAGTCCACCTTCTCACCGCCATGGTCACCCACTGCTCTTGCTCTCCTCTTCCTCTTCTTCGTCATGGTTCCCCCTTGCTTGCTGGATTGGCAGAGTCCTGCTCCTCCTTCTCATCACCACTGTCATCTAGGCCAGAGCGAGAGGTAGGTGGACAAGCAGGTTGCAATAGGAAGATGAGGAGCAAGTCCAGGGGACTCTTCTCAACGGGCCCCTACTGGGTTGCAGGACCTTGACAGGTGCCCTAATATACCTACCCTTGGTGCCAACGCTAGCAATTAAGCACATTCAGCTTCCCCACCTACATTCACAACCAGAGCTGAATAGCAGCATCCACAAACCAACTGGACATTTAGCTACAAACCTGACTGACCAGTGTTGACTAAAAAAACAAAGATCATTTTTTTAAAAAAAAATCAAAATGATTCAAATTCCCTTGATTTTAATCAATTTTCACTGCGATTGACATTTTTAAAAATGAGAAATTATTTTACATTATTATTATTATTATTATTATTATTATTATTATATTTGTATCCTGCCTTTTGCCCAATACTGACTTGCTTGTATTATATTCCTGACTTGCTTTTCTCCCTTCCTTTTCCCCCCCGATCCTCACATATTAGCCCTGTGAGGTAGGTGAGGGTATGAGTCTGGGACTGGCCCAAAGTCACCCACTGAGTTTCATGACCGAGTGGGGACTAGAACCCTGGTCTCCCAAGACTCCCAGTCCAAAACACTCTCACCACTACGCCACACTGTCATGCTTTGGAACGGTGGCATTTCAAAATGCAAGATGTCTTTCCAGTTGGATTTATCCACACCCATCAAATATACGATAGGAGACGTGATTTGGAATTTAAATGTCAACCTGGATTCTGTGTAAAGGATCCAAGTGGGCGATACAAAGTAGTGTAGTGTTCTCTTAAGAAAACTTTGGCTATTGCATCAGATGCTGCATATTTGTCATTCGAGGTGCTGGTTTTAACTTATAAAGCCTTACACGGCTTGGGACTTCAATATCTGATGGAACGCCTCTCCCGACATGAACCTACCCATACACTGCGCTCAACATCTAAGGCCCTCCTCTGAGTGCCTACTCCGAGGGAAACTCAGAGGATAGCAACCAGGGAGAGGGCCTTCTCAGTGGTGGCCCCCCAACTATGGAATGATCTCCCCGGCGAGGCTCACCTGGCACCAACGTTGTTATCTTTTTGGCACCAGGTCAAGAGTTTTTTAACTGACCACAGAATAGTTGTTTTTAAATGGATATTGTCTGGTTTCGTTTGTATTTTATGCTTTTTATAGTTTTAAATTTTGCATATTTCTTTTTAATGTTCACGGTTTTTAACTTTTGTAAACCACCCAGAGAGCTTCAGTTGTGGGGCAGTATAGAAAAGTAATAAATAATATAATAATAATAATAATACTTCCCGACGTTTCGTGGCATCTGTGGCATTCCATGCTGCAGCTTTCTCTAAAGGAGCTATATCAACATCAGTTCAGCACCCTGGATAGTTCCCTTAGGGTTCCAGAGGAAACAGGGTGTATTCACAGGGCGATATCAGAGCCACTGGCCTTCACAGTTAGCAACACTGCAGAATCAGAGGTGCCCAGTGCGCCCCTTCATATAAAGGGCAGCTGGCATCCCTCTTCATTCACGACTGAAGCCTGGCCAACTGTCTCCAATAGATAACCATCCCATGGATGTCTTACATCAGTTCATCTCTTCTTTTCGTCTTCCTTATTGGACATGCCACCGGACCAGGTAAACCCTGAGATGGCGTACCCTCTGGAGTTCCTCGGGTGACCACGCCCACTTAACCTTGGCCCCACCCCCTTCCCACCCCTTCACTCCTTGCTCGGTTCTTCCCCGTCTTTTGTGAAGTTTTCCCTTCGTTCTGAGAGGATGAATGCCTCTCCTAAGGCCGAGTGACGGGTGCTAAGAGCTTCACGCCACAATGCGTTTGGGGTTTTGGCCCCGCCCCTTCTGCCCGTGGCCACGCCCACCCCTGGAAGGTGGCCCCCCCCCGAGATCTTCTCTGGAATGGAATCCCAGCCCTTGGGTGAAAGAGATTCTCTAACCCCTGATGTGCAAGATTTCTTGGCGGAAGGGTGAGATGAAAACGGCACATACTGATGCATGTTTAGACAGACGAAAAAGTCCTACAGCTCCCAGCATTCCAAGGGTTGACAGCTGTGGAATGCTGGGAGTTGTAGGATTCCCCCCCCCATAAAGAGGCGTAGGGTCGTGAGTCAATGAAAACTGGCATCTTCTTCTCTGCACCCAGGTCCAATACCCAACGTGATCATCGCGGAACTGTTTCTTCAGTCATCTCGGTCCACAGGTTTCGTGCTTGGGGGATTAGTGCATTGGCTCCTAAATTTCGTTATGGGGGTGCTCTTCCTTCAGATAGAAGTGAGTGATCTTGGTTGGGGAGGGGGCAGTTCCGAATCATTAAACCTGATTAAACTATTAAATCATTAAACCCTCTCTCAAAATACTAGAACCCGGTGGGGTCATCCCAGGAAGCTGATTGGTGGGAGATCCAGGACAAATAAAAGGAAGGACTTCTTCACACGACACAGAGTTAAACTATGAAACTCACTACCACAAGGTGGAGTGATGGCCAGCAATTTGGATGGCTTTAAAAGGGGGTTGCATAAATTCCTGGAGCAGAAGGCTATCGATGACTACTAGACCTGATGGTTGTGTGCTACCTCCAGTATTCGAGGCAGCAAACCTCAGATTGCTGGGGAACATGGGTGGGAGGGTTCTGTTGCACCATGTCCTGCTTTGTTGGTCCCTAGTCGACAGCTGGTTGGCCACTGTGCGAACCGAGTGCTGGACTAGATGGACCCTTGGTCTGATCCAGCAGGGCCCTTCTGATGTTCTTCTGATGTTCTGCTGTTGACACACATGTGCTAAATCAATTATTTTCTGCATCGTGCTCACATTGGTCTCTTTCTCTTTTTGGTGTCCATCTCTAGACCCGTATTGGCTCCTACAGTTTCCTCCTCTTTTGGCCTCTGTGCGTCGGAACCTTCATTTTTATCTTAAAGGTGATCCCAGAAACCATGAACCGGAACTTTCTAGAGATCAGGAGGCTCATGTCAGCCCAACAGGCCAGGAGAATCCAAGTCCAGGCGACGGATGTCAAGAGGAATACACGCAGGAGGTCCACGCAGCACGGTAAAAGAAAGAGACGAAAATCCTCCGCTCGCTAGTGCACCTTCAAATGCCTCAGCTCCGTGGACACTTGGGTGACAGCGGGTTCTCTTCAGGTCCCCTCCTCTCTGTTCAGGGTTTTCTACTCTCCTCCCCCGCATTTTTAACGTTTGAAATGATAAAGCACGCACATGATTATAGAACGGAATCTTTCCAATTTATTTTATTTATTGACACTATTTATATACCTCTCCCCATCGGAAATTTCGGAGCGGTGTACAAGATAAAATGAAAATAAAAACAGAATAAAACACTTCAAACAGATTTTAAAAGAAGCAAATACAGTGACTCATGGCTGGACGTTAAGGAAAGGCTTTCCTGGAATAATGATGTTTTCAAGAGGCAGGGAGTTCCATAGGAGGGGGGCCACCACGCTGAAGGCTCTTCCCCTGGTGGACTCCAATCGGAGGATGGATCTATGTGTGACCACCAGGAGCAGGCCCTCGGATGACCTCAGTGACCGGGCAAGTTGGTAGGGGAGAAGGCAGAGCTCTCTCAGGTATCCTGGTCCCAAGTTGTTGAGGGCTTTGTACACAAGTACAAGAACCTTAAACCTGGCCCGGTAGTGAATAGGCAGCCAGTGCAGTTCCCTAAAATGGCCTCTGGGCTCTCAAATACAGAGTTTTCAAAGACATCCCCGACTCCATATCCCCACCCCGCCTATCTAGGTAATATGAGAACCTAGAAGGCTTTGCTGGAATGTCCTTCTCTCTCTTTTCAATGTGAGGCTGTGAATCCGCTGTGTTTACTTTCGGTTCCGTGGCAGAATTGAAAACTCAGCACTGCCTGGGGAGGGTTTCCTTTTCTGCTTCTCCTCTAGATGGCGCTGTGGTATAAGCGGGATAGCACAAATACACAAGAACTATCCCACTTTCTTTCACCACCAGAAATAATACCCCCATTTTCCTTGCTCACAGAAAGGGCCGTTCACAAACAGAGGCAAAACGGGGGTGGGGGGGTCACGACGCCATCTGAAGAACCCGTAAGCGACCATTTGTAGGGAATGACGAGCGGGCAATGCACGCCTTGTGGAGAAATGCTCATTGCTTCTGATGGCAAAAGAAAGCGTGGTTTTCTCTTGTCCATTTGCAAAACCATGCCTGGCTAGCTCAACAATGTTGCTGTACCTCCACCATGTATAGGGACAGTGAAAGCAAGTGAAGGCCAGCAACTGAGTGGTTCTAGGGATCCGTGTACATGGGAGACCAGCTCCAGGATTTTGGGGGTTCTTGAGCAAGGCACCCTCAACAGACCCCATCCCTCAATGAGTATGCCTTCTCACCCAAGGTCAAGCCAGAGAGATAATTTCCTGGCCAACTGAAACCGTACAGCACTAAGAGATCAAGAAACTAACCCTTTTGCAGCAAATAGTGAGTGTGTTTAAACCGTGGTTACGTAGCCACCATGGTTAGGAATGGTTCACATGACACGCTAAGCCATTGTGGTTAGGTGTTTTGAGTGAAACACTACGGTTTAGCATGCTGTGTGAACCACTCCTAACCAAGGAAGAGCACAGGTTTGTCCCAGTCCCAGTTGCAAGACTTGGATGTGATGAACTTGTTGGAACAGGAGAATCACAGCAGCAAATCACTTTCATGAGCCTGGGTGGGCTGTTATTCAAGGAGGAGGAGGAGGAGGAGGAGGAGGAGGAGGAGGAGGAGGAGGAGGAGGAGGAGGAGAAGAGTGATAATAACAATCATAATCATCATAATATAACAACAATGCCTTATTATTATAGACAACAGGCATCTCAGTCATGCCACCATTTTGATGGTCAACTCTGAGAGCCGTCTCCTTGTATTATTATTTTTTTATCCTTCCAAACCAAGAGCGTTAATCGCATCCCATCTCCAGTCTGACTCACATGTGGCTGTTTCCCCATCACCCAAAGCATGGGACACCAATCTGTGTCACGTTCGCATCTTTAAACGCATCTGTTTCGGCGAGCGGGGCACTTAGAAATAATAGCAGTTCTTTAAACAGAAATGCAAGATGTTCCACCGTAGCCAAGGCGACTGGTCCCAGGTTGGACTCGGTGGCCTTGTAGGCCCCTTCCAACTCTGCTATTCTATGATTCTATGACCTGATAGCACTCTTCAAATACTTAAAAGGTTGTCACACAGAGGAGGGCCAGGATCTCTTCTTGATCCTCCCAGAGTGCAGGACACGGAATAACGGGCTCAAGTTAAAGGAAGCCAGATTCCGGCTGGACATCAGGAAAAACTTCCTGACTGTTAGAGCAGTGCGACAATGGAATCAGCTACCTAGGGAGGTTGTGGGCTCTCCCACACTAGAGGCATTCAAGAGACAGCTGGACAACCATCTGTCAGGGATGCTTTAGGGTGGATTCCTGCATTGAGCAGGGGGTTGGACTCGATGGCCTTGTAGGCCCCTTCCAACTCTGCTATTCTATGATTCTATGATTCTATGACCTGTGTACCTGCTCAGTCTGCTGTCCAGGTGTGAAGCGTTGTTGTGAGTCTCCAAGGCTTCTGCAGCCCACCTTTCTTAGGGTCCCTTGACTTCAAACCAGACCTGGACCTGATAGCGCGTCAAAGAGAGGACACCTTCAAATAGAGGACTGTCCTTTGTAAAGTGGGACACCTGGCCACACCACGGCTGACCTGTTTTGGAAATCACAACATTCCAACCCCCTTGGTATGAGAAGTGGAGCGTCCAAAGCATCTCCCTATCTTCAGCAGTGAAATCTGGAAGGTACGCAGTGTCCAGCAGGCTTTCACGGAGCTTGAAAGCCTAACCCATGACAATCTCAACAAGAGTCTTGTCATTTGTTACCATTGCAGTGTTATGAGCATCCTGCTTCTCATATGGGAGGGGGTCTTGAGCGTCTTTCAGCCCCAGGGACGAATTTCGTTTCAGAGATGCGTTCGGGGAAGGTGTTCCATTAGTAGGCGGGGCTGAAGGCCGGCGTGGCGTGGCCAAAGGGCCAGACGTGCCTAACTGGTTTAGCTTAAAGCAGAGAGGTACTTCCACCTTTCAGGATGGGGAGAGTTCTACATATAACCCGGGGGAAAGAGAAAAGCTCTGTGGTCAAGAGGAAAGGGGGCGTGGCTAGGAAAAAGAGGCGTGTCCACCTGGGGAAAACCGGAAGGCCTTATTCCACCCCTGCCCTGTTGCAAAGTGCCGAAAGGCATTTTAGAATGACATTGGAGCGCCATCTTGTAAGACGCACACTCATTTCAGTACCACCAACAGAAAAAAAAGCTTTGAGTCTAAGAAATAATGAACACACCTGCGATTCTAAGATGCACCCCGTTTTTAGAGATGTTTATATGGGAGGAAAAGTGCGTCTTAGAATTGAAGAAATACGGTAATAGTTCTCTTCGAAGCCAGGATCCAGCGTGGATCAGAAGAGCACCGAACATCCTGAATTTCCTTGCTTTGATCTTCCCTTCCTATTCCTTTGGTATCATGTCCTTTATGTTTTCCTCTTTGTATGAGGCGCAGAAAACCAGCTGCTTCCGAATAATAATAATAATAATAATAATAATAATAATAATAATAATAATAATAATATGCAACCGTCTCCTTTTTTATGAAGATGAAGCCACCCGCGTCTCTGCCTCCAACTGTCAACAGCTTCTGCCGGAATCTTCTGGCCTCCTTCCCCTGATTGGTTCGGGCAGGACAGTTAGACTTCCGCTGCCTTATTTCAAGAGAAACTATGGCTGGGCTGATTTTAATGTAGTGTAGCCACCTGACCAGGACTTTATGGTAGGTCTGCCTTTTCTTCACCTCTTCAGCCCCAAACCTTTGGGGGAACTATTTTACCAATGGCACGATTTCCACTGCTCGTGGGTACAGGCCTTAGTTCCTAAATTATAGGCCTGTTTAAATGATCAATTACGGTTCCTGAATTCTCCCTCTCCCTCTCTCCTTCTCTCTCTCTCTCTCTCTCTGGGGCTGTTCACACAACACGCTAACCTACACTCAGTGGTTGAGTGTGGGTTGGTGTTGAGCCATGGATTAGCATGAACCCAGGATATTTTTCACAGGGCGGCTAAATAATAATAATAATAATAATAATAATAATAATAATAATAATAATAATAATTTCTTATCCGCCTCTCCCTCTGGAAAGTTAACTATGTCGTGTGGCTTGATAACCATCCTAAATAACCCAACAATAAACCCTGGGTTCTCAAGTGGCTCCTTCGAGAAAAATAAGCTTCCCTGCAGCATTAACAAGACAGCCTGGCTGCGTTCAGACAACGCACTAACCCACAGTTCGACAAACAACCCACGGTTCAAAATAGCCCACGCTCGACCACTGAGTGTGGGTTAGCGTGTCATGTGAACAGCCCCTTAGTGTCGATCAGGACGTCTCCATATACTTTGAGGGAAAGCTGTGAAGAGTAAAAATAAAAATAATTCAAGGTTGAAGGAGCAAGCATCACTGCAGTTAATGAACACAGGCAGGGAAATTATCTCTGCTGCAATCCTCCCGGTCCTTTATTATATTATATTGTTACTTTTGTGTAAGTTTCGCAGGTTGTCCTGATCTTTCCTTCCCCTTTGATTTTTATAAGTCAGGAAATTATCTACTTTGTTTAACCTTATGTTCTTAAACAAGCGCATCGTTAAATTATGGAACTCACTGCCACAAGATGTAGTGACAGCCACCAATTTGGATGGCTTTAAAAGGGGGTTGGAGAAATTCCTGGAGGCAAAGGTAATCCATGGCTACTATCCCTGGTGGTTGTGTGCTATCTCCAGTATTCGAGGAAGTAAACCTGTGTGCACCAGTTGCTGGGGAACATGGGTGGGAGAATGCTGTTGCACCATGTCCTGCTTGTTCATCCCTGGCCGATGGCTGGTTGAGTCTAGATCAGCCTTTCTCAACCTGGGGCGCTCCAGATGTGTTGGACTGCATCTCCCAGAATGCCCCGGCTGGGGCATTCTGGGAGTTGTAGTCCAACACATCTGGAGCGTCCCAGATTGAGGAAGGCTGGTCTAGATGGACCCTTGGATTGATCCAGCAGGGCTTTCCTTATGTTCTTATGTTCTTAAGTTAAGAGAGTCAATAAAATCCTGAAACCTCCTCCCTCTTCTTCAGCCATAGCTCAATCGGATTTCTGACCTCAACCCAAGAAAGTATGGAAAAAGGACCAGGGAGAAGATTAGTGAGGACAATTTACAAGAAAGTAGTCACTTTTTAATCTATCCTTTGTATGTTTTATATTGATTTTGCTGGTCTGCGACTGTAATAATTAATAATTGAATTAGGAAGTAGTGAGTTGAGATCGGGCCGGACCGGGCACAAAGAAACCAGACACTTCCGGCAGCACCCTGAGCAGAAGATGGAGGAAGGCAGGAAGGTAGCACAGTGGTTCCCAAAGTGGGCGGTACTGCCCCCTTGGGGGTGGTGGGATTGCATAGGGGGGCGCTAAGAGGCAAAGGGGTGGCTGGCAGGGGGACACTTGAGGTGGTCTTTTCCGAGAAGCGCCTCTCCAGTAGGTCTTAAAACCCAGGGACATTTTTATGGGAGAAGGTAGTTTGGTCCCAAGCCATATAGGGGAAGAATCCACACATGTATTAATACCGTTTAAGAAGAGTCCTTTTAACGGTGAATTGAAATGTTTCAAAAGCACCAAAACGCTAATGAAGAGACATACCCTGCTTGGTGTGCCCCGCCACGCCGGCTGCAAAACAGAGGCGTTTGCTCTCTTTTCACTCCCTCCCTCGGCAAGCCTGCGGCGGGTGCTTCCCATTTAAAGGCGCTGTGCGCAGGGGGCACTGGGCATGAGTTTGCTGAACCAAGGGGGCGGTTACCTGAAAAAGTTTGGGAACCACTGCTGTAGCATATAGGGTGATCCTATGGAAAAGAGGACTGGGGTCCTGTATCTTTAACAGTTGTGTAGAAAAGGGAATTTCAGCAGGTGTCATTTGTATGCATGCAGCACCAGGTGAAATTGTAGGAGCTATACTAGAGTGACCAGATACAAAAGAGGGCAGGGCTCCTGCAGCTTTACCTGTTGTGAGGGAAAGCGAGTTTCACCCGATGCTGCAGGCATACAAAGGACACCTGCTGAAATTCCCTCGGAGGATAGCAACAAGAGAGAGGGCCTTTTCAGTGGTGGCCCCCCAATTATGGAATGATCTCCCCAATGAGGCTCGCCGGGCGCCAACATTGTTATCTTTTCGGTGCCAGGTCAAGACCTTTTCTCTTCTCTCAGGCATTTAATAGCATTTAACAACATTTTGTTTGTTTCTTAATGGATCCCAGAACTGTCGTTGTTTAAAATGGATTCTGTTTTACACTGTAGTTTTTATATTTTTGATGGTTTTAAATTTGTATACTTTTTAATGTTCACTGTTTTAACTTTTGTAAACTGCCCAGAGAGCTTCGGCTATGGGGCGGTGTATAAATTTAATAAATAAATAAATAAATATGCAACTGTTCAAGATCCAGGAGCCCTGTCCTCCTTTTTATATGCTCACCCAATGCAGCAAGTGCTGGCCCTATCCAATGGAGAGGGTGGGGTACTTGGACTCTGTGTCAGGTGGCAAAATGTCAGGGGGCGGCATCGACTTTAGAGGCTTTGTCCAAACTGAAGTGCATCAGGAAGGCTGAAAATTTTAATTGCAGGGGACCGGGGCGGGGGGAGCCCCTGTGAGCCTGAAGGAGGAATTCAATTCCAGAGAAGCTCTCAGGAGGGGGCACATTCCAGTGTGGGAGGGTCCAAGGACAAGGGTGTGTGGCCAAAATATAAAAATGCTAGCCAAGGCTGCCAGTAAGGCAATGGGGTAGGCCTACAACTCCCATAACTCCTCACTGTTGGCTATGCCAGCTAGGACTGGTGGGACCTGCAGGCCAACACATGTGGGCCAGATCTACACCAAGGAGGGTATAACACTTTGAAAATGGTTTGAAAACAGTTTACGGAGTGTGTCCTTGGGCCCCAACAGTTGTCACTACTGTTATAAACTGTTTAAAAGCAGTGGTGTAGATCCTGCCCTGGAGAGCCAGTCCTCAAGCTGAGTTCAGCACCTTGGACAGCTTCTTTAGAGGTATGACCCAGCACAGATTCACAACCCCACTGAGATTAGAGTCCCCAGCCTCCATGGGCACCTTCCGTTCCTCCCGTTAGCTTGCGCCTGGAGTGGGAAGAACACCGCCTGAACCACTGTCGGAACGGGGGGAGCAATCTTTTCCTTCCGTTCTTCCGTTCCTTAACTCCGTGTGCGGGATCCTGGCCAGCGCGTTTCGCGAACGATGACCGCACGCCATTAATGCTTCACTTTAAAACGAGCAAAAAGGAGTGCGAAACAGGTCCTCAGGATGCGAAAGGATGTATGTGTACATAGCGTTGCAGAAATAAATCCTTTGGGGCTTTGTGCAAATAAATCCTGTTGCATCCTGAGGACCTGTTTCTCTCTTTTTTTCCTCCTTTTGGTATTGATTTCACTTTAAAATGCAGTGATGGATGCTTTGCCACAATAAATAATAATAATAATAATAATAATAATAATAATAATAATAATAATAATAATAACTGGACAACCATCTGTCAGGGATGCTTTAGGGTGGATTCCTGCACTGAGCAGGGGGTTGGACTAGATGGCCTTGTAGGCCCCTTCCAACTCTGCTATTCTATGATTCTATTACCTGCCTCTCCCTCTGGATTGAGGCAGGGAACAACACAGAATACAAAATATTATAAAAAATATTACATGTGCTGCTTTTTCTCGCAGAAAGTCACCAACAGCCTTTTCCAGATCACGGCGGTCTCTGCTTTGGGGTCCGTCCAGTACGGTTACAACCTCTGGGTCGTCTACTCCCCACATGTGGTAGGTGATATCAAACAGCAGGGCTGAATCCAGACGTCACAAACTCTGGTGCCTTCCATACGCCTGGGACTACAAGGCCATGCATCCCCCAGCTGAGCATGGATGGGGGTTGTAGTCTAACACATCCGCAGGCCACCAGGTTATAGACGTTTGGTTTAGTGCATAAAGTGGGATGGTTCCTATTCTTTACCAGGGACATTCTATCATTCTGTTACGTTTCCATTATTTTGTTTTGTATTAAGACAAATTGGAGCGTGCCTTTTGAAAACCGTTTAACGGCTATCAGTACCTTGTTTCTACGGTGGCTACTGTGTGAACTGAGCGCCGGACTAGGTGGACCCTTGTTTTGATCCATCAGGACTCTTCTTTTTCTTACGTTCTTCTGTCTCTGATTCAATCCCTGGCATCTCCAGGTAGGGCAAGAAAAAAAATGTGCCTGAAACCCTGGAGAGACGTTGTACCCATCCCTCATAGAGGAGATGCTCCAGCATGTGTTGGCCTTGCACCTCGATTTATTTGCATGCGCACTAAAGGTTTACACACATCCGCAGTATAGAGCCCCCTGTCCCAATCAGAAATGTAAGTTCTAGAGACTGGAGAAACAATAGGGTGACCCTATGAGAAGGAGGACAGGGCTTGTGTATCTTTTAATACTTGTGTAGAAAAGGGGAATTTCAGCAGGTGTCCTTCGTATGCCTGCAGCACCTGGTGAAATTCTCTCTTCATCACAGCAAGTTAAAGCTGCAGGAGCTATACTTGAGTGACCAGATACAAAAGAGGGCAGCTTTAACTGTTGTGATGGAGAGGGAACTTCACCAGGTGCTGCAGGCCTACAAATGACACCTGCTGAAATTCTCCTTTTCTACACAACTGTTAAAAGATACAGAAGCCCTGTCCTCCTTTTCATAGGGTCACCCTATATGTCCTGCCCCTGTCCCCAGTCTCCAAGGAAGCCAGACATTGTCCTTGCAACCTTTTACTTTAGAAGATGTCACTCATTTTATTTTAGAATGCAAAGTTCCGGTGAAGGAAAGATCACCCCTCGAAAAATTGTGTTTTTTATTGAATGGTTTTAACAAACATGGAACTTTTAGAACTGCTAAATTTCTTGTGTTGACCCTGCTCTTGTGCACAAAGGCCAAAGGGGAGGGAGGGATGAATGAATGAATGAATGAATGAATGAATGAATGAATGAATGAATGAATGAATGAATGTAACACATCTATGTGAAACTGTAGAATGGCTGGTTGCTAAATATAATAAACTTGACTTGGGCTTGTGCCCCAAACAAACGTAATATATAAGAATGAGACCTGAGCATGCATCGAAGGATACATTCACAGGCTTGGTAGGGTACATTCACATGCTTCCTGTCCCATGTTCATTCGGTTGCAAACCTGGTTTTCTTGTTATGTCACTGTCATGTTTCTCAGAAAACTCCTGCTATTGATGGGAGGCAAATGACGAGGTTTGCTAAGTCATCCACAAAGCTTTTATTAAGCAACAAACGTCTCTTCTACCTGAAGAGACTCTAACCTCTTGGAAATGTTCCCCTAGGCAAAACTATGCAAACTAAGCGAGACAATTGTCCCTTCAAGAAGAATAAGAAGCCACTTCTCAAACATCCGTAACTTCAGAGCGCCAGGTGCGGAGGCAGGTTCTGGTGTAATCAAACCGACTTTCTCACACCTTCCTTCCACTCCGTGCATTTGAGCTTCTGGCGGACCCTCGCATCAGCTAGCTTGTCAGGACACTCACCTCCAGAAGAAGGCTCACTTCCCATCGAGTGTGTAGGATTTGGCCTTGAGGAGATAAGCTCTGGAGAGGGCTGACTTCCAGCTGGGGAATCGCCCATGAGAGCTTCCTCCCCCATGGGTACAGGCTGGCTGGTGTCTGGTGCTGCATTGTCTAGTTCTGAATCTGATTCTGATTGACTACCTGAAACATCCCTTACCAAAACAGGGGCAGTAGGGTTAGCCATGACACCCATGTGCGGGAACTCCTTAACCACTTGCTCTCATTTCCTCCCCTAGGTCCTACAAAACATTCACAATTTCACCTTCCGAGAAGCCAAGGCCAGCATTGAAACAGAGTTTCAGATGTTCATGATGGCTGTCTCCATTAGTTCTTTTCCCATCGGAGCTATACTTGGTGCACTCCTGGTAGGATCCATGGTGGATAACTTTGGCAGGTATATAACTAACATGAAGGGCCTAGGGGGCGTGGCCCCTGCCTTGTGTGGCCTAGGCCATGGGTTCGATCCCCCCCACCCTGCATCTCCAGGTAGGGCTGGAAAAATACCCGGCTGGAAACCTGGAGAGCCGTTGCTACTAGTCATTGTCAACAATGCTGGGCTAACTGTTTTAATTGTTTTGCTGCTTTTAAATTATATATTGTTTTAACTTGGTTCATGGTTTAATTTGTTTTTAGCCGTGTATATTTACTGTTTTATACTGTGTGCTTTTATCAGCACGCCGCCCTGAGATCTTAATGATGTAGGGCGAGATATAAATGTTTTAAATAAATAAAAGGGCCAAGGGTCTGACTTGGGGAAAGGCAGCTTCCGGTGTTCCTCTTTCAATGGGTGTTTGATTCAGAACCATGAGGACTAGAAAATTGGAGAAGCCAGTGTTACTCAGTGGTGGTAAGAGCATATGAAGAGCCCTGATGCTGGATCAGACCAAGGGTCCGTACAGTCCAGTGCTCTGTTCCCACAGTAGCAAACCAGCTGTTGACCAGGTACCCACAAGCGGGACACGGGTGCAACAGCACCCTTCCACCCATGTTCCCCAGCAACTGGTGTATATAGGCTTACTGCCTCTGATACTGGAATCCAACTTGGACATTTTGCAGGCTATCATTGGCTACTAGCCCTGATGGCTATGTGCAACCTCCAAGATCACTATGCCTATGTACACCAGTTGCTGGGGAACATGGGCGGGAGGGTGCTGTGGCATTCATACCCTGCTTGTGGGTTTCTCACTGACAATTGGTTGGCTACTATGTGAACCGAGCGTTGGACTAGATGGACCCTCGGTTTGATCCATCAGGGCTCTACTTATTCTTACGTTCTTCTGACTCCGATTCGATCCATGGCATCTCCAGGTAGGGCACGGAAAAAATCCTGCCTGAATCCCTGGCGAGATGTCGCTGCCAGTCAGTGTCGACAATACTGAGCTAAATGGACCAAGTATAAGTCAACTTCCTACGTTCCTGGGTCTGAAATAGACCCTTTGGGGGAAGGGGGGGGAAATACCCACATCTTCTCAGTTATATGTCCTCCAACCAACAGGTAGTCATAGCCAATTTGACTTCAATGGGTTTTATACCCAGGGCATCATTTAACATACATCTCCAGCTTTGTTTATTATTTATTTATTTACGTTTTTTTTATATACCGCCCCATATCTCAAATAGATTCTGGTGCGATGAATATGGGAATAAAACAGTAAAAAGAAAGAAGATTAAAAACAGGAAATGATAAACGGTTCAGTTTAAAGGAAAGGAAAGGAACCTCTCGTGCAAGCACTGAGTCATTACTGACTCTTGGAGGGACGCCAGCTTTCGCTGACGTTTTCTTGGCAGGCCTTATAGCGGGGTGGTTTGCCGTTGCCTTCCCCATCAGTTTAAAACAAAGGACCAATACAAACAGTGGCTGGGTAGTTGAGGAAGGCTTCCTGGAACAGAGTTGTTTTCTGGAGGCGCCGGAAGCAGCCTAGTGTTGGTGCCTGCCTGACCTCCAGGGGCAGGGAGTTCCAAAGGAAAGGGGCCACCACACTAAAGGCTCTTCTCCTGGTGGACTCCAATCGGGCCAAATATTCATGTGGAACCACCAGAAACACGCCCTCCAATGAAAGGTCCTCACTTCCATCCCAGGCCCCATCCTCAGTACCTTAAATTAAAGCATCCAGATCACAAGTTTCTAGTCCTTTGGGTTGAAACTGAGTGAGCTGCGCCCGCTGAGTCCTCAGCGGCAAAAGGACGCCCCTGAACAAGGTTTACGGGGCTTGGGGTTTGCAGCCTCAGTGGTTTCACAGGAGCACTTTGACTTTTCCATCAGGTGAGCGAAGCCACAAGAAATTGCACGAGAAATGACAGGGGCCTGCCTGGAATTCCTTCGCTCCTTTTCCTGCCCGTAATTCCCTCATTCTTTTGATGCTAGCACTCATTTATGGACACTCACCCAACCAACCGACCAACCTCCATTTCACTGTCTTTTTCAGGAAAGGTACCTTGCTGATAAATAGCTTTTGCTCCATGGTCTCTTCTACGCTCTTGGCTTCTGCCAATGTATTGCATGGCACAGTGTTCTCCTTGTTTTCCCGCTTTCTCATTGGAATAAACATGGGTGAGTCCTCGCATTGGATTTAATGGTTTGATTTTTATTTATTTTTTAAGGGAAAGGGGACCCATCAATCATCGGTGCCCATCTGGCAGCGTGTCAGATACCTTTAAGCCCTACATGTGAGGAGGAAGCATGCTCTGGTTCGGGGCCCTGCTGATAAGCCAGAAATGGCTGGGGCAACAACATCCCCTATAAAAGGGAGCCTAGTCCTTGCTGGAGCAACATCTTTCTCACAGCACTGCCTGCTGGACAGCTCCCCAGCTAATCTATTTTCAATTAAGACACCAACTGCCCTCCTAGAAGGAAGGACTTCTTCACAAGGTGCAGAGTTAAACTATGGAACTCACCACAAGATGTGGTGATGGCCACCCATTTGGATGGCTTTAAAAGGGGGTTGGATCAATTCCTGCAGGAGGAGGCTACCAATGGCTACTAGTCCTGATGGCTAAGTGCAACCTCCAGTATCAGAGGAAGTAAGCCTGTATATAACAATTACTGGACACGGTTGCATTCGTGTCCTGCTTGTGGTTGCCTGTTCAATATGTGAACAGGGTGCTGGACTAGATGGACCCTTGGTCTGATCCACCATGGCTTTTCTCATGTTCTGATGTTCTTAAGATGCACAGGCTCTGACTTGGGCTCATCTCCAAGGGCAGAAAAAAGGGATCGCCACTGAGAACACATCTCTGTGAGCTCTTGTGAAATCTGGTAGGGTGTGGAGATAGAGCAGGGCATCTCCCATACTGACGGTGCGGAAAGCCATGTCTCCGTACAATTTAATCTAGCAGCCTCGCAGATCACCCCATGGGATGTCCCACCAATGATGGATGGGACGTCCCATCAATCAATCAAACTAATTGTTTGAGTAATGAGCAAAATACATATTACCAACGCTTCCTGCATTCCATGGAGATGCTTGTATGTTTCGACACATGTCAACATGAATACTATGAATTATCCCTTGATTTATTATCTAACTGGTGCCTACTATCAGCTTTGGCTGATACGCCAGCTGTGCCCCTTCCTAGAGTCGGAAGACCTAAAGACAGTCATGCACGCGCTGCTAACTTCGAGGCTCAACTTGTGCAATGCGCTCTACATAGGGCTACCATTGTGCCTAGTCCAGAAACTTCAATTAGTCCAAAATATGGCAGCAAGGCCAGTCACCGGAACACCTAGGGGTGACCACATTACACCAGTTTTAAAATCTCTTCACTGGCTGCCAATTAGTTTCCAGGCAAAGTATAAAGTGTTGGTGATCACCTTTAAAGCCCTACATGATTTGGGTCCAGGCTACCTGCGGGATCGCCTTCTCCCGTACAATCCGCCTCGCACACTCAGGTCCTCTGGCAAGAATTTACTCCAGCCAACAAAAACAAGGCTGACAACTAGTACCCAGAGGACCTTTTCCTCTGCTGCTCCCAGATTGTGGAATGGCCTGCCGGGAGAGATTCATCAACTTAACAGTCTTCCGGAATTTAAGAAAGCCATAAAGACTGATCTCTTCCGGCAGGCCTACCCAGTTGAATTTTAAGATGCCTTTTTAATAATGGGCTGCTTTTAGTCATGTATTAGTTTTAAATGTTTTAATTAGTTATATGTATTTTATGGTGTTTGCATTTGTGTTGTACCCCGCCTCGATCCGGAGGGAGAGGCGGGTAACAAAATTATTATTATTATTATTATTATTATTATTATTATTATTATTATTATTATTATCTAACCAGGCATATTTTCCAGTGCGGTCCCATTGTACCTCGGAGAGATCTCCCCAGTGAAAATGAGAGGAGTCATTGGCATGATGCCTCACCTCTTTCTAACCATAGGTGTCCAAGTGGCTCAGATCCTAGCTTTCCGTGAAATCATGGGGACCGCAGAAGGTAAATCCGAGTGCCATATCCCGTAGCCCAGGGGTGAGGAATCTCTTTCAAGCATGAGCACTGAATCCAGTTTCGGAGGAGCTGCATTCCAGTGGTGGGTGGGTCTGAAAGTAAAAGGGGCAGGGCTTACAAAAATCCCAGAAAGCCAGCATATTACAGCATAAAGCTTTTATTGCCATTAGCTAAAGCATTCGACCTATTAGAATGGGAGAAAGATCAGGGAACTACCCAATGATTAGTGGTTGGGGGAAAGGAACAGGGCCAATGGGAGAGGTTGTTCTGGGGGGACACTGGAGGGGGCAGATTGTGAGCCCTGGAAGGCCAGATTTAAACCCCAGACTCGAGGTTCCCCAGCACTGCCTTCACCTGTAGCATATCGGATATGTTATAGCCGTCGATAATTGTACCTTCTTCCACAGGTTGGCCAGTACTGATGAGCCTCTCCGGGATACTGTCATTATTTCAGATCATCCTAGTCCCCTCCTTCCCTGAAAGCCCACGGTATCTACTGATTCAGAAGAAAGATGAAAAGAAAGCCAGGGAAGGTACTGATTGTATGAGAACAGTGGTACTAGATACAGGCAGATACCCTTGAAATGCCTTGTTAGTGTTCCCTGCAGAAAGAGAGAGAGCGCCTTTCACCCGATCTGCACGTCAAAGCATTCCAGCCTTTGTAGTTGTGAACAAACGTGAGCGAGCAAGTGTACTGGTTCCTGAATGCCAGCCAGCTCAAGCTAAACTAAACAAACCAGGGACTTTCTGTACCTGGGTTGTTTACCATGACAACTGAACTCGGAATTGTAGTTTGTTAGAGAGAGACAACCCAGAGTTAGTATCCATGGTTTGTTCTTGGGTTCCAACTCTTGGCTATCTCTCCTCTAACAAGCCACAATTCCAGGTTCAGATGTCACAATAACCCTGGGATGGAGCATCTCTGGGGCTGTTTAGTCCCACCCAGCTTCAGCAGGAGTGATCAATCAGAGTTTGCTTGCTCCAACTTCATTTACAACAAACCACGGTTAACAAACTGTGGATTGTTGTAACGTCCTTTATATAAATTACAATTTGGATGGTACCTAATACCTTTATGGCTAAACGTGAGAGCTTTGGCTATGGGGGGGTATATAAATGCAATAAATAAGTATAATCTCCAAGGAGACTTGTGTCAGAGATGCCAAACTCCTACAGCTGATATATTCCATAACTTTCAGAGCAATCCAATCCAAATTTTGTTGTTATCCGTGAGTTTGCTGGTTTATAAAGCACCACTGGTAATCATGGGGAGAATGTTGGCGATTACAGACTAGGATTTTGATGTTTGTAGCCTAAAGGGATAGGGCCAAAAAAATATCCCAGAAAGCCCAGAGAGCTTTGGCTATTGGGCGGTATAAAAATGTATTAAATAAATTAATAAAGGATCAGGTGCATTTTTTGTGGGTTCTCTTGGATCCAGAACTGTCACTTGAGATACAGGTGGACTCAGTGACATGGAACACCTTTTATCAGATTAGGCTGATATACCAACTACGTCCTTATCTGGACACAGAGATAGCCTAGCTACAGTTATCCATGCTCTGCTAACTCTCGTCTGGATTACCACAATGCGTTATCCGTGGGGCTGCCTTTGGAAATGGTCCAGAACCTTCAGTTGGTCCAAAATAAGGCAGCATGGTTGTTAACGGGGACTGGCCAACGTGATCATATTATGCCAGTACTTTTCATAGAATCATAGAATAGCAGAGTTGGAAGGGGCCTACAAGGCCATCAAGTCCAACCCCCTGCTCAATGCAGGAATCCACCTTAAAGCATCCCTGAGAGATGGTTGTCCAGCTGCCTCTTGAATGCCTCTGGTGTGGGAGAGCCCACAACCTCCCTAGGTAACTGATTCCATTGTTGTACTGCTCTAACAGTCAGGAAGTTTTTCCTGATGTCCAGCTGGAATCTGGCTTCCTTTAACTTGAGCCCGTTATTCCGTGTCCTGCACTCTGGGAGGATCGAGAAGAGATCCTGGCCCTCCTCTGTGTGACAACCTTTTAAGGTTGTCACCTTCCATCTTTGTTGGCTGCAAGTCCACGTATGAGCCCAATTCAAAGTGTTGGTATTTATATTCAAAACCCTAAACTGCTTGGGGCCAGGTTACCTGAAGGACTGTCTCCTGCCATATATATCTGCCCGGACCCTAATATCATCTTCAGCAGTCCTTCTCTGGTAGCTCCTGCCAAAGGAAGTGAGGTGGGTGGCTACTAAGAACAGGGCCTTATCAGTGGTGGCACCCTGGTTGTGAAATGAGCTCTCCAGAGAGGCTCACGTGGTGCTTTTTTCAGTGCCAGGTGAAGACCCTTTAATTTTTTTCACCCTTTCAGTCTTTCGATTTCTGTTGTTTTGAAATTCGTTACCGTGTTCAAATCTTTGCACTGCTGTTCAGTTTTATTTGGGTTCGTAATTTTTCATTTGGGATTCGATACCGTCGTTTTAAACCTTGGCCTGGCTTTTATAGGACGCTTTATTGCATCAGGTTTTACCGTTTTCATGGCTGTGAAGCGCCCACAGAGCTCGGGTTACTGGGTGGTCCATAAATGTAATGATAAAATAAAAATAACATGATCAAATAAAATAATCTCCGCCTTCCTGCAATTCAAATCCTTTTGGCTGCTCCTCCCATCCAGCCTTGAAGGAGCTGAGAAACCGAAGTGACGTGGAGAATGAAATAGAGGAACTGCGTCAAGAGGACCTCTCCGATAAGGTGGACCGGGGCATGAATTCCCTTCGTCTCCTCTGCCACGCACCCCTGCGGTGGCAAACCATCTCCATCATCATCTTGATGTGCGGCCAGCAGCTCTCCGGCGTAAACACGGTAAGGAAGGCGACATCGCCAGCGGTTCGGATGCAGAGCCCAAGATAAAAGAGAGGTGGACATAGGGAGCTTGTTTTACACCATCAGGATTCAGAGACCTGGGTAGGATCTACACTACAGCTTCATGACAGTTTATAATAGTTTTGACAACTGTTCATAAGAACAAAGCCTCGTGTGGCGCAGAGCGGTAAAGCAGCAGTTTCTGCAGCTGAAACTCTCCCCACGGCCTGAGTTCGATCCCAGCGGAAGCTGGTTTCAGGCAGCCGGCTCAGGTCGACTCAGCCTTCCATCCTCCCGAGGTCGGTAAAATGAGTACCCAGTTAGCTGGGGGAAAGGGAATAACGGCCAGGGAAGGCAACGGCAAACCACCCCGCTATAAGGCCTGCCAAGAAAACTGACGTCCCTCCAAGAGTCAGTAATGACTCAGTGCTTGCACGAGAGGTTCCTTTCCTTCCTTCATAAGAACATCAGAGGTGCCCTGCTGGATCAGACCAAGGGTCCATCTAGTCCAGCACTCTGTTCACACAGTGGCCAACTGGAGTTCGGGCCCAGGACACCCCTTGTATACTGTTTTCAAAACGTTTTCAAAGTGTTATATCCTGCTTGGTGTAGATCTGGCCCTGGGTATCATAAGAAGAGCCCTGATGCTGGATCCGACCAAGGGTCCATCCAGTCCAATACTCTGTTCACACAGTGGCCCACCAGCTGAACCCTTTTCCATATTTCTTGCACTCTGCGTGCATTTACTCAGCACGTTCTTGCTTCTGAAGCAAGGGGTGTTAAGTCAGTTAGCCATCAATCCTTTCCTTCTTTTAGACATTTCCGAGAAAATCTAACAGGCAGTATCCATTGCCAATACTATTTAGAGGAGACCCATTGAAATGAATGAGACTGAATTTAGTCAGTCCCATTACGCACATTGGATACTGGTTTACTCATTCTGGAACAGCTGCAACGATGACCCCATTCAGCAATTTTTAAGAGTCTGGATTTGAGGGAAACGGAAAAGAAGCCATGTGAATGCAGGAACATCAGAAGTGCCCTGATGCTGGATCAGACCAAGGGTCCATCTAGTCCAGCACTCTGTTCACACTGTGGCCAACCAGCCATCAGCCAGGGACCAACAAAGCAGGACATGGTGCAACAGCAACCTCCCACCCATGTTCCCCAGCAACTGGGGCACATAGGCTTACTGCCTCAGATAGTGCAGACAACACACAACCATCAGGGCTAGTAGCCCTTGATAGCCTTCTCCTCCAGGAGAAAGCTATCAAGAATATCAGGTTTCTTATATTAAATGGGCAGTGCTTATCTATACATGAACAGGGCATTCCAGGGTGTTTCCAAGTGCATGCTTTTCCCGGCTTCCCTGACTCTTCCATCAGTCACCATTGTGCCTCTAGGGATGGCCAACGTTTTTGTGCTCATTGGACAATCCCATTCTCTGAATGCTTGTCCACGGGCCAGAATTCTTCAGTGCCTTAGACCACAATCCTAGGCAAGTTTAGAGAGAGAAAAAAGTCCTACAACCCCCAGAATTCCCCAGCCAGCCATGAAGATGTAAGAGCTTTTTCCTCCCACTTGTTTGGGGAAGGCTAAACTAGAATCTGCAACTTCATTTTCCAGCAAAGGACAGCCTTCTAGATTAAGGGAACCTGACCGCCAGGGTTCAATATAGGTACATAGTTCTTTACTTCCCCTCAAACTCTAGGTCTTCAGTAGCATCTTTCATGACTCTAAGGGCTTTTCTGCTCCTCATTCCCTACTCACAGTCACTTGCTGGTTCTTTAAATGATGATGTGACCCACTAGTTTCGCTCCTGCGTCAAACCAGCACTTTCTGCACGTGTTTTGAGAGCACAGAATATGCGGCATTTAATTGTGAGAGCGAAAGGAAGTGCGATTTCCTCTTGTGTATTTGCACCACTCCGCTACATCACAGCGCCACCTAGAGGTTATGTAGCAGGAGAGCAGGCAACGAAACGCTCCTCGTGTAGTGCTCAGATCTCGATTCCGTAACGAAGCCGAAAATAGTTACAGCCGATTAATATCCCCGTGCCGGACAGCTCTAAGACGTTCCGTTGTTCTGTTCTCATTTCAGGTATACTATTATACAGAGAGAACCTATCAGGCAATGGGTCTAAGCAAAGATTCTGTCCGGTACATCAGTTTATTCTCAACCGTTTCCATGCTCGTTGCTATCTCGTGCGGGGTAAGCATCTCCTATCCCTGTCTTTCTTGCCCTTTAAGCTGCCTAGGGATTTCGTTACATGAAGCAATATATAAGTATTTCCAGGGCCGGCCGAAGACATTTCGCTGCTTGAGGCAAAAGACAAGAAAGGATGTTTTTAATACAATAAAAGAACGCCGACACATTTCAGACATTAAGCTCCTTCCTCAGGGCAATCCGAAAAGACAATATATCATATTGATACACTCACATGACCACCATTGTATATCGCACAAATGATACAAATGTGCATCGTCATATAAAATTGTACTTTTTAATTTGCGATATAGAATGCTGGTCATGTGAGTGTATAAATATTATACGTTGGGCCTGCCCAAATAACACGCTAAGCCACAGTTAGGCCGCTAACCCTTTTGCAGCAAATGTTTAAACCGTGGTTATGTAATCTCCATGGTTAGGGATTTGCTCACATGACACACCACGCCATGATGCTTAGTTCAAAATGCTGAACCACTGTAGTTTACCGTGAACAGGGTCACCGTCTTTTCAGATTGCCCTGAGGAAGGAACTAAGGGTCCAAAATACACTGCGCTTTTATTATATTAAAAACCATCCTTTTTTCTATCCCTTTGCCTTTTGGGGGGGGCATCCCCTGCACATGCCGCCTGATGCAATGGCTTCACTTTGCCTAACAGAAGGGCCGGCCCGGAGTATCACCAATAAAATAAATAAGTCTCGAAGCTCATTCTGCTCCACCGGTCATATCTTCATTACAAATCCATTGTATCCGTTTTATGCCGTCACTTCCCTCAAAGCATCCTGGGTATTGTAGTTTGTGGGGGGGGTTAATGAGTTTCAGAAGGTTTGGAAAGTATCTGTAGGAAAATCAGCTTGCATTTTCATTCCACAGAGAGAGAGATAGAGAGAGAGGGAGGAAATAAAACCTGCTTTGGAAAGACTCCAATTTTTGCTTCAGGTTCCAGTGTAGTGTAGCGGCTAGAGTGTTGGACTGGGAGTCGGGAGATCCGGGTTCTAGTCCCCATTCAGCTATTGAAACCCACTGGGTGACTTTGAGCCAGTCCCAGACTCTCAGCCCAACCTCCCTTGCAGGGTTGTTGTTGTGAGGATAAAAGTGGAGAGCAGAAAGATTATGCATGCCGCCTTGGGTTCCTTGGAGGAAAAACGGTGGGATACAAATCCAATAAATAAATAAACAAACCATTTTTGGCCTACAAGGGCAGGACATTTCGGTGCCCAGTTAGAGCTGCCCCATGCTCCATTGCTCCTGACCAGCAACTGCAGGTTTTTATTATTTATTATTGCATTTATATACCGCCCCATAGCCGAAGCTCTCTGGGTGGTTTTCTCTAGGGCTGTGCACGGACCCCCCCGATCCTCTTCGTGCCCGATCCGCAAATTGCGGATAGGGCCCGCTCCGCCTCAATCTGCCTAGGGGCCACTCCGCTGAGGAGCTCCAGCTCCGAATCGGAGCTCCCCAGTGGTGGGGAGTGGCGCCAGGTAAGGCCACCCTCCCTCCTCCCCCTTACCTCTGTCCGTCCCGGCCCATGCCAGATTCACTAGATTGCGGCCTACACTTCCTGGCTCTAGTGAAGCTGGGATGGGACAGGACAGATGCAGGTAAGACCCCCCTCCTTCCTCTCCCTTACCTGCATCCGTCCACGGTCCTGCGGCTGCTTCAACTGCTTCAACCGTTGCAGCCTAGTCTTCCTGTTTGAGTCCTCAGGCTCAGTTGAAGCAGCCGCAGGACCGCGGACGGATGCAGGTAAGACCCCCCTCCCCCTTACCTGGTTCTGCCGCCGTCGCCGCATGGGCAGCAGCGACAGCGGCAGGGCCAAGTAACAACCCCTTACCTTTTTCATGGAGTTCCGGATCGAGGCGAAGGATCCGCCTTCGCCTCGATCCGCTCCACAACGCTCCGCAGCTCCCCCGATCCTCTTCACCTCCGCCTTAAGGGGAGACGAAGCCCCCCGATCCGCTCCTGCTTCTCCAGTCCAAGGAGAAGCGGAGCACATCCCTAGTTTTCTCACGGGGGAGAGGTGGAGAAATGGTGTCTTGTCCAAAGCAACCAGGATTTCCTCTCCAGACAATAGAACTGCGGCTTTTCCTGACCTCTAGGAAGAGCTGGGGTCCATAGGAAAAGATTCAAGTCCTTCCTGCCAATAACTAAACTTTAGCAGAAGCATAAAGGGGGGGACCCTACACAAAAGCTGGGATGCCAGCAAACCGTGTGGGAAAGGGAGCAGAGCCAGGGGGACCTGTTTTAGGCCTGGGCTCTGTTGCTGTGACATCCTTCGTCCTCTAGATGTACGTCATTGAATTGAAGGGGCGGAAGATTCTCCTGCTCACTGGTTTCGGGATCTGCAGCTTCCTTTGCATCCTGTTAACGGTGACTATCGAACTTCAGGTAGGGAGCATGTAATTTCAAGAGTGGGTCCGAACAAGAGCCGAAAGTTCCTCGCGGGGCTGCACTTGGCAGTCCCCTGGATCCCCACCCACCCCATACCTTGGTGGAATAGCAAACTGCAGCATTCCTCACGACAGGCCTTTTGGGTAAAATGTCCCCACTGGCTGATCCCCCCCACTGCAAAATTTATTTGGCCGTTGCATTCAGATGCCGCAGAGTTCACCTGGACTTGGCTCTTGATCCATTGCATTCTGGGGCTTTAGGATTAGGGAGCCCATTCCAAAGAACGGTCATTTTTCAAGACAGTGGTCAGCAAAAACGTTCCCATGGGTATCAACATGCCCATCGAAACCCCTATTGGCAACTACCGTACTGCCTGCATTTCCTGATTTTTATTTCTTATGATTTTTATTCTTGTTTCACTGGGGGCCTGCTGCAAAGCCTCACCCGGTCGCCTGGGGCGAGCATGCATCTCCTCCAGGTGAACAGGCAGGGAACATTTCTGAATCAGAAGGTGAAGGATTCTATCCCGTTTCTCCTAGATGTGCACCTCTCTTGCTGTCCGACTCCTGGTTTTTATTTTCATTTAAGATCTTTTTTTTAACTGGGAGGCTGTCCTGCTGCCATAGAATCATAGAATAGTAGAGTTGGAAGGTGCCTCTAAGGCCATCGAGTCCAACCCCCTGCTCAATGCAGGAATCCACCCTAAAGCATCCCTGACAGATGGCTGTCCAGCTGCCTCTTGAATGCCTCTAGTGTGGAAAAGCCCACCACCTCCCTAGGTAACTGATTCCATTGTCGCACTGCTCTAACAGTCAGGAAGTTTTTCCTGATGTCCAGCCAGAATCTGGCTTCCTGTCACTTGAGCCCGTTATTCCGTGTCCTGCACTCTGGGAGGATGGAGAAGCGATCCTGGCCCTCCTCTGTGTGACAGCCTTTCAAGTATTTGAAGAGGGCTCTCATGTCTCCCCTCAATCTTCTCTTCTCCAGGCTAAACATGCCCAGTTCTTTCAGTCTCTCCTCATAGGGCTTTGTTTCCAGACCCTTGATCATCCTCGTTGCCCTCCTGGTTGCTATGTGCAGTTCTGCCTTCCGGCGCCATCTTTGTTTGGGTTCTAAAGAGTGGGGTTTTGTGTTTTGAACTCACACCCCACCCCTGTCTTGTCCTCAGGTTCTTGGGCAAACAACGTTCTCTTTCAGCTCATCACTTTTCCTTCTGGGAAATGAGCATTTTGTGGCCATCCACGCCCACAATGGCAGCCATATTTTTTATTTTTTAAAAAAAGGGAGGCACTTGGCTCACAATGACAGTCATTTTGCGTGAGCGCCCATGACACTTTCTTAAAGTCTCAAATGTGCCCGCTGGGCGAAAAAAGGTTGGGGTTCCGCCACTTTTAGATAAGGGACATCGGACACCCTCGCTCGTGCGTGACTGAAGCAAGACCAACTTTCTCCAACAGAGGACCTTCAAATGGATATCTTACATCAACACAGTTTTCATCAACGTTTACCTGATGGGACATGCCATAGGGCCTAGTAAGTGCTCAGATGATGTACAGGGCTCCTTGAAGGATGTGCAAGAGATATGGGTGAGAAGTGGCATTTAGCACCTTCATAGAATCATAGAATAGTAGAGTTGGAAGGGTCCTAAAAGGCCATCCAGTCCAACCCCCTGCTCAATGCAGGAATCCACCCTAAAGCATCCCTGACAGATGCTTGTCCAGCTGCCTCTTGAAGGCCTCTAGTGTGGGAATGCCCACCATCTCCCTAGGTAACCGGTTCCATTGTCATACTGCTCTAACAGTCAGGAAGTTTTTCCTGATGTCCAGCCGGAATCTGGCTTCCTGTAACTTGAGCCTGTTATTCCGTGTCCTTTTTTATTTATGCATCCTGAGCCCTTCCACTAAGATTCAGTGCTCGGGGCGGCTTACATCCATTAATAATAATAATAATAATAATAATAATAATAATAATAATACAAATAGAGCGATTGAACAATCTGTGTGTGATGCACTCAAAGGGGAGGCAGACAAAGCAATTTTAAAAAAAGAGAGGGATCCTTTAAAAAGAAAAGAAAAGTCACCCCAACAGGTCAAATGCCAGCCTTGAACCCCCGTCTCTCCACCAGGCGCCCTTCCCAACCTGCTGATCACAGAACTCTTCCTGCAGTCGTCCCGTTCGTCAGCGTACGTGGTTGGAGGATTCGTGCACTGGCTGCTCAACTTTTTCACGGTGGTGACGTTCCTTGCGATAGAGGTGAGCGCTTTTGCAGGCCGCTTGGGTGGGGAATGGGTGTTGGGGAAGATGGGGGTTGGGTCCGCGGCCCCTCTCCTTCAGTGAGTCTACGTTCTCAACGCCACGGTCACCCCTCTCCTCCTCTTCCTCATCATGGCTCCCACTTGCTTGCTGGACAGGCGGAGAGCCACGGAGCGAGGAGGCCGTGGCGTCTCCCACTCCTCCTTCTCGACCGTTATCAGGGCCAGAGCGAGAGGCAGGTGAATAAGGAGGTTGCAACGGGGAAGTGGGGGAACAGCTCCAGGGAGCTCTTGGGGCATGTGGGACCTTGGCATGTGCCCAACTACACCTACCATTGGCGCTAACCCTGCCCAAGAAGATGTACCGGTGGTATATATCGGGCCAAGTTTAAGGTTCTTGTACTTGTGTACAAAGCCCTAAACAACTTGGGACCAGGATACCTGAGAGAGCACCTTCTCCCCTACCAACCTGCCCGGTCACTGAGGTCATCTGAGGGCCTGCTCCTGGTGGTTCCACCTAGATCCATCCTCCTATTGGAAT
This sequence comes from Elgaria multicarinata webbii, assembly GCF_023053635.1. NCBI lineage: Eukaryota > Metazoa > Chordata > Lepidosauria > Squamata > Anguidae > Elgaria > Elgaria multicarinata. The sequence continues at coordinate 15,524,532 of NC_086190.1, read as the reverse complement.
CCACCAGAGGAAGAGCCTTCAGCGTGGCGGCCCCCCCTCCTGTGGAATTCTCTGCCTCTGGAGGTCAACTTTGTACTCCTTTCGGCACCTCCTGAAAACATCCTTATTCCAGGAAAGCCTTTCCTTAATGTCCAGCCAGGTGTCACTGTATTTGCTTTTTAAAAAAATTGTTTTAACTGTTTTATTCTGTTTTATTTTCAATTTATCTTGAACACAGCTCTGAAATTTTCAATGGGGAGAGGTATATAAATATTCTAAATCAATCAATCAATAAAGAAGTGTCTATACAATACCCATGTCCATCCCTTTCTTCCTCTCTCTCTCTCTCTTCCATTTTTATTCTCAGCCATTCGTCAAGGCCTACTTATTTCTCTTCTACTGCCCTGTCTGCACAGCAACTTTTTTATATATCTACAAGATGGTCCCAGAAACCACAGGAAAGACCTTTCTGGATATCAAGACGCTCATGCCCGTCGTCACAGCTAAGCAGTGTCTGGTGAAGGTGCAGCCAGAAGAAGAGAAAACGGAACTTACTCCATGAAGAGTTTGATTTAGTGCTTGTAATAACAAGGCGATGATCCTCAGAGATAATCTCAGTGTCATCTTTGGTTCTGTCAATACACTAGCATTAAGGCTTTCCTTTCCAATGAGAAGGATCAGCCTTTACATCTAGACTTTTCTACATAAAAAAATGTATATATATATATATATTAACAAAGCAAGAGACCATTTTGTTTGTGGCTTTCTCTTTCAGGAGTTCATAGAATCATAGAATAGTAGATTTGGAAGGAGCCTACAAGGCCATCGAGTCCAACCCCCTGCTCAATGCAGGGATCCACCCTAAAGCATCCCTGACAGATGGTTGTCCAGCTGCCTCTTGAAGGCCTCGAATGTGGGAGAGCCCACAACCTCCCTAGGTAACTGGTTCCATTGTTGCACTGCTCTAACAGTCGGGAAGCTTTTCCTGAATCATAGAATAGCAGAGTTGGAAGGGGCCTACAAGGCCATCGAGTCCAACCTCCCACTCAATGCAGGAATCCACCCTAAAGCATCCCTGTCCAGCTGCCTCTTGAATGCCTCTAGTCTGGGAGAGCCCACAACCTCCCTAGGTCACTGGTTCCATTGTCATACTGCTCTAACAGTCAGGATGTTTTTCCTGGTGTCCATACGGAATCTGGCTTCCTGTCACTTGAACCCATTATTCCGTATCCTGCACTCTGGGGTGGTAGTTGTTGCGGGGGGAGGGTTATGAAAAATAGTTTGATTTTATAATCATATCTCATCAACATGAGATCCATTGTCAGGGTTCCTTCAATGACCTGGACCCCCTAAGCAACTTCTTAAGGGTCTTTTGCCTCCATAAGAGTCCCACCTACCTACCTTCCCTCTCCCGATAATGTGGAGTTTAGGCTGTAGACGTGGGATGAGTGACACTCCAGACACAATAATAATAATTTCTTACCCATCTCTCCACTTGGATCAAGGTGAGGAACAACAGTGAATATAAAACACATAAAAATTGATTAAAAGCATAGTATACATTATTAAAACATCCTAAATACAATCTAAAATTCCACTGGATAGGCCTGCCGGAATAGATCAGTGGGCGGCAAGGCTTCAGCACAGGAACACCGGGGCCAGGATGGACAGCGGTGGAACCGGCAACAGAGAGAGCTCTGCCTTCTCCCTTACCAACCTGCCCGGTCACTGAGGTCATCCGAGGGCCTGCTCCTGGTGGTTCCACCTAGATCCATCCTCCGATTGGAATCCACCAGGGGAAGAGCCTTCACCGTGGTGGCGCCCCTCCTGTGGAACTCCCTGCCTCTAGAGGTCAGGCAGGCGCCAACCTTGTATTCCTTTCAGCACCTCCTGTAAACATCTTTATTCCAAGAAGCCTTTCTTTAACATGCAGCCTTCAATTTCTGATTGTTGCTTCTTTTTAAATTTTGTTTTAACTGTTTTATTCTGTTTTTATTTTCTTTTTACCTTGTACACCGCTCCCAAAATTTTCAATGGGGAGCAGTATATAAATAGTCTAAATAAATAAATAATAAACAGAGTCCAGGCAGGGCCAGAGGCACAAGACATGGTCAGGCAAGGCACAAGACAACCACAGGAGACCATGTTGCTGTGGCAAAGGCTGGAATGGAAATGCAGCTTTTATATTGCCCTTTCCTGGCTGCTCCCAGCCGGTCTGCATCAGCCCACCTGGGAGTGCCTGCTGATATGAGCCTGGGTCCTGGAACTACTCTGCGGCCAGCAAGGCGCACTGCAGCCACCAGGTGGCGCTGTAGGACAGAACCTGACAATCAGTCTTGATTGCATTTTTAAATAAATTTATTTATTTATTTATTTATTTGTTACATTTTTATACCGCCCAATAGCCGAAGCTCTCTGGGCGGTTCACAAAAATGAAAAAAGACTGTCAAGTTGACGCATCTCCTCCGGCCGGCTATTCCACAGTCTGGGAGCAGCAGAAGAGAAGGTCCTCTGGGTAATACCCGTCAGCCTAATTTTGGCAGGTTGAAGTAGATTCTTCCCAGAGGACCTGAGTGTGCGGGGCGGATTGTATGGGAGAAGGCGATCCCGCAGGTAGCCTGGACCCAAACCATGTAGGGCTTTAAAGGTGATAACCAACACTTTCTATTTCGCCTGGAAACCAATCGGCAGCCAGTGAAGAGATTTTAAGACTGGTGTAATGTGACCATCCCTAGGTGTACCAGTGACCACCAGCCTGGCTGCCATATTTTGAACTAGTTGAAGTTTCCAGACTAGGCACAAAGGTAGCCCTATGTAGAGCGCATTGCAGAAGTCAAGCCTCAAAGTTACCAGCGCATGCACTTCCATAGGCTTAACACAATAGTTTACTAGAGTATTAAAACAACCAAATTTTTATCCTGGTTGTGCTTTTTATATTGTATTTTGTATTTGTGTTTTTAACTTGTTGGTTGTTTTATGATGGTTTTAATTTTTGTGAACCGCCCAGAGAGCTTCGGCTATAGGGCGGTATAAAAATGTAATAAATAAATAAATAAATAAATAAATATAAATTACAAGTAAAGGCATTGAGACACTAGAGCTGAGTGACACAAAGGCATTAAAAGAAAATAAAAGTTGCCAAAACGCAAGTCCTTTAAACACATTGTCCACCTCCCGCTCATTTTTCCATCACAAAATAGACCCCTTTTAATCCGTTTCCTTTTTTTTTTTAACGGAATGCACCCCCATTTCCTGCCGTGTGCAGGGAAAGCGACACGCTATAAACACCCCCTGAATACGCCACGTGGCCGTTGCTGCTTCCTCTTTCTCTCCCCATGTAAAGAGACCGTCTCTATTCTGGGGCAGCTGCAAGAGGCCATCGCAACGGTAAGGAAACGCAAAAATCAACCCGTCTGAAAATGCTCAAAATCACACGGAGAGCCCGTGTGGAAAAGGGGTTTGGCCCACAGAGGGCGCCAGAGGCCCAGATAGCAATACATAAGAAGAACCTTGAAGGATCAGACCAAGGGTCCATGGTCCAGCATTCTGTTCACGCAGTGGCCAACCAGCTGCCTACGGGAAACCCACAAGCAGGACACGAGTGGAACAGCACCCTCCTGCCCATGTTCCCCAGTAATGGGCAGCTTCTGCCAGGAAAGGGACATGGCTGGAATTTCCGTTGTGGGATGCTGCTGTGAAAATCACAAGGCCGTCAGAAGGACAAAAGCATTTGTAGCCCAAGGCCGTCTTCCTGGACCACGGCAGACAGGGAAGCAGGGCCTTCTGGGAGCTGCACCTTCTCTTACCACTGGGCCAGAGCGAGAGGCCTGCAAACAAGCAGGTTGCGACAGGGAAGAGAAGGAGCAACTCCACGGGGCTCTTCTCAACGGGCCCCTGCCGGAGTGTGGACCCTCGGGAGCTGCCCGACCAGGCCTACTCTTGGCGCCCTGCCCACAGCTCCGTTTCGCCAAAGCCAGATGTTCATCTTCCTCCGCGCATGTTCCCCTCTCGTATCCACCCATGTGTCTTTCACGTTCTCCTTTCTGCTGGCACCAACCCAAGAGAACCAGCCAAACAGGATTGGTGCTGGAAGGTTTGCCGGCTTGTCTTTTGCGGCTGCGGACCGCCCAATCCCACCTCCCTGCCGAGCGGGGAGTGTTCCGGACATGTTCTGGGTTGCCATGATTTCTGCAAGTAAGGGCCCTGGCAAGTTGCCGTAGAAAGAAGCCAACTCTGTTCCAAGTCCAGCACCTGCCTTTTCCTTCCCAAAGCAACTGACTAGCAGAGAGACAGGAAGTATTAAATTGGGCCGAAAAGACCCCCAGCTTCTCTCGGAGGTGAAACAATGGTTCCTCCAAGGTCCAAGGGAACAGAAGCAACTGATTAAGCAACCGAGGTCTCTTGCCCACAGCTGTGTAGAGGAGACCGTGCACAATCCTTTCTTTTAGCTTTTTCCTTCTCTGCCTGGGTGCAAAACCTCATGCATCGATTGAGGTTTTCCATCTCTCCCGCGTGGGAAAGGAGCCGGGTCCCCAGGAGACCTCTGGCCTCGATAGCCAGGGAAGAGGTAAGTTGTGGAGGTGATGTACTGATATTTCCCTGTGTAAAATAGTCTATAGGGTGACCCTATGGAAAGTAGGACAGGGCTCCTGCATCTTTAACAGCTGCATAGAAAAAGGGATTTCAGCAGGTGTCCTTTGTATGCATGCAGCACCTGGTGAAATTCCCTCTGCATCAAAGCAGTTCAAGCTGCAGGAGCTATACTAGAGTGACCAGATACCAAACAAGGCAGGGCTCCTGCAGCTTTAACTGTTGGGATGAAGAGGGAACTTCACCAGGTGCTGCATGCATACAAACGACACCAGCTGAAATTCCCTTTTCTATGCAACTGTTAAAAGATACAGGAGCCCCGTCCTCCTTTTCATAGGGTCACCCTAAAAATAGTGCTATGGATCTGGACCGTAATCTGGATTACGCAATCGTTTTGCCTGCAGTGTCACCTTCGGGCCGCCACAAGGAGTGTATGAAAGAATCCTTCATAGCTGGGATTCTCTCTCCAGTCTCTGGAGTCGTCATTGCAGAGGGAGGAGGGTCGTTGGCAGCCAGGTTAGAGAGAGCAGCTCAGAGCCGGGTTGAATTTAAAGGGTTGAATTGTTGTGAATAGAGTGATCGGAAACCGGGGTGCACGCTGGAGGGGTGCACCAGGGAATCTGCTACAGAGGTGGGGGTTGTGCTACCTGCCCCTAGACGTCCATTTGCCAAACGCTCTGCTTGTGGATTTCTAAGTAAAGGAAACATCAGAAAATCTCCAGGGGGCTCTCGGCTCCACCCAGGCCTTTTGTAAAGCAAATGGATTTTAATTGCTCATTCATAGAATAGCAGAGTTGGAAGGGGCCTACAAGGCCATCAAGTCCAACCCCCTGCTCAATGCAGGAATCCACCCTAAAGCATCCCTGACAGATGCTTGTCCAGCTGCCTCTTGAAGGCCTCTAGTGTGGGAGAGCCCACAACCTCCCTAGGTAACTGGTTCCATTGTCGCACTGCTCTAACAGTCAGGAAGTTTTTCCTGATGTCCAGCTGGAATCTGGCTTCCTGTAACTTCCGTGTCCTGCACTCTGGGAGGATCGAGAAGAGATCCTGGCCCTCCTCTGTGTGACAACCTTTTAAGCATTTGAAGAGTGCTCTCATGTCTCCCCTCAATCTTCTCTTCTCCAGGATAAAGAGGCCCAGTTCTTTCAGTCTCTCCTCATAGGGCTTTGTTTCCAGATCCCTGATCATCCTGGTTGCCCTCCTCCAAACGGGCCTCCAAATGCTTTGCATTACAATAGATGGTTCCTGTGAAAATTTGTGTGCTGAGGAATGCTTCTAAGCTCAGAGGGAGCACAAATCTGCTAATAATAAAAAAGGTGTTGGTGCTGTGTCCCCATTATGATGATGATGATGATGATGATGATGATGATGATGATGATGATGATGTAACCCTATGAAAAGGAGGACAGGGCTCCTGTATCTTTAACAGTTGTTTTGAAAGGGACATTTCAGCAGGTGTCATTTGTATATATGGGGAACCTGGTGAAATTCCCTCTTCATCACAACAGTTAAAGCTGCAGGTGCCCTGCCCTCTTTTAAATCTGGTCACTCTAGTAGAGCTCCTGCAGCTTTAACTGGTGTGATGAAGAGGGAATTTCACCAGGTTCTCCATATATGAATACCCAGTTAGCTGGGGGAAAGGTAATAACAGCCGGGGAAGGCAACAGCAAACCACCCCGCTATAAGGCCTGCCAAGAAACCGTCACCGAAAGCTGGCATCCCTCCAAGAGTCAGTAAAGACTCAGTGCTTGCAGGAGAGGTTCCTTTCCTTTCTTTCTCCATGTATACAAAGGACACCTGCTGAAATTCCCTTGTCTATGCAACTGTTAAAGACACAGGAGCCCTGTCCTCCTTTTCATATGGTCACCCTACCCAAACCATGTAAGGCTTTAAAGGTAATGACCAACACTTTGTACTTTGCCCGGAAACTAATTGGCAGCCAGTGGAATGATTTTTTCCCCTTGTATGTTGTTTACATGTGCAATCCATGCTCACGCATGCACACGTTATTAAAAGTGGCAGCAACAGTTAGCAACAAAAAGAGGTCCTGACTGAATGTCCAAGTCTCCATTTTTAGTATATTTGGGATGGGGATTTCAGGTCCAAAATCCCAATTGAATCAAGACCAGATATGAAGAACATCATCTAAAAGTTGTTGCTAAAACCACAAAGATGCTTTTTTCCCCCTCCAGCTCCCTCTCTGGAAATTGTTGTTAATTATTACGCGCTATCTGTGCGCCTAATGTTTCGCAGAGTTATATCAGCAAAGCCGCGGGTCCCTGCCCCATGGGATTACAATCTAAATGTCAACAGTGGAAGGACAAGAATGAGAGATGCAAAGGAGGAATGTGAAGGAATGCAGCCAAACCCACTTAAACATCCTTTTAATTTAAGGGATACTGGAGGCTTAAGCGATTAAGATAAAGACAGCCCAGAGGAATGCAGGTTTGGAGGAGGAATTTAAAGGTGAGGGGACAGAGGTGGCATCAGGTAGATAAAGTTTTAAGCTCAGGTGAAGCTAAAGATAATGGGTAGAGTCCCTTAGAAGAGCAGGAGTGAATGTTTAGCACAGTAGCAATGCTTTGAAAGATTTACCTTTGTTCAATGATCGCACCTGAGCGCAGGTGCAAAGTTGGTAAACCTCTAAAGTAGACCCCAAAAGGAGAGGAACATATTAGGTGCAAAGATTTTACTTATGGACAGACTGACGCGTTTCAGCCTCTTATTTATTTTTAGAGGCCTCCTTCAAGAAATATATATATATATATATATATATATATATATATATATATATATAGACAACACATTAGAATATTGTAAAAAAAAGAAAAGAAAAAAGTATATCACAGCACAATGCACAGCACAATGCAACAAGGCCTGTGCATACGGTTGAGACATTTGTCACCTTTTTCGCTGCACCTGAGTGGGACCAACCGCTGAGAAGCAACCACAAAGCAGGCACTGTCGTGCACGGTGCACTGATTGGTGCGTGAAATAGGAACATTTTGTCCCTGAGATTACTGGGTTAATTCAAGGACACCGCCCACCTGTCACATTTTCCCGGCCTGTGCTCCCATTGACTCGAGTTTACAGCCTGCTATTCCTCTTAATTGCACCCGTGCAGTATGCGGGCAAAATTGAACTCTTCCAAGCGGATAGGTTTGAAGCTGAGAAGATTCTGCCTTAGGGAAAATGGGAGTAAATCGGTAGTTATTGTCATCCAGTAGTGGCAAATAGGAAGTGTAGACGTTACAATTACAAAACTCTGCGCACCATAAACTCACCTGGTTAGCAACATAAGTGATGAAAGGTACACTATAGTAGGGCGACCGTATGAAAACAAGGACAGGGCTCCTGTATTGTTAACAGTTGCATGGAAAAGGGCATTTCAGCAGGTGTCATTTCTATGGGGAAATTCCTTCTTCATCACAACAGTTAAAGCTGCAGGAGCCCTGCCCTTTTTGTCTCTGGTCACGCTAGGCAGGGCTCCTGCAGCTTTAACTGTTGTGATGAAGAGGGAATCTCACCAGGTGCTGCATGTCTACAAATGATGAAATTACCTTTTTCTATACAACTGTTAAAGATACAGGAGCCCTGTCCTCCTTTCTATGTAGTTTTCTTCACACATGGCTCATTTAGTTTGTTGGTGAGCCCTGGGGGGGCCTGGAACAGCACCCCTATGAGGAAAGGTTACAACACGTTGGATTGTTCAGCTTAGAAAAAAGAAAAGGCAGGTGAACATCTACACTACTGCTTTAAAGCGCTTTCTAACAGTTTTATAGCACTTTGAAGCAGTTAAAGCGCTTTATAACTGTTATAAAGCACTTTAAAGCAGTAGTGTAGATCCTGCCTAGATCGCGATGTACAATACGATGCATGGCGTTCCAAAGCGAAGGAACTACCAGTCTATGCGTGCAGCCAATCCAATCTGAAGCCTGATGGGTCCAGGAGGCAAAGCCCCGGGAAAACGCTCTTCCTTAGCTAGGTGTTCAACTACTGCACATGGTTCCTTCTCCCTGCGCCAACAGAAGCATCCATATGCGATATCAAGCCGCCAAAGGACAATGCAATGCAGACTACGACAACAGTGCCACAGTCAGAAAGCAAGAAAATAATCTACCCACAGACCAGGCTATGTGCACATCATGGGAAACCCAGTATCTTCTCCCCCCCGCCCCCCACGCATGCATCTCATCACTCCTGCTTGGCTCCTTCTGCCAGATTTTGGAATGCCTTTGGGAAGACAACGGGGCCCCATCCTTCAGTGACTCAGCTTCCTCCTCCTCCTCCTTCTCTCCTTCTGCTCCTCCTCCTCCTCCTCCTCCTCCTCCTTCTGTCCTCCTCCTCCTCCTTCTCTCCTCCTCCTCCTTATCCTCCTTCTCTTCTTCTTCTTCTTCTTCTTCTTCTTCTTCTTCTTCTTCTTCTTCTTCTTCTGTCCTCCTCCTTCTCTCCTCCTCCTCCTCCTCCTCCTTCTCTCCTCCTCCTCCTTCTCTCTTTCTGCTCCTCCTCCTCTTCCTCTCCTCCTCCTCCAAATCCTTCTTCTTCTTCTGTCCTCCTCCTCCTTGTCCCCCTTCTCCTCTTCTTCTTCTTCTTCTTCTTCTTCTTCTTCTTCTTCTTCTTCTTCTTCTTCTTATTATTATTATTATTATATGCCGCCCCATAGCTGAAGCTCTCTGGGCAGTTTACAAAAGCTTACAAAAGTTAAAAACAGATATACAACATTTAAAACCACAAAAAGCATACAATACAAACAAAAACAGACAATATCCGTTTAATACAACTATTTTAAAAACTCAGCATATGCTATTAAATGCTGTTCAATGCCTGGGAGAAGAGAAAAGTCTTGACCTGGCGCCAAAAAGATAACAATGTTGGCGCCAGGCGAGCCTCGTCGAGGAGATCATTCCAGAATTGAGGGGCCACCGCTGAAAAGGCCCTCTCTCTTGTCACCACCCTTCGAGCCTCCCTCGGAGTAGGCACCCAGAGGAGGACCTTAGATGCTGAGCGCAGTGTACTGGTAGGTTCATGTCGGGAGAGGCGTTCCGTCAGGTATTGCAGTCCCAAGCCATGTAAGGCTTTATAGGTCAAAACCAGCACCTTGAATTGGGCTCGGAAACATACAGGCAGCCCATGCAAGCGGACCAGAGCAGGTGTTATATGGTCGAACCTTCTGGTTCCGGTTATCAATCTAGCCGCTGCGTTTTGCACAAGCTGCAGCTTCCGAACCGTCTTCAAAGGCTGTGAGTGCTCTTCCTCCTCTTCCTCAACATCACTCCCACTTGCTTGCCGGAGAGGCAGAAAGCCAAGGGGCACGTGGACATGGCATCTCCTGCTCCTCCTTCTTCCCACCGCCACTGTTGTCTGGTCCAGAGCGAGAGGCAGGCGAACAACCATGTTGCCATGGGGAAGAGGAGGAGCAACTCCAGGGGGCTCTTGTCATTGGACCCCTGCTGGAGTGTGGGCCCTCGGCCTGGGCCCATCCAAGCCTACCCTTGACGCCAGGCCTGTTTGGGGCACCTTGAAGCTAGTGCCAGTGATACCGATTTCCCATCAGCAATAAACATTACACAAGAGGAAATAACTTTAGCATTGGGCAGCAGAAAGTTCGGATTTAATCAACAAAAGACTAGCTCGGTCTGCAGCCCACAGGGAGCAACCACGGAAAAGGTTCAGTGTAAAGTCCACCCGCTGGTTAGTTGTTAGATACAGATGGGGTTGTGTTGTGATAGGCAGGCATCCAAACTTTCTCATGTCCCTGTCGAGCAATCATTTGCTTGCTTCAGAAGAACTCGTGATGGGGCGTGCGTCTACTCTCCTGGTAATTTCTGTGGGTTTTTTTAAAAAACACACACACACAGACACACACAAGTTCATCATGCAAAGACGTACTAAAATACTTCTCTTGCATTCCTGCTTTGGTGAAGCCACTTTTAAGAAAGATCCGTTCGTATTGCTGAGATGCAAGTGCATTAACAATCTCAGATATGCAGATGATACCACTTTGATTATGACGAAGGTGAAAGAAGAAAGTGCAAAAGCTGGGTTGCAGTTAAACCTCACAAAAACACAATATTATGGCAACCAGCTTGATTGATAACTGGCAAATAGAGGGAGAAAACGTGGAGGCAGTGACAGACTTTGTATTTCTGGGCGCAAAGATTACTGCAGACGCTGACTGCAGCCAGGAAATCAGAAGACGTTTACTTCTTGGGAGGAGAGCAATGACAAATCTTGATAAAATAGTTAAGAGCAGAGACACCACACTGACAACAAAGGTCCGCATAGTTAAAGCCATGGTATTCCCTGTAGTAACCTATGGCTGCGAGAGCTGGACCATAAGGAAAGCTGAGAGAAGGAAGAGAGATGCTTTTGAACTGGGGTGTTGGAGGAAAATTCTGAGAGTGCCTTGGACTGCAAGAAGATCAAACCAGTCCATACTCCAGGAAATAAAGCCAGACTGCTCACTTGAGGGTATGGTTTTAAAGGCAAAACTGAAGTACTTTGGCCACATAATGAGAAGACAGGATACCCTGGAGAAGATGCTGAAAGTGGAAGGCAAAAGGAAGAGGGGCCAACCAAGGGCACGATGGAGGAATGATATTCTGGAGGTGACGAACTCGACCTTGGGGGAGCTAGGGGTGGCGACGGCCGACAGAAAGCTCTGGCGTGGGCTGGTCCATGAAGTCACGAAGAGTCGGAAGCCACTGAACAAATAAACAACATTGTCGTACTGCTCTAACAGTCAGGAAGTTTTTCCTGATGTCCAGCGGGAATCTGGCTTCCTTTAACTTGAGCCTGTTATTCCGTGTCCTGCACTCTGGGAGGATCGAGAAGACATCCTGGCCCTCCTCTGTGTGGCAACCTTTCAACTATTTGAAGAGTGCTCTCATGTCTCCCCTCAATCTTCTCTTCTCCAGGCTAAACAGGCCCAGTTCTTTCAGTCTCTCTTCACTGGGTTTTGTTTCCAGACCCCTGATCATCCTGGTCTCCCTCCTCTGAACCCGCTCCAGCTGTGTTATTTATTTATTTATTTATTGCATTTCTATATCACATTGATAATGCTATCAATGCTACCTCACAAGGTGCATGGTATACGTGCCTTGGCCATAAACTGAGGTTTATCGCAACATGGCATGATGGGTATTCTCCCAGCTACGCAACTACTTAAAACTATCGCTGAGTTATATATTGCCATCATTAACTGGGCATGCAGAGAGATGGCCGACAAACCGCTGTGCTAAGCAAAATACAATCTGGGGTGGCCACAGAGATATCATCTAGCTAGTTAATTTTTAAAACTGTTTTTTATCCACAAAGGATCGCAGAGTGATGCACGCTAAGGAGAAAAATACAGCATCACGTGGTCGGTAGTTGATTCTTGAAACCGCAGAGCATGACAAAGTGAGTCAAAGGCCATAGCTAGACCTAAGGTTTATCCCAGGATCGTCCAGGGGTCAAACCCGTTCATCTGAACAGACTGAAAGAACTGGGCATGTTTAGCCTGGAGAAGAGAAGATTGAGGGGAGACATGAGAGCGCTCTTCAGATACTTAAAAGGTTGTCACACAGAGGAGGGCCAGGATCTCTTCTCGATCCTCCCAGAGTGCAGGACATGGAATAACAGGCTCAAGTTAAAGGAAGCCAGATTCCAGCTGGACATCTGGAAAAACTTCCTGACTGTTAGAGCAGTACGACAATGGAATCAGTTACCTAGGGAGGTGGTGGGCTCTCCCACACTAGAGGCCTTCAAGAGGCAGCTGGACAAGCATCTGTCGGGGATGCTTTCGGGTGGATTCCTGCATTGAGCAGGGGGTCGGACTTGATGGCCTTGTTAGGCACCTTCCAACTCTGCTATTCTATGATTCTATGATTCTATGATCTAGGTGACACACAGGGCATCCAGTGCTCAGGTAGGGGTGAACCCTGGGTGATCCCAGGATAAACCTTAGGTCTAGCTGTGGCCAAACTTACACATAGAAATTATTTATTTATAATATTTCTGTATCCAAGGATTTCAGAGTGGCGAACAAACGGGTCAAAAGAATAAAAAACTGAATAAAAAGACCATTAAGAATTAAATTTTAAAAGAACAGGTGCAGATTAATAAAAACAACCGTTAATGGCTAAAATACCAGTAAAATGATGAAATCCTAAATATCTAACTGTGGTTATGGCTATAAAGAAAGACCTGGTATTGCAGCTGAACAAAGTGTCTAAAAGGATTGGTAGATACATTTGTCATTCTAAAAGTCACAGTACAATGACAATGATAACATTACGAGGTTAGAGGCACCCAAAGTATTCAGCAAGCAAATGAACCAATATTTCCCCCACCCCTTAAGTTAGGATTTAAAATGCCAGGGCAAAAAGGGAACATTTTGATCTGGCAACCGAAAAGAAAACAAGATTGTTCTTGCTAATCATAATTTCCCTTGAGAGAGGACAGGCCAAGGTCTGGGTGCCACCACGGTGGAGGCCTTGTCTTTTGTAAATGCATGATGCATATTTCTCCCACAGGCGATACTCAGAGAAGGGCCTTGTGGGAAAGATTTTTTTTTTAATTTATCATACTTATACCCCGCTCCTCAACCAAAAAAGGCTCTCGGAGCGGCTTACACTTAGCAAAAAAGACAGTCCCTGCCCTCAGGCTTACAATCTAATAAAGACATGACACACAAGGAAAGATGATATGGGAGGAGACGTACCTCCAGGTGTTTGGCCCCCAGGTATTTAGGACTTTAAAGGTGATAACCAGCACCTTGAATTTTACTGCATATCTCAGCATGCGGAGACTTTTGAATCATTGGGATTATCGGGATGAGATCAGACCTGGAATTCAGAGTTTGCGGAGTGGGAGGGTCTGAGAAAAATAATATGATTGCATTTCCACGCGTTCAGGTGCATGCATAAGTTATAAGGACAATCCTTGAGCACCAGAAATATTTATTTGGAAGTCAGTGTGGTGGACTGCATAGACAAACTCATTGAATCATCTTAGGCCAGGCACGGTCACTCAGCTCGAGGTATCCCATAGGTTGTTGTAAGTATAAAATTGTGTGTGGGGTGTATTTTTATTCTGTATTTTATTATTACATTTATATCCCGCCTTTATTCCTCTTGCAAGGAACCCAAGGGGGGTAACATGCCCCTCCTCCTTTCCGTTTTATTCTCACAACAACCCTGTGAGGTAGGTTAGCTTGAGTGTCAGTGACCAGCCCAAGTCCTGGTCCAACACCCTAACCACTACACCACGCTGGGCATCCCTGAAGAAGGGTGGGATAAAAACATAATTAACAATGCAGGCAGCCCAGGGAGGCTTCTCCTTAGAGGAGAGGAGGAGAAGCACTTGGAGACGGTGAGGGAGCAGTATGGTGCTTGTTGCTAGGCAATGGTTTCCTATATTTTCCAGGTTCATCTAGGCCCCAAGCCAGCAAGTGGTCCAGAGGGCTGTTCAAGGAAAAGGACCCTAGAGGGATACCGCATATACTTGGTTGCTAGGCAACTGCAGCATCCTTCCTGCTTCCCCTAGAATGTGTCCTAGGCCCACATGGGCCCATCCTAAGTTGCAATCAGCTAAGCAAAGTAGTGAAAATGATTTTGGGGATGTGTAGCATGGTGTGATTAGCCCACGTTTATCATGCCAGTTGTCAACCACAGGCCTCCAAATTGCCTTGTATCTTCACAGGGCTTCTGAAAGCCGTGTGGCAGGCCAAAATCCAACATGGATGTTTCTTTCCTTATCCCTGGAAACCACACTACCACTGAATTTCTGCCTGTCATCCTGGCACCTAGACCTGTCTTCCTCAACCTGGTGCCCTCCAGATGTTCTGGATACAACTTCCAAAATTTCTGCCTATTGGCCATATAGGCTGAGGCTGATGGGAGTTGGAAGTCAAAAACAACTGGAATGCAACAGGTTAGGGAAGGTGATTCAGAACTAGAAAGCCATATACAAACCAGGAATGGATTATAAAGTAATTACGTCCGGAGAGAGGGGAAGTTGGAAAAAAAAGGCAAAAGAATTTATTAGCCTCCAATAACATCTTTTTAGGCTTTCCTATCCCATTTCCTGTCTTTCTAAATTATGCAGGTCTTTTTTTTTTTAAAGCAAGTGTGAGAAAAGGCAGCAACGTTTTTTTAAAAGTCTTCTGGACATTCCCACCCACACAATTTGAGTGCTTAACCCTCATAAATGTTGGATTCCCCCAAGTCCTCCCTCAGCATTTCAAATGATGGTTGCTAACCTTTTGTTAGATGTGCCTTTGAAATGGGATTTGATTTGGGAAGTGATCGCCCTGATCCCATTGCAGGGACAGGATTCGCCTTTTCTGCGCCTAGAGGTCCAAAAGCTGGTCACGGTGTATTTATTTCTTTTATTTCGGCGGAGCTGAACACCGAGAGACCCGTAGGTGAGAGCATGTAGTAAAATGCATTTCACCCCTTGGGTCATAGAGGTTCATTTTTTAATTGATTTTAAATTCTGGCTCACAAATTTGGGCAGTTGCGCTCTGTCTACGTGCTGGAGCTAGTTTTACCTGAAACCATGTCCCAGGGCTTAAAGGTCAGGGAGGTCATTGTACCCAGAGGACAACCTCTTCCAATGCAAAACGCCTTGGCTATTGTCTCCCCATGACTTGAGTGGGTGCAACTCTCTGCCTGGGGTCACGTAAGCCATGGCCGTCTCCCAGAAATCCCTGCAGGAAAGGAATTTTCCAGGAGATAAGAGGCGGAGCCAGCAAAGAGTTAAATAGGATGTGAGATCTTTTGTTATCTTGTTTTACATTCTTTGGGGCTTTTCTGCACCCATCCTTTCCAGAGGCATAGAGGGAGATTTTGCTGGCTAGACATCTTCAGCTTCTATTTAAAGCATCCCTACCTGCAACTTGTAAGGTAAAAGACCAACTTCTTGAAACATCTTGGGCGTATGCAATAGCACTGGGGCAAAAAGAGCATTTATCTGAAATTTGATTTTTCTTTTCTTTCTTTTTTTGCTAACGGGCTTGTAAAATGTATCTCGTTGGCTGGCTTAGTATAAAGCAAGAAGAGAGTAAAGTTGATTTCCTTTTAAAAGACAGAAATCCAGATGGTGTTGTTTTATTTTTGCTCTTCTGAAAATATCAGGACCAGTTATAGTGAATTGGAGCGGTGAGGGGAATCTTTCAGCGCTGGCGGAAGCATGAGGCACCCAAGACAAAATAGGGAGGAATGCCCTCCTTCCTGAGATCTAGCAACTTGAGATTTTAACCTGTTTGCTAATTTCCCTCGCTGGATGAAATAGGCGTGCACAAAACAGGTTTTGTCACAGGGTCTTTCTCGCTGTAGTAACCACAATTTTCAGCTTTCACTATGGGCAGCAATTCGGCCACTACTTTCCCAAACACACACGTGTGTGTGTGTGTTTCTTCTTAAGAATACTGAAAACTGCAAAGCATTCTCGCATTCTGTGTGAACCACCCAGCGTGAAAATCCCTTTTCATCATAACATTTAAAGCTGCAGGAGCCCTGCCTAGCGTGACCAGATACAAAAGAGGGCAGGGCTCATGCGGCTTTAACTGTTGATCACAAATGACACCTGCTCAAATTCCCTTTTCTATACAACTGTTAAAGGTTACAGGAGCCCTATCCTCGTTGTCGTACGTTCACTCTAGTTTTATTATTGTTTTTAACCAAGTTTTTGCTTTTCAAACAATGTTTTTATTGTTGTTATCGGCCTTGAGCATCATTTTCTTGGTGGAAAGGCTGGGTATAAATTGAATAAAGACACAATCCTATGCATGTTTAGACAGAAAAAATAAAATAAAAGTCAGCACCTCCGTCAATGGTGAACCACTTTTACTGTTTTAGGGTGACCTATGAAAAGGAGGACAGGGCTCCTGTATCTTTAACAGTTGCATAGAGAAGGGAATTTCAGCAGGTGTCATTTGTATATATGGAGAACCTCTTCATCACAACAGTTAAAGCTGCAGGAGCTATACCAGAGTGACCACTTTAAAAGAGGGCAGGGCTCCTGCAGCTTTAACTGTTGTGATGAAGAGGAAATTTCACCAGGTTCCCCATATATATAAATGACACCTGCTGAAATTCCCTTTTCTTTAACAGATACAGGAGCCCTGTCCTTCTCATAGGGTCACACTAGTTTATCCTATGTGCATTTGTTTAGACAGGCAAAAAGTCCTACAACTCCTAGCATCCCTCTAGCCAACCATGCTGACAGGAGCATGCTGGGAATTGTAGGCTTTTCTTACTAGACATGCATAGCATTGCACCTTCAAAAGCTTCTTTAAAAAAAAATCAAAACATTTAAAAACCATGTTGAAGATTTGCTTTCAAATCATCTTTCTAACCTGAACTTGTAGAGGCCTGGGAGAGAATAATAATAATAATAATAATAATAATAATAATAATAATAATAATAATAATAATATTTATTTATTTATTACATTTTTATACCGCCCAATAGCCCAAAAATTATACCGCCCAAAAATTAAAACCATGAAGAGCATAAAAACAACCAACAAATTTAAAACACAAATACAAAATACAATATAAAAAGCACAACCAGAATAAAACCACACAGCAAAAATTAATATAGGTTAAAATATGAGATTAAAACAGCAAAGTTTAAAATTAAGTTAAATTAGGTGTTAAAATACTGAGAAAATGAAAAGGTCTTCAGCTGACGACGGAAAGAAAACACTGTAGGTGCCAAGCGAACCTCTCTGGAGCTCATTCCACAGCCGGGGTGCCACAGCAGAGAAGGCCCTGCTCCTAGTAGCCACCTGCCTTACTTCCTTTGGCAGGGGCTCACGGAGAAGGACCCCTGTGAATGATCTTAAGGTCTGGGCAGCACATACGGGAGGAGGCATTCCTTCAAATAACCTGGCCCCAAACCGTTTAGGGTTTATTATAATAAATAATAATTAATAATATATTTAGTTATCCACCTCTCCCTCTGGATCGAGGCGGGGTACAACACAAATAAAAACACCATAAAATACATATAACTGATTAAAACATTTAAACCTAATACATTATTAAAAGCAGCACATTATTTAAAAGGCATCTTAAAATTCAACTGGGTAGGCTTGCTGGAAGAGATCAGTCTTTATGGCTTTTCCAGAAGGCTGGAAACCTAACAGACTGTAGGTCATATTTTAAAAAAGCAAATGTGTCTTGTTCTTTTTTTAAAAGGCACCCCAACAACTCCCCAAAAGCCAAATTAAGAGTCTTGTCTTTTGCCAGGGATGGATCACTAGAAAATAGGCACGGTTGGAATGTAAGAACGAACCAAACCTTTTGTCTCCAGCCAAATGTTTCTCTGACCACGTGAACCCGTCAGCCGCGTGACCTGTTCCAAAACGCTGCTGGGATTCATTTATTTCGTTATTGCTCAATCGGTTGCCCGGCTTGGCAGCAAGCAAATCTTTTTTCAGCAGCAGCAAAGCAAGGCTCGAAACCCTAGCCACGGAATGGGACCTCCTCCATGCAGAGCATGTGTCACGCCACAAAGCTTGGCTCGTGTTATCCCACGCTGTCCTTGAGGCTGTTTGGCTCACAGATCCCGGGCCTTGGATGGAGAAGGGGCAAGCAGAGCCATACGGCCAGCACGAGAGAGGCAGGCAAGGATTGGAAACGTTCAGAGAGATTTATTGGGTTGTAAAGTATATTGCCGGGTGTTACCTCGTGTATTTATTCTGATCCATTACTTCTTTCCTTTCAGGGTGTTCTCCGTCCGTCGCTACAGACAGAGCTGCTCTGAGATCTGCAAGCATAACCTTTTACAATGGGGCCCCAGGAAAATCAAAAAGGCCAGGAAAACTGCGAAGTCAAGAAGGGGGTGAGTGGGTGATTTATATTCTGCTTCTCTCTGTCTTTCAGGGAAATATTGCTAAACTTTGCCAAATGCAGCACAGCTGGTCCTTGGAGACTTACTTAAGTTTTCAGGTGGAAGTAACAGGCTCCCAGTAGGATAGAAATTTAATGGATTGATTGGTGAAGAACACTGTTATACGCTGCCTTTCCACACATGTACAAGAATTAAAATAAAGACAAGAGCGCCGTATTAAAAGAGCAACAGCACCTCATGAACCGCCCAGAGAGCTTCGGCTATTGGGCGGTATAAAAATGTAATAAACAGAACAGCAGACGAAGGTGGAGATGAGGGGTTGAATACCGGCATCGTGGGAATTCTCGACGCGCGCTCCGGAAAGCTTTGCCGAAGATGTGGCGGCAAAACACGCGGATCACGACTGGGCTATGCGCAAATCTGGGACGTTTGCCTCCATCGCAAAGGATTTGGGGCACAGCGCTCAGACCCGCGTTTTCGGTGCGTTGCAGAGCCAATACATCTTGACGGAGCTGGCGTCGAGGGTAGGTGTGACTGGGCGTTCGTCAAGGGCCCGCGTTTCAGCAGGGGCGCACTAACCGTGGCCACCTCGGAGTTGCTCCTCCCCTTCAACATGGCAACCTGCTTGTTCACCTGCCTCTCGCTCTAGCCCAGTCAACTGTGGTGGTGGTGGTAAGAAGGAGAAGGAGATGCCGCAGCCACTTTCCTCCAGGGGGCTGTTGTCAGTGAGCCCCTGCTGAAATGTGGTCCCCCAGCACTTGCCCAATCATACCTACTTTTGACGCTGCCCCGATTGTTACCAGGCAGAGAGCCCCAGGGAGTAAGAAGGCCGTGGCGTCTCCTGCGCCTCCTCCTTTACACCACCACCAGAGCGAGAGGTTGCAACGGAGAAGAGGAGGAGCAACTCCAGGGCCCC
Organism: Elgaria multicarinata webbii; assembly: GCF_023053635.1. Lineage (NCBI taxonomy): Eukaryota > Metazoa > Chordata > Lepidosauria > Squamata > Anguidae > Elgaria > Elgaria multicarinata. Next base: position 15,505,202 of record NC_086190.1, on the reverse strand, counting down.
TGCTGAGCTATGCCTACTACTGATTCCAGCCCTGAAGATCGCTCAGTATTGTTATGCCCATTTTGCAGATGGGAGGAATGAGGCTGAAACAAGAGCCCCTTTCTAAACCCATCCTAGGAAGTTCACGACTGGGGTGACAGGTGACATCTGAATCGGGGACTTCCTGAGACATCTCTCCTAGCTAGCCTAGACCAGTTCCCAAATTCTTGCTGTCAACACATGAGGAACGAGACACTCGCTGATATAATTTTAGCAGGCTTCCCGCTCTGAGAATTTATGCTCTGTCTTCTTGCCCACAGAAAATGACCCTCGTGCTTGCCCTGGTGATGCTGGTCGCTGCCTTTGGGTCATCTTTCCAATATGGGTACAACGTCTCCGTGATCAATTCCCCGGCTCCGGTAGGCTGAGAGGAGAGCAGAACTGTTCCATGCATATTACGATGTATTTTGTGGTTTTAATTGTTGCAAATTGCCCAGGCAGCTTCAGCTATTGGGTGGTATTGAAATATATTATTATTATTATTATTATTATTATTATTATTATTATTATTATTATTGTATCTCTTTTCTAGACAGACATGACAGCTTTGCTAAGCCTATTATTATTATTATTATTATTATTATTATTATTATTATTATTTATAAAATGCAAAAAAAAAAAGAGAGAGTCAGGGATAAAGCTTTTTAAATTCCACCAATTTTTTCCCCAGAATGTCTTATTCTTGCTGTAATGGCATTCTCCCACATCGTATTTTATTGTGGTTTGATACTATATTATTTTTAAGTTTATTGAAAATATTGGTTGCCTTTCAGGGCAGGAGGTGGCTTGCCACCATAAAATTCATGATAATATATATTTTTTAAAAAACCAATCTAATACAATAATAAAACAGCCAATATTCATAAAAGAAATCAAACATAAAAACGACAAACATAAACAATAAAATGTCTGGGATGAAATCCAATTTAGAGAAGACCCATTGAAAGGAGTGGGATTGAGTCATGATTCATTAGAGTAGACCCATTCATTTCAGTGGGTCTACTCTAAATAGGACTGGCGTTGGAGTTTATCCCTGGTCTACAAAGTACTAGAACTCTACAATACTGCTGCAGCTTCATCCCAGGACAGGCCGGTAAAATATAATCAGAAGGCCAGAGTAAAGAATTGTTTGTATTTTGTTTAGATATTGCTTTTGAATGTAAGCGATTCATAAATATCGATAAATAAGAAAGAAAGAAATATACATACGCCAGTGTCAGTTGGAGAAACAAACCAGTCAATCATTACTGGGCAGAACATTTCCTTTAAACATCATAAGCGAATGTTACAATAGCTCTGTTGATTGGGGATGTTGGGAATTGTAGTCCAACCCATGCGGAGGGCCCAGGATCAGAGAAGGTTGCTCTACGTATCTTTGTGCCTTCTTGCCAGGGCCGAAGTCCGCTGGTGTGAAAACTTTGCACATCTGAGCGGTAGTGGAAGGGATAAACACCTTTTAAAACCTGATTGCTAGCCTGTATGGAGAACCCACATACCTGTGATTAAATCAGACTAGAGATTGTTATCAGGGGATTATTTCACCTGAGAACGGAAACCATGATCCACAGGGGAGGTTGATCCCATCAAGGCCTGTAGCTGAGAGTTAAAGCACTTAAGTAGGGTGGCCATATGAAAAGGATACAGGGCTCCTGTATCTTTAACAGTTGTATAGAAAAGGGAATTTCAGCAGACGTCATTTGTATATATGGAGAACCTGGTGAAATTCCCTCTTCATCACAACCGTTAAAGTGCAGGAGCTATACTAGACTGACCAGATTTAAAAGAGGCCAGCTTTAACTGTTGTGATGAAAAGGGAATTTCACCAGGTTCTCCATATATACAAATGACGTCTGCTGAAATTCCCTTTTCAATACAACTGTTAAAGATACAGGAATCATTTCTTCCTTTTCGTAGGGTCACCCTAACTTAAGAACATAAGAAAAGATGTTCTGGATCAGACCAAAGGCCCATCTCTATTTAATAACAACAGTGGCCAACCAGGAGCCCATGGGAAACCCACAAGCGGACATGAGCGCAACAGCACCTTCCTGCTGCTCACATTCCCCAGTATACTGTTTCTGATGGTGGAGGTAGCATATAGCCAAGAGAACTAGTAGCCTGATAGCCCTGCATGAGCCAATCCGAGGATTGATCTGCAGCATCTCTGGGGTCCCAGGCAGTGGTGTCGTGGGGTCAGGGTTCATGGGGACCCAGCCCTGACAAGGGGTCTCAGAAGATCTAATTTCTAGTTTAGAAAAGGACTTGAGGAAGTCTATCGAATACCATTGCCTGAGATATAGAGGCAGTCCAACTGGAGAAGCCCTATGAGTAATATGCCTTGATAGCACTTAGATCAGTCTTCTCCAACCTCCAGGTGCTTTGAACTTCAAATCCCATCAGCCCCGGCCAGCATGGCCAGGAATGCTAGGAACTGTAGTGAGAAATATCTAGAGGGCGTCCGGTCAGAGAGGGCTGGTTTAGATCATCCATCCGTTGTTCACGTGCCTCTTGTTTCTGTCTCCTTCCAGTTCATGCAAGATTTTTACAACGAAACGTACCACGGAAGGGAGGGGGAATTCATGGACGGCAACTTAATGACGGCCCTCTGGTCTCTCACGGTGTCTTTCTTCCCACTTGGAGGGCTCTTTGGGTCACTTATGGTCGGCCCCATGGTGAACAAGTGTGGCAGGTAACTACAAAAATATCAACCTCTGCTGGACAGTGGGAACGCTTGCTCGATATTAATGCACGTGGTGTGACGTCGTTTGGTGAAGAGCTTAAAATCCTCCCATCCTCCAGGTGTGCTGGACTACAACTCCCATCAGCATGTCTGGGGTTGATGGGAGCCGTAGTATATCGCATCTGGAGGGTTGGGAACGGCTGGCGTTTATTTAACCCGAACTAGAGGATCTCAAATAAAAATCCTCGCTCCATTCTTGAAGCTCAGCGGGCGGCCTTGAGCTGCTTGCTATTTCTCAACCTAACCTACCTCACAGGGTTGTTGCGAGGATTAGAATGGGAGGGGGGGGTCAGGACCATGTTCACTGCCTTATTTATTTGCGGCATTTATATACCATCGCTCCACATCTAAACAGATTCCGGAGCAGTGAACGATAAAAGATGAGATGATAAAAGCAAATCAAACATTTTTTTTTTTAAATACCTGGAGAAGAAGGCTATCAAGGGCTGCTAGCCCTGATGGCTAGGTGCTACCTCCAGCATCAGAGGCAGTAAGCCTGGGTGCACCAGTTGCTGGGGAACATGGGTGAGAGGGTGCTGAGGCACTGTGTCCTGCTTGTGGGTCCCGGTTGACAGCTGGTTGGCCATTGTGCGAACAGAGTGCTGGAGGAGATGGACCCTTGGTCTGATCCTGCAGGGCTCTTCTGTTGTCCTTACGTAAAAACAGTAGAATTTTCGGATACTTTTCGGATGCTTTTTAACAGTGTATACTATGCTTTTAATCAGTATTTTTATGTATTTTATGCTTGCTGTTGTTATTATTATTATTATTATTATTATTATTATTATTATTTATTTATTTATATAGCACCATCAATGTACATGGTGCTGTACACCAATCAGAGAGGCGGGTAAGAAATATTTTTTTATCATTGGTCAATCAAGAAAGGCTTTCTGGAATAAAGACGTTTTCAGGGGGCGCCTGGCAACAGCACCATGTATAAATACGTTTTAAATATTAATATTTATATCCCGCCTTTACTACTCCCGCAAGGAACCTAAGGCGGCTTACTTCGTCCTCTAAGGAGTCTTGGAGCCTCTTGGGGGAAATGCAGGACAACGAACAAGGCCTTTTTTTTGTGAACCGCCCAGAGAGCTTCAGCTATCAGGCGGAATAATAATAATAATAATAATAATAATAATAATAATAATAATAATAATAATTTTATTTCTTACCCGCCTCTCCCTTTAGATCAAGGCGGGGAACAACATTAGAACAAGAATCAATACATCTTAAAAATTCGTGATTTAACATTGATCTGGATAGGCCTATAAATTTTTTATAAAAATTTAATAAATTAAATAAATTCTTGGCAAATCTCCTGGGCCAATTTGATCTCTCTCCCCCCACCCACCCCCTCTCTCTTTCTCTCTCCCTCTCTCTCTCTCTATGTATATACTTGGAGGTATCCTCTCCTGAATTGTTCCTGGCTTTGAATGTCAACAAGACTTTGAACTTGACTCTGTGGCTAATAGGTAGTTCTGTGAACACGAGCGTCATTCGTTTCTAACCAGGTGCTCCACGGAGCATCCAAAGCAGGCCCAAGGCACTTAATTCCCCACACCTTTTTCCTCCCCCGCTCCCCAGAAAGGGCACCTTACTGATCAACAACGTCTTCTCCATCATCCCTGCCATCCTCATGGGCAGCTCCAAAGTGGCGAAGACCTTCGAAGTGATCGTCGTTTGCCGTATCCTCATCGGAATATGTGCAGGTGAGTAGCAAAGCGAGGGAGGGAGGGGGGAGAGGAGCAGATTTGGGTGCGGAAGGCCGCAGGTCCAAGGGTGGGCATGATGGGGCACCAGCCACGGGCCCACACTCTAGCAGGGGCCCGCTGACAAGACCCGCCCCTTGGACTTGCTCCTCTTATTTATTTATTTATTAAAACATTTATATCCTGCCCTATATCACAAGGATCTCAGGGCGGCGTACGGATCAAATCATACCTATGAAATAGAACAGTAAGTCTACAATTCTAAAACCAATTGAACCATCCGTAGGTGCAGGAGCTGTGCTAGAGTGACCAGGTTTAAAAGAGGGCAGGGCACCTGCAGCTTTAACTGTTGTGATGAAGAGGGAATTTCACCAGGTTCCCCATATATATAAATGACACCTGCTGAAGTTCCCTTTTCAATACAACCGTTAAAGATACAGGAGCCCGGTCCTCCTTTTCATAGGGTCACCCTATTCATGCCGATAGAAACGGAGCCACAAAAAGAGGGCTCAGGTGAATCCTGAGGTTTGAAAGAGTACCTCCCCTAAAAAAATGTTTAAGGGAGAGGGAACAAAACCCCAAACAGCCCAGTGAAGAATCATAGAATAGTAGAGTTGGAAGGGGCCTATAAGGCCATCAAGTCCAACCCCCTGCTCAATGCAGGAATCCACCCTAAAGCATCCCTGACAGAGGCTTGTCCAGCTGCCTCTTGAAGGCCTCTAGTGTGGAAGAGCCCACCACCTCCCTAGGTAACTGGTTCCATTGTCGTCCTGCTCTAACAGTCAGGAAGTTTTTCCTGATGTCCAGACTGAGCATGCTCAGTGATAATCATGGAATGTTAAGTGCCAGTTGGAAAAGAAGAATGCATAACTGTGAGAGTTGGATCCCTGAATAGTAGCATTCCTGTTTTATGTGTTGAGGATACACTGCAATTTATTTATTTATTTGCAGGTCCTGTGTGTATCTAGACTTAATCTTCCTTACCTTTTAAACCAGGCCTGTCTTCCAACGTTGTCCCCATGTACCTTGGGGAGATGTCTCCCAAAAACCTACGGGGTGCTGTAGGGGTGGTGCCTCAGCTCTTCATCACCATCGGCATTTTGGCTGCTCAAATTCTGGGCATGCGGATGATCCTAGGAAGCGCTGAAGGTGAGTTAAGAATGAGAGCCTTTGTACGGTGATACAATTAAACAGTGGCAGAATATCCACATTGGTGGAATAGTTGCAGAATAATTACTTTGGAGGAATAGTTACAGAATGTCTACATTGGCAGAATAGTTGCACGATATACATCTTTACGGAATAGTTAAGAACATAAGAAGTGTCCTGATGCTGGATCAGACCAAGGGTCCATCTAGTCCAGCATTCTGTTCACACAGTGGCCAACCAGCCATCGGCCAGGGATGACCAAGCAGGACATGGTGCAACAGCACCCTCCCACCCATGTTCCCCAGCAACTGGTGCACGCAGGCTTACTGCCTTGAATACTGGAGATAGCACACAACCATCAGGGCTAGTAGCCATGGATAGCCTTTGCCTCCAGGAATTTATCCAACCCCCTTTTGAAGCCATCCAGATTGGCGGCCGTCACTACATCTTGTGGTAGTGAGTTCCATCATTTAACTATGCGCTGTGTGAAGAAAGTACTTCCTTTTATTTGTCCTGGATCCCTCACCAATCAGTTTCATGGAAAGTTGTAGGATATCCACCTTTTGCAGAATATCCACCTTGGCAGAATAGTTGCAGAATATCCACCTTGGCAGAATAGTTGCAGAATATCCACCTTGGCAGAATAGTTGCAGGATATACATCTTTGTGGAATAGTTGCAGGATATCCACCTTTTTCAGAATATCCACCTAGCTGGAAGAGTTGTAGAAAATCCACCTTTGCAGAACCGTTACCGAATATCCACCTTTGCAGAACCGTTACCGAATATCCACCTTCGCAGAACTGTTGCGGAATATCTACCTTTGCAGAATAGTTGCGGAATATCTACCTTTGCAGAATAGTTGCGGAATATGCTCCTTCGCAGAATAGTTGCGGAATATTTATTTATTTATTTTATTTATTTATTACATTTTTATACCGCCCAATAGCCGAAGCTCTCTGGGCGGTTCACAAAAATTAAAACCACAGTAAAACAATATGCTCCTTCGCAGAATAGTTGCGGAATATGCTCCTTCGCAGAATAGTTGCGGAATATGCTCCTTCGCAGAATAGTTGCGGAATACCCACCTTCGCAGAATGGTTGCGGAATATGCTCCTTCGCAGAATAGTTACGGAATATCCACCTTCGCAGAATAGTTGTGGAATATCCACCTTCTCAGAATAGTTGTGGAATACCCACCTTCGCAGAATAGTTGTGGAATATCCACCTTTGCAGAATAGTTGCGGAATACCCACCTTCGCAGAATAGTTGTGGAATATGCTCCTTCGCAGAATAGTTACGGAATATCCACCTTCGCAGAATAGTTGCGGAATATCCACCTTTGTAGAATAGTTGCGGAATATCCACCTTTGCAGAATAGTTGCGGAATATCCACCTTCGCAGAATAGTTGCGGAATATCCATCTTCGCAGAATAGTTGCGGAATATCCACCTTCGCAGAACAATTGCAAACTGTCCATCTTCGTCTGCACAGTGACATTTTCTCCTTTTCTCTCTCGTTGCAGGCTGGCCCATACTAATGGGTCTAACTGGAGTCCCCGCAGCCTTGCAGCTAATCCTGCTGCCTCTTTTCCCTGAGAGTCCCAGGTACCTCCTGATCCAGAAGGGCGATGAACAGAGCGCCAGGGCAGGTACTGTACCTGCTATATACAATCAAGTCTCTGGTGGCACCTTAAAGACTTAGGGGGCTTGTTTTGGCATTAGCTATTTTTATAAGGATCCTGTTGTTTTTATGCTTTTTATGTTTTTAAATGTTGTGTATTTGTTTTTAACGTTTACTGTTTTTAACTTTTGTAAACCGCCCAGAGAGCTTCAGCTATGGGTCGGTATATAAATGCAATAAATAAATAAGCTGAAATTGTAAAAATTGAAAGGTGCCACTAACACAGCATTGCCTAACCTGATGGCTGGTGCATGATGGGAATTGTAGTCTGACACACTTGTAGGTGGCGGGCTTTATTTATTTTTTTAACTACAGATCTTCCTGAATGGCTTTTGACTTTATTCAAGGCCCATTCTCTCTGACACAGCCTTATATGAATGAGCGTCATTGATCTGTCTGCAGCCAGGCGAGGAATTTCAGAGGTCCAGTAAGAACTCCCCAGCCAGGCTACACAAACCCAGGAACATTGAGGAATCAAACCTGCAATTTAATTTTCTTCCTTTTCTCCCCTGCAGCTCTGAAGAGGCTGAGAGGCAGAGACGATGTGGAAGATGAGTTAGAAGAAATGCGGCAGGAAGACCTAGCGGAGAAAGCCGAAGGGCGGATGTCCGTCTTGACTCTTTTCACCTACCGAGGACTCCGATGGCAGCTGATCTCCATCATCGTGATGATGATGGGACAGCAGCTCTCTGGCGTTAACGCGGTAAATAAGAATCATAGGGTCGGAAGGGACCTTGAAGGACAGTGGCCGTCAAATGTCTGTGGAGGCCTCCTCAACCTGCTCAGTGTAGGATCTTCAGTACAGTTGGATATACAGGCTTTGCTTAAATAATCTCCAGTGAAGGAGAGCCCACCAGTTCCTGAGATCATAGAATAGTAGAGTTGGAAGGGGGCTATAAGGCCATCGAGCCTATAAGGCTCAAGGCAGGAATCCACCCTAAAGCACCCCTGACAGATGGTTGTCTAGCTGCCTCTTGAAGGCCTCTAGTGTGGGAGAGCCCACAACCTCCCTAGGTAACTGATTCCATTGTCATACTGCTCTAACAATCAGGAAGTTTTTCCTGATGTCCAGCTGGAATCTGGCTTCCTTTAACTTGAGCCCGTTATTCCGTGTGCTGCGCTCTGGGAGGATCGAGAAGAGATCCTGGCCCTCCTCTGTGTGACAACCTTTCAAGTATTTGAAGAGTGCTCTCATGTCTCCCTTCAATCTTCTCTTCTCCAGGCTAAACAGGCCCAGTTATTTCAGTCTGAAACAAGTGGGCATGTTTAATGTCTGGACATAAGTGCCTGAACAGTTGGGAAGTTTAGCAGGAATCCGTTGGTTACTCTCTTGCCATTTGGAGCAACAGAGAACAACTCTGCTCCCATCTTCTGCATGGCAGCTGTCTAGGTATCTGGAGACCGCTGTCTTTCCCCGCCCTCTACAGATTGGAGTTACATGCCTTTAAGTCAACCCATAGGCCCAGACTTAGCCCGGACCCCTTAGCAGCACTATTCTTGGGTTATGATTGAATCGCTTGTCTGGATCCAACTGCAGGTCTACTACTATGCCGACAGAATCTATGAGAACGCTGGAGTGCAGAAGGACCATGTGCAGTTCGTCACCGTGGGGACTGGAGCAGTCAACGTTGTCATGACTTTGTTAGCGGTACGGCGGCCATTTTGATATCTGAGTAAGCCCCGGGCGGCTATGCTAGATGCTGTAAAACTGCCTCCCCCAACTCAATCCTGTCCAGATGTTTTGGACTTCCAAGGATCATCAGCCTCAGCCAGTATGGCCAATGGTCAGGAAGACTGGGGGTCGTTGTTCAAAACGTCTGGAGTGCACCAGGTTGTGGAGCTGTTGTATCCTGACACAGCAGAACCTTGGTTTGCAATTTAGACAGTAGATGGACAAGATTAAAAAAACACGGTACGGATGGTGACATTGAGCATGGATGTTTATTGTGATATTTGTAAAAGAAAATCACATTGCTTCTTTAAGGGAGGAATGCAAAAGCCAAGCAACATCTGCATTTATAAAACCGATTTTGTTTATGACACTTATCTTGTGTTTTGGTCCCAAAAGACTGCCAGTGTGGTGCAGTGGCTAAAGTGTTGGACTGGGAGTCAGGACTTGATGTTGTGCAGACTTCTACTGTTACTTTCTACTGTTAATTTTTCCCTACCCTGTGCCTGCTTACCCTTCCCTGTACCTGTTGGCATTCTCTTCCCCTCCTTATTGTTTTACTATGATTTTATTAGATTGTAAGCCTATGCGGCAGAGTCTTGCTATTTACTGTTTTACTCTGTACAGCACCATGTACATTGATGGTGCTATATAAATAAATAATAATAATAATAATAATAATAATAATAATAATAATAATAATAAGGAGATCCGGGTTCTAGTCCCCACTTGGCCACGGAAAGCCACTGGGTGACTTTGGGCTAGTCATACTCTCAGCCCAACCCAACCTACCTTGCTGGGTTGTTGTTGTGAGGATAAAATGGAGAGGAGGAGGGTTATGTACACCGCCTTGGGTTTCTTGGAGGAAAAAAGGCGGGATATAAATGTAATAAATAAAATAAAGGCGTTCACAAACTATTCTCAAAACCACACACACACACACCCCAGAAGCATCAAAGACAAAAGAAAGAAACGCCGCATAAAAAAAGGATTTATTTCCATCTCCGTTTCCAAAAATATACATAATCAAAGCGGCAGATGATATAAAATTAAACTAATCACATTGAAAGCTGTAGAACACACACAACTAATAATACTTTTAGCAGCAGTAAAAAGAATATTACTGACACCACTGTGGAATAGTTTGACACCATGAAATGTCCGTATTGGATTATAAATAAATAATAATAATAATAATAATAATAATAATAATAATAATAATAATAATAATAAAAGGGGTTTTCAGAGCATGTCTAAAGTCAAGGAAGTAGGGAGCATCCGGGCTGATCTCACTGGGGAGGGAATTCCACAGAGAAAGCTACGATCAAGATGTCCCCAAATGAATCTCTGCATACAGGGTTTGACGGTTTTAACCTTCTTCCGTATCTTCCAGGTTTTCATTGTCGAGTCTCTGGGACGAAGAATTTTGCTTCTGGCTGGTTTTGGGATGTGCTGTATTGCTTGTGCTATATTGACCATAGCACTGAATCTTAAGGTCTGTAACTTGAATACTTTGTCTAGCGGAGCGGAGTGGGGGAAACGGGGCTGGGGGGTGGGGGTCTGTTAGCACCAATGGCGAATGGTGCTAAGAACTTAAGAAGAGCCATGACGGATCAGACCAAGGTCCCTCTAGCCCTCGTATTATGAGAGGGAGAAAAATGTCTCCCTGTTCACATACCACACACCGTTACATCATTTTGTATACCTCTATCAGGTCTCCCTTACTTTGCCTTTTCTCCAAGCGAAACAACCCCAGCTGTTGTAAACTTCCCTCACAGGGAATTCCTCTAGCCCAGTGGTTCCCAAAGTGGGTGGTACTGCCCCCTTGGGGGCGGTGGGATTGCATAGGGGGCGTTAAGAGGCAATGGGGTGGCAGGGGGCGCTAAGAGGCAAAAGGGTGGCAGGGGGGCGCTTGAGGTGGTCTTTTCCGAGAAGCGCCTCTCCAGTAGGTCTTAAGACCCACGGACATTTTTATGGGAGAAGGTAGTTTGGTCCCAAGCCATATAGGGGAAGAATCCACACATGTATTAATACCATTTAAGAAGAGACCTTTTAACGGTGAATTGAAATGTTTCAAAAGCACCAAAACACTAATGAAAAGACATACTCTGCTTGGTGTGCCCTGCCACGCCGGCTGCAAAACAGAGGCATTTGCTCTCTTTTCCCTCCCTCCCTCGGAAAGTCTGCGGCGGGTGCTTCCCATTTAAAGGGGTTGTGAGCAGGGGGCACTGGGCATGAGTTTGTGGAACCAAGGGGGCGGTTACCTGAAAAAGTTTGGGAACCACTGCTCTAGCCCCTCGATTGTTTTAGTTGCACTTTTTCCAGCGCCACAATATCCAATTTTAGGTGCGGTGACCAGAACTGTACACAGTGTGGCCGCGCACCATAGATTTGTACAAAGGCAGTAGGGTATTGGCAGAATCTTGGGGGGGGATCCAACCCCCATCTGAGCAAACGCCGAAAGAAAGAGATGAAATAAGGCAAAAGACCAGGATACCTGAGAGAGCGCCTTCTCCCTTACCAACTTGCCCGGTCACTGAGGTCATCCGAGGGCCTGCTCCTGGTGGTTCCACGTAGATCCATCCTCCGATTGGAATCCACCAGGGGAAGAGCCTTCAGCGTGGTGGCCCCCCTCCTGTGGAACTCCCTGCCTCTGGAGGTCAGGCAGGCGCCAACCTTGTACTCCTTTCGGCACCTCCTGAAAACATCTTCATTCCAAGAAGCCTTTCTTTAACATGCAGCCTTGGATTACTGTTATTGTTTCTTTTAAATTTTGTTTTAACTGTTTTATTCTGTTTTTATTTTCATTTTACCTTGTACACCGCTCCGAAATTTTTCAATGGGGAGCGGTATATAAATATTCTAAATAATAATAATAATAATAATAATAATAATAGATCACCTGAAATAAACATCCATCCGCAGCCCAGAAATTTTTTTTAGAATTGCTTATCTTTGTACATTTCATTCCAGTTCTTTCCCTTCATCAGGCTTCCCCCAACCTGGGGCCCTCCAGATGTTTTGGACTTCAACTCCCATGAGCCACAGCAACCATAGCCAAAGGTTAAGAATCCCGGGAGTTTTAGTCCAAAACATTTGAGGGCACCAGGCTGGGGACGTCTGGCCTATATGGAGTTCAAGAATTGCAGTGGTGACCTGGAGGAAATGGGGAAGGAATTACATTCTCCTTCTTTTGCATGTTGGTGCCTCCGCTTTGAGAAATGACTCTCAACTAGTAACCGAATCCCTCCAACAGACCATCTCGTGGATGCCTTACATCAGCATTGCCTGCGTCTTCTCTTACGTCATCGGGCACGCCGTCGGAGCAAGTAAGGCTACTCCCCATCTGGTGTACATGAGAAACCCCTCACTCCCCCACCAAACAAGTCAACAAGCAGGTTGCCACGGTGAAGCGGAGGAGCAAGTCCGCAGAGCACTTGCCAGTGGGCCCTCAACTCTTGCCCGACCAGGCCTATCCTTGGCGCCGGCCCTGCTGTCAGATGATGGCAATATCCCAACCCTTTCTCTCTTTTCCCAGGCGCCATTCCAAGTGTGATGATCATAGAGATGTTCCTCCAGTCATCCCGGCCGGCCGCGTTCATGGTGGGAGGATCAGTTCACTGGCTTTCAAACTTCACTGTGGGGCTGGTCTTCACTTACATGGAGGTAAGGAAATAACACTTTGCCCGGCACACACCTGGCCATTCTGTTCAAACAGGGGTGTCGGCTCTGGACTCACCCGCTGCTGCCAGCAAACACTCTAGGATTGGGCTCTATGGGTCCTGCCATAAAAGCATCATTCCTAGAGTATCCTAAGAAGCTGGCAGGAGTCTTCAAACACTGCTTCTTAAGATGCTCCAGGGTCACTCCAGGAACACAGCAGAAACCAGAGAACCTAGAGCGGTTTTTCCCTCCACCCTTTTTGGGTCAGGGTACCTCCAGACAATTTTTGGGCTGGTGCCTGCAGCCTGCAGACTACTCTTTTTGCAACCCAGCTATAATGAATCAATGAATGGTCCAATATGGTCCCAGACCAATGCAATTTTTTATACAAAAGAAAGATGAAGGGTAATTAGATCAAAACAATAAATTTTACAGTGGCCCCAGTGTAATTTCCTCCCCCCCTCCTCAATTTGCATTGAAATATGAAAGAAACTTTCAGCCTTCTTCACGATATAGGATGAGTCCTTCTGTACCAAGCTATAATGGTCCCTCCAGAATTATTTCCCTCCAAAATGGTCCCTCCAAAATTATTTATTTTGAAATAATACTTCAAAAATAATAATCAAACTTTTGTGTACAGTGCCCACAAAAGTTTCTGCCTTAATAACGTGTTAGGCTTGAAGGGGCTAGGAAACACTTTGTCATTTGTCCTTCTCTTTTGTAGCATTACTACAAATGAGAAGAATCTTGGAATTGTTGTAGATCACAAGCTGAATATGAGCCAACAATACGATATGGCTGCAAGAAAGGCAAATGCTATTTTGGGCTGCATTAATAGAAGTAGAGCTTCCAAATCGCGTGAGGTCCTGGTTCCTCTCTATTCGGTCCTGGTTAGGCCTCATCTAGAGTATTGCGTCCAGTTCTGGGCTCCACAATTGAAGAAGGATGCAGATAAGCTGGAGCGTGTTCAGAGGAGGGCAACCAGGATGATCAGGGGTCTGGAAACAAAGCCCTATGAAGAGAGACTGAAAGAACTGGGCATGTTTAGCCTGGAGAAGAGAAGATTGAGGGGAGACATGATAGCACTCTTCAAATACTTGAAAGGTTGTCTCACAGAGGAGGACCAGGATCTCTTCTCGATCCTCCCAGAGTGCAGGACATGGAATAACGGGCTCAAGTGACAGGAAGCCAGATTCCGACTGGATATCAGGAAAAACTTCCTGACTGTTAGAGCAGTATTACAATGGAACCAATGACCTAGGGAGGTTGTGGGCTCTTCCACACTAGAGGCCTTCAAGAGGCAGCTGGACAGCCCTCTGTCAGGGATGCTTTAGTGTGGAGTCCTGCATTGAGCAGGGGGTTGGACTCGATGGCCTTGGAAGCCCCTTCCAACTCTATGATTCTATGATTTTAGCTTCCATTAACTTACCCTCTCTCACAACGGATCCTTTCCTCTTTTTGTTCGTTTGTTTCGTCTCCAGCAAGGGCTCGGTCCCTATTGCTTCCTGATTTTCTGCGGCATTTGCTTCGCCACTGTCGTTTACATCTTCCTCATCGTCCCCGAGACGAAGAACAAAACCTTCATGGAAATCAACCAGATCATGGCCAAGAGAAACGGCATGGACGTGCAGGCTGACAAGGAGGAGCTGAGGGATTTCACCACCGTTTCAGTGCCGTACAACAAGAAAGCAGAGGCCGAGAGAAACAGCGCGCTTTAAGATGGCGCCAGTCTTGCCCGGGGTTTGCTGAAGTCCACTTTTCCATTGGGTTTGGGACCAAGCGGACTTTGGCAGTCCTCCGCATTTCCCCCCGACGATGTCGTAGGTTAGGTATCAATCGCGTTCTGAAGAACAACTGTGGAACTCATCACCACCATCTCTTGAAATGTTGCTCTCTAAATACTGGAGCAGTGGGGTATTGAGAGAATGGCCCCACTAGTATCTGTGCGCTGGATTCCTCTTAAGTACGGTCGTATGGTACTTACCTCATCTGGAGCCAATATCCTCTTTGGAAAATACTACCCCAAGACCCTTGATACGTCAGCAAAGGACATCGCTTTCCTTATATTTAAGCCACGTTGCCTACGCTTGGATGTAAAGTACTGTGAATTAGTGGGATTATCTGATGCATTGCTTGAGGGAACACTCCAGATCATTTCTTCTCACAGAACATTGAGATATCTCCCATTAGAGAAACCTCGTAAGGCAATGCCTGTCGCTGGTGTGGAAATCTGAGCCCGTGTTAAACCTTGAGATGTGAAGGATAATTTAGGGAGGATGCCTGTGTTGAAAAAGCGTTTAACTAAGTAGAATGGGAGCAATGAGTGGGCAACCGGTTCTCGTGCCCTGTAGAAATTGGGGCCTTAAGGACTTAGGGTGGTGTATTATACCCCCAGCACAACAAAGAAAGTGAATCGGCAATATAAGTTGAAGGACATTTCCCCCCGGGCCAAGGCATTTGCTACCTCCGTTAGGGTGTGTGTGACCATATTTGAGTTCCACCACAAAAAGCGCCATCAATGGAAAAGAGCTGGTCATCCTTGGAGCATTAAAAAAAAAAAAACCTCCCAAACATCAAACTTGATGGAGTTGCTAACAAGATCTCAGATGGAGTTGCTAACAAGATCTTCACGATGAAGCCGAAATAGTTTTGAATCCCTTGCTTGCATGTATGTGTGTGTTTCAGGGTGGGGGGTGGGGGCATCAGATGTTTTGATACCTATGGGCGCAATCCTATGCATGTTTAGCCAGAAAATAAATCCTAACCTCTCAGCATTCCTCAGACAGCTACCTGGGGAATGCTGGGAGATGTAGTTTTTTTGGTCTGGTTAACATGAATAGGATTGTGCCCTAAATAGATCTCCTAGTTAAGGGAGCAACAGAATTTATTACAACGTCACGCTCTCCATTTGCTGGTATCCATCACCAGGATGGATTTTATTTATAATTAAACACTATATGTGGTGCCCAATGTTAGTCCTAGAGTAGACCCATTGAAGTATGAAGGGGACTTTGGTTATCTAGGACTGACTTAAGTCTCATTCATTTCAGTGGATCTACTCTGCGTAGGACTAACATTGGATACTACTCTAACGTGCCTTGATTTTTCATATGCACGCCTAACTTAACAGGCAAATTTGGTTTAAGAGATCCAGAAAGTAGAATCCGTCAGGCGTTGATCAGCCAGAAAGCTTGAGATTTTAGTCTCTGCCTTTACTCCAAGTAGTTTTTTCATCCAACTTAAAAATGGGGCGGAGACACAGATGTTGTTTTAAAATGCAAGTTGTTATAATTTAATCACCCTCCCGGATTGACGGAGTGCTTAAAAAGTGGTACGTGGGTGGATTTATTTCACTTTATGCCCCATACCTGTTTTCTCAAAAGTCAATTCTTCTGTGTTCAAGTACCATTTCTCCTTAAGTAAGTGTGTTTAGGGCTACAGCCTAGATCTCAATTTTTATTATCACTTTGCATTTCTTTCCCTTTTTCTTTTTCTCTTTTTGTGCTGTTTCTTTGGTCTTTTTATAACACGCACACATACACAGTTCATTATCCAATCACCACGACTTGTCTTAGTTTTGATATGATTGTGTGTGTGTGTGTGTTTAACAACAGCAACAAAGCAGTGTTTAAAATCCACAGGGGTGTGCGTTGATTAGGCCAAACCAAATTTCCACAAAAATCCGCAAGCTTTCAAGTTCTCCAGAACTCTTTATCAGCCTAGGATGGACTCAGGGACGGTGCCAGAATACCTTGTGCCCTAGTCAAGGCGAGCTACTTGCACACACACACACACACCAAAATTGCCAACTTCAATTCAGCTGTTCAAGAAGAGTTTCTGAACGATTAAATTTTCCTTTTATTATGTTTTTTCTTAAAACAGCTACTTTGTATAAAACTAGGGGGACCCTATGAAAAGGAGGACAGGGCTCCTGTATCTTTTAAGTTGCATAGAAAAGGGAATTTCAGCAGGTGTCATTTGTATATATGGAGAACCTGATGAAATTCCATCTTCATCACAACAGTTAAAGGTTAGGTTACTATACTATACAGTATTCTGTATACTATTCCTATACAGGAACTATACTAGAGTGACTAGATTTAAAAGAGGGCAGGGCTCCTGCAGCTTTAACTGTTGTGATGAAGACGGAATTTCACCAGGTTCTCCATATATACAAATGACACCTGCTGAAATTCCCTTTTCTATGCAACTGTTAAAGATACAGGAGCCCTGTCCTCCTTTTCATAGGGTCACCCTAATAAAACTGACCCTTAAAGGGCAGTGTTGCACCCCTCTGAGGTCCGCGCCCTAGGCAGCTGGTTGTGCCAGCCCTGGTGGACTTCCCCAAACTGGCAAACTCCCAGCATTCCTGACCACTGGGGCTGATGGGCATTGAAGTCCAAAACATTTAGATGGCATCAGGTTGGAGAAGTTTGCACCAAAAGGTACCCCCTCCCCCGAAAAAACGGGATGAGGGAAGAAACAGAAAAATCCAAATATCCAGCTAACTGTTTTGCTCCTAAGGTCTGAAATTTAGATATACACCCGGTCTCAAAATGACGATTTGTAGACTGGGAACACAATCCTTGTTATGTACTCAGAAGTGACTCCTAGAAAAGTGTGCAGGGTGCAGGAATTACTCATTGGCAGGTATTGCAGGTATCCAGCTGTGCTCCCATTTCTGAAAACACATGCGTCTGTAACTCTGATCTCTCTCTATTGCCTTTGATGAAACACATGTTCAAGCGCCATGGACCTCAGCGGTAGACCAGCGTGGATATCTTTGTGGGGTTTTTTTATGTGCTTTGCTAAAAACAGTATTTGTCTATGAAGGAGAGAGGGGTGTGTGGAAAGAGAAAAGTTGTAAATACTTTGCAGTGTACTTGTGTGAGTTTTTTTTATTATTTTTGCATGATTTTTTTCGGGGGGGGGATATGAATATATTTTGTACAAAAGGATCATTGTGTCTGTTTTTTTAATGGAACCCAAAAGGGAAATAAAAGTCAGTTTATAAAGCCTGAAAAGATGTTAAGGAGTTTGTTCCGAGCTGTTCTTGAGTTGAACCATTGGGCATCGCAGAGTGTTTTGGGGTATAAGAACATAAGAAGTCCCATCCTGGATCAGACGAAGGCCATGGCTAGGCCAGGCCTATATTCCGGGATATTCTTGGGGTCATCCCAGTGCACTTAAATGACACAGGGGATCCCGGGAGCAGGCAGGGACGACCCCTCCATTTGCCTGGGATAAACCTTAGGTCTAGCTAAGGCCCAAGGGTCCATCTAGTCCAGCACTCTGTTCACACAGTGGCCAACCAGCCATTGGCCAGGGATGAACAAGCAGGACATGGTGCAACAGCGCCCACCCACCCATGTTCCCCAGCAACTGGTGCACACAGTCTTACTGCCTCGAATATTGGAGATAGCACACAGTAGCCATGGAACTGTTAATTATTTTTATATATTTGAAATGTTGCCATGTCTAAAATGCAATTGAACTTCCAACGATTGGAGTTACATACAGCTTAAGGTGCAATCCTATGCATACAGAAAACCATTTATGACTGCATTGGTCTAGGATTGTGCCCTTAAATCTATACTCATTGGAGCTCTGGTAGTTTGCCTGAGTGTAACCACATACATGCACATTTCTTCACATACACACGAATATAGGATAGACCAAATTAACCCAAGGGCATATCTTGGTACAGGAGGATAAAATGTGGTGTTTTAACTTTAAAAATAAATAAATAAGAAATTGGGCAGGATCCCATCAACTCCGTTCCCCTGGCTTTACAACTTTGAAGGTGCATGTTTAGACAGCGGTGGGGGGGAAACCTCCCAGAATTTCTGAGTGGTGGTACTTTTTTCTGCAAAGGATTGCATCGTAATTTCTGCATCAATGGCTGCCACCGTGAAATAGTTAAAGAAATATCTGCAAGATGCGCTTCAATGCATTTCGGTGCTGCCCAACTAACTAATGCATCTCAAAGAACTGGTGTTGCTAAAACTCAGTAAAGATGAGCCAGGTCTAATTGGTGCAGACTTTATTATTGTTATAAATAACATAGCTGTGCCGACTATATAAGCCACAGTGGAAGAAGACGAAACATGTTTGTTTTGCCATGGAAGTTCAGATCAACATTGGACACACCCAATGTTGATCTAATCCGCTCCATTTTCCCAGCTAGGGTTGATTTAATTTAAGCCCCAAGGGTTAACCGCAACCAAATGCTGCTTCAAAGAAATGCCTGCCATCTTCTGTTTGAATAAGCCTGAACTAAGCATTCAACACACCCTGACGATGTAGCCAAGAGAGCCTTGAAGGTGCGTAACCCCCTTTGATTTAAATGCAGAAGTGTGTGTGTCAGGATTGTGCTCCTAGGACAACGTTCCCAAAATAGGCACATGCACAGATCTGTGTGCAGGACTGGGGCTTGAATTACAGGACAGTTATGTCCTCGGGCCATGCAAAAGGCTTGTCATATGACCGGAGCATCTGTGACAATTTCCCTCCCGCCTGACAGCTACCATGCAAGACTAGTAGAAGGAAAGCCGCTCTATAGCCAGCTAAATCTATGAGTTTTTCTCTTCTGTTCTCCTATCACCACTTTTATCAAGAGGATTTCAGTCCCTGCGTTCCTTTCTAGGCAAGAACACAGCTGTGCCAACATTTTCGTTTCCCAGATTCTACCTGGATATCCTGCAACGATCGAGAAATCCTTGTAATACATCCATCTTGGATTGTTCTCGGAAATGTGCCTGACCCCCCCCCCCATGCCCCCCCCATGCAGCAAAACGGAGATACAATTGCAGTGAATGCCTTCTTTCTCCATTTGGCCCTCCCACTGTTGCGTGCATTTCTATTCCACTACATGCAAACATGCCCCATATATACACGGAAGAATTTGCAGGGCAATTTCTCACCTCCTGGTGAGATTTCCCTGTAATTCGACCATGATGCGACTCCCCACAGTCGTAAAGGGATGGATGAGAAGCGTTCAGAGCGGAAAGCGAAGCAGCTCGTTTGCGTGCGAAGCTTGAAGGAAAATTAATATTGTGATCGGTGCTTCCCCCCCCCCCCCCAGTCCTCCATCGCTGATTTCGGACGCCGCCATTTTAACAACGAGTATCACCTGCAGCTCGTATCGGTATCCATAACGACTCCCCCAAACAAGGCGATGGCCGTTTCGCCCCAAGCGATGATATCCCCTTTCGTGTCGTCGTTCTTGCAAAGGGTGAGCTCTTCGATGTCTTTGTGGTGGAGGACACGGCTCCAGAGGTTGACGTGGCTCATCCAGCCGGAAAACCCGTTGGCGAAGACGTTGAGCATGGCGTTCTTGTACTTGCCCAGGATGGCCGTCCCGCCGGTCTGGATCACGTAGCCCTTCTGAATGTTCTTGGCGGTGCCGACCGCTCCGTTGACCCACAGATTAACGATGCCGTTGTGGGAGGCCCACGTGATGCAGTAGTGGATCCACTCTTCGGACTTGCGATGCAGGTCGAACTGCACGAAGCTCCCGCCGACCCAGACGCCCACGTCCACGCCCACGGTGACCGCCAGCTCGTTCTCCCGTTCCGGGGTCGAGTAGAAGAACACTGTTTGCTTCCCTTCTTGCAGGTTGTGGACCCAGAAACAGAGGGTGAAGCTGTGGAGTGTCATCTCCTGCAGAGGGCGGACCTCGGCGTAGCTGGCGACGTTTCCGCGGGGGAAGTAAAAAGCCTGGGCGCGGGCCGTCCCGTGACCTGGAGCGACCAATCAGAAGCTGTTGTGTGTGGGCTGCACTTGAATCGACACTTAGAACAACTTGTGTTCCAGGCTGATTGTCGCCCTGGGCAATCAGAACACCTACCCTTCACATAGGTCAGCTTTCCCCATAAGAAGGGCCCTGCTGGATCAGACCAAGGGTCCATCTAGTCCAGCATTCTGTTCACTCAATGGCCGACCAGCGGCCCAAAATGGGGCCACAAGTAGGACATGAGTGCAAAAAGCACCCTCCCACCCATTTCCCCCAGCAAATGGTACACAGAGTCATCTAATACTGGAAGTTATATATAGCCATCAGGATTAGGGGCCACAGATTTCTCCATGACTTCATCTAAAACCCTTTTAAAGCCATCCAAATTGGTGGCCATCCCTACATCTTAAGAACACATTTATATAAATAAATAATAATAATAATACAGACTTCTACTGTTACTTTCTACTGTTAGTTTTACCCTACCCTGTGCCTGCTTACCCTACCCTGTACCTGTTTGCATTCTCTTCCCCTCCTTATTGTTTTACTATGATTTTATTAGATTGTAAGCCTATGCGGCAGGGTCTTGCTATTTACTGTTTTACTCTGTACAGCACCATGTACACTGATGGTGCTATATAAATAAATAAATAATAATAATAATAATAATAATAATAATAATAATAATAATAATAATAATAAAGAACAGGGTGACCCTATGAAAAGGAGGACAGGGCTCCTGTATCTTTAATAGTTGCACAGAAAAGGGAATTTCAGCAGGTGTCATTTTTATATATGGAGAACCTGGTGAAATTCCCTCTTCATCACAACAGTTAAAGCTCCCTCTTTTAAATCTGGTCACTCTAGTACAGCTCCTGCAGCTTTAACTGTTGTGATAAAGAGGGAATTTCACCAGGTTCTCCATATATACGAATGACACCTGCTGAAATTCTCTTTTCTGTGCAACTGTTGAAGATACAGGAGCCCTGTCTTCCTTTTCATAGGGTCATCCTAACACAGAATAGTAGAGTTGGAAGGGGCCTATGAGGCCATCAAATCCAAGCCCTATTGTTGGATCAGAGTGAGGGCTCAGCTAGTCCAGTGTTGTGTTCACACAGTGGCCGACCAGCTGCCCATATAGAATCATAGAACAGTAGAGTTGGAAGGGGCCTATAAGGCCATCAAGTCCAACCCCTGCTCATTGCAGGAATTTACCTTAAAGCATCCCTGACAGATGGCTGTCCAGCTGCCTCTTGAAGGCCTCTATGGCGGGAGAGTCCTCTGATACTGGAGGTAGCACATAGCCATCAGGACTAGCAGCTATTGATAGCCTTCTCCGCTAGCAATTTATCCAACCCCCCGTTTTAAAGCCATGCACGTTGGTGGCCTTCACGACATCTTGTGGGAGCGAATTCCACCGTTTAACTATGCGCCATGTGAAGAAGTCCTTCCTTTCGGTGTTTGGGGTGGGTGGGGAAACGGAAGCCATGGGAAGCTGCACATTCTTACCGGGGTGACTCATGGCGCTCAGAAGACCCTTCTTTATTTCCTGGAGCTGGGTGCGTATTTCGTCCAGTTTGTGCGTGACACTCACCGGGTGACACATGTCTAGAGCAATGCAAAGAGCATCCGTTTTATGCCTACCCTTGTTCTGACATTTATACAGCAGGCAGGGCCGGTGCCAGACTATTTCGCACCCTAGGCAGGTGAGCTGCTTTCACCCACTCCCACCACGGCGTACCTGGGCACGGGGTGCCATCTCGCCCGCCCAGCCGAAGCGATGCCAGGACGCTGGGGTGCGGGGGAGGCTTCGGAACGGCACGCCCGGCCGGAAGCCGCTCTGGGAGAGCGACTTCCGGGCGCGCCATTCCGAAGCTGCTGCCCCACCCCTACCCCAGCGTTCTGGCTTCGCCTTGGCGCCCATCCAGCCAAAGCGAAGCCAGGACACTGGAGTGGGGGCGGGTGTGGCTTCACTTCGGCTGGGTGGGCGCCCAGCCGAAACGAAGCCAGGATGCTGGGGCAGGCAGGCGGCTTCGGAACGGCGCACCAGGAAGCCGCCCTCTCAGAGTCATTGTGGGAGAGCAGCTTCCGGGTGCAGCGTTCGGTGCCCCCCTCACCTTGGCACTCTAGGCGGCCGCCTGAGTGGCCTCTATGGTAGCACCGTCCCTGACAGCAGGGGGTTCTGGAACTATACAGCCCGTGGGTCAAATCTGGCCTGACAGGGGTTCATGCTGCTTTCTCTTGGCCCTTCCACCTTCACCTGTCTGCCAAGGGTTAGGTGGTTTCGTGGTGGTTCCATTCCCCACCCCCATCTTTCTAAAAAGTTGTACTGCCTCTCCTAGGACTTGGTTACTAGCCATCTGAACTTTAAGTTAAACTAGACTGGTATTATTTGCATTTTAGGCCCTTCCCCTTTTACCTTTGGTCCCGCCCACCACTAGAATGCACCCCCGGGATTGAATTTGGCCCTTGAGCTGAAAGAGGTATGGTCCTCTGGGATACAGCGTCATTGGGAAGTACTGTAAATAAAACAGATAGGTCCCCGTCCCAGAGACACTGCAATCTAGATTTCAGCTGTGTGGAAGATAACAAGGGAAGGGAAGGGAAGTTAGGATTGGAAAGAGACTATGGTCGCTCCCACACTAGTATTTCTGAGCTACTGCTTTTCCGCAATCAGCTGGAAGCA
Source organism: Elgaria multicarinata webbii (assembly GCF_023053635.1). Classification (NCBI taxonomy): domain Eukaryota; kingdom Metazoa; phylum Chordata; class Lepidosauria; order Squamata; family Anguidae; genus Elgaria; species Elgaria multicarinata. The sequence continues at coordinate 15,482,127 of NC_086190.1, read as the reverse complement.
GAATTCAAACACGGCACGTAATATAGCACTGTTTTATCTGGCAAGGCTATCCCCATGGCTAACATTCTCCTATAACATTTATTCACAAATAAGTCCTGTTCAGCAAAGCCCCCCTGCAATGTTAATTAGCAGCTTCCTCTTTGCAGCAAATGAGCTTTTTATTGCTTCCTGTTCAGCGTGGTAGCAGCATTGCTGACCTCTGAATTGCGTTTTAATTACTCATTTCCCCATTGAAAGAGGGCAATGAGCTTGCCACATGCCCCACATGGTTGCCGAGGGAAAATGTCCCGTTAGGTGGCTGTCCCTTTGCCTAAACCACTCGCTCATACCTTCACTGGGCTTGATCATGAAAGACGCTTCAACCACCCTGTCGTTGAGGGGCTGGGTGTAGCGGTAGTCATTCCTCAAGGTTTTGTTCTCCCAGTCCAGTAAGGCATTCTCCAGCAAGCTGATCTATGAACAAATGGTTAATTTTGAAAATAACAGGACTATATTTTATTTATATTTATTTATTTATTTACTTAATATTCATTATTTATATCCAGATGCAGACTCCAGATGCCCTCCAGATGCTTTGGGCTTAGCCCCAGCCATTATGTCCAATCATTTGGGGATTATGGGAGAAGTAGAGCTTTTCTACATGAGGCTGTTATCCTGCACCATTACCAAGATTTCTGCTTCCGGATTCTTTGATTAAGGTGGGCTTCTTTACATGTACTTTCTTTTCTGACAGGGGGAGGGGAGGTTTCTTTCTCTGTCTTTCTATGTGTTTCATTACATAGATGGTGCTTTGGTATGGCGGAATTGCACAATTACACGAGACTCTCATGCCACCATTTCTAAATAATACCACACTTTCCTCATGCCACCTGCCCGCTTGACAGGCTGAAAGCCAGGGAGCAAGGAGGCCGCGTCTTCTTACCTGCGTCTGGGAAAGCGTGATGGGCGAGTGAAATATAGTCCAGATCACGTTCTCCGTGCACGGAGGCGTGGTCAAGGAGCCGTGGTACTGGTAGAAATTCGTGAGGTTTTCAGGCAACATGGACAAGACGTCAAGAGTGTCAAGTGTGGTTGACTGCCCTAGAAAAACACAACAACCAGAGCTTAGAATGTACGGAAGGTTCAAAGCACATCCAGGACACGACCCTGCTGTCGTCTTCACAACAACCCTGTCAGGTAGGCTGGTATTATTGCTTCCATATGACCGATGGAGGGGTAATGGTGACAGAGGGAGTTCAAGCTTGGCATTTCCTGAGTCCTCACTCAGGGTTTTAAAACTGCAGTACTTAGCACTGATTTATCTGTCAATGCTATCCCCATGGCTAACATTCTCCTATAATATTTATTCACAAATAAGTCCTGTTCTGCAAAGCCCCCCTGCAATGTTAATTAGCAGCTTCCTCCTTGCAGCAAATGAGCTTTTTATTGCTTCCTGTTCAGGGTGGTAGCAGCATTGCTGTCCTCTGAATTGCATTTTAATTACTCATTTCCCCATTGAAAGAGGGCAATGAGCTTGCCACATGCCCCACATGGTTGCCAGTGAAGAGGGACTGTGTCTATTAGTAGGGTGACCATATGGAAAGGAGGACAGGGCTCCTGTATCTTTAACAGTTGTGTAGAAAAGGGAATTTCAGCTGTTCTCATTTGTATGCACGCAGCACCTGGTGAAATTCACAACAGTTAAATTTCCATATGTTTGGAAATTTGGACCATATGGAAAGGAGGACAGGGCTCCTGCAGCTTTAACTGTTGTGATGAAGAGAGAATTTCACCATGTTCTGGATATATACAAAGGACACCTGCTGAAATTCCCTTTTCTATGCAACTGTTAAAGATACAGGAGCCCGGTCCTCCTTTCCATATGGCCACCCGAGATCAGCGCCATAGCGCTAAGACTGCAAAACCTAGGTATCTAAAATGTGCCGTGCTTACTAAGCGGACCCTAAGGGTGTGCAACTCAGGGTTGTTTTATTTTTTAAACATGTGAATTTATTTTAATATTAATTGTCCATGACGTTGAAGCCTTCTTCAGCCATTGCAATCAATACAGTATGAAAGGGTTCGTAGGCCGAGGGACAGAGTTACGTGCCTGCTCCCTCCCCAGTGCTGTGGGGCAGCCCCACCTCAGGAGAATGGAATGGACAGACCTCTCCGTCAGGTGGGGATAGGGGTGCACCGTGGAAGGGACTTCGCCTAGGGATGTCCGAGGTTCACTCAAGACAATGTGTCCAAATCTGACAGCTGCATAACTTCGCTTGAAGGCTTTGCTGTGTTAAAATAAAGCGTTATTCCAAACCCGTGCAAAACCACGTCTGTTGGTGTCGAATAAATAAATCCCCTTCTCTTGCTGGACCAAGGAACGTACCTGCATATCTGATTTTGGCCAAGTTGGAAATGAAATTACTGTAGTAGGTGTTTTCTAAAGTGCCACCCTGCAAGAAAGAAGACAGAATTTACATTGGAAATGGATGCCAGCGCACATACATGGACACCTTTGTTCATAAAAACTCTTTCTCTCTCTTTCCCTTCACTTCTGTTGCCAATAAGGTAACTCCTGCATTTCACCACAACAAAAACGTTCACAGACACACCTCCGTGCAATTTTGACATGTATTTTTCTTTTCCTTTAGTGCCCCCTAGCGTTTCACGGCTTTTTTGTTAATTATTATTGTTATTTCCAAATTCTCCACCAGCGACGTATTGGAGATCCTGGTATACAGTCTTCGGTACTCCAGTAGTTCTGTTCTGGAGAGGTTCTACAGGACTTGTAAGGGCCGGCCCTTACATTACACAGTGTGAGGCAGAGGCCTCAGGCAGCTGATTTAGGGTGTTATGGAATGGCAGCAAGTGGTTAGCTATTTAAAGTATTATTATTATCATCATCATCATCATCGTCACCTCTCTTTTCTCACTCCTAACGCTGATTATTATTATTATTATTATTATTATTATTATTATTATTATTATTATTATGGAGAGCTACTTGCGGACTAGAACAGTACATAATACAGAGAGGCAACAGGCAGCTTCCTATGGAAGCGAGTGAGATTTCTGGAAGCCCTTGATTGCTGAATTGATGGATAATTTGATCAATTCATTGAGCAGTCCTTTAGCTGCACAGCGGTTCAGGAAGCAACAGGAGGAAAGAGTATATGTTTATCCCCTGCTGGCTAACTAATCCTTTTGTTAGGTAGATTACCAATTAACAGCCCAGAATGGCCCTGAGATTGAAGCCCATGCTTAGGAAATGTTCTCCTGGTGGCTAGAGATCTCTCTTGAGGCCTTTGGAAGGAGAAGGTGGCATCCCATCCCTCAGGTTGAGGGCAGAAGGCCATTTCTCCTCTGCTTGTTCGTTCTTAAATAAAGCAGATATATTCTCTAGTGTTTGTTCTAGTGTATTGGGCAAACATGCAAGGTTCAAGCAGGCCTTTCAAATGCAACTGCCCCTTTATTTGCTATGTAACAAGGCCAGAAAGAAACTTCTCCTGTGAGCTTACTGCAGCATGGAATCCACAGGCTAATAAAACTGCCAATAATAATAATAATAATAATAATAATAATAATAATAATAATAATATTTATTTCTTAGCTGCCTTTCCCTCTGGATAGAGGCAAGGAACAACATCAAATACAAAAATACTCTAAAATACATAAAACTGATTAAAAACATATAAAAAATAATATAACAGCCAGACATATAAACATATATTTTATCTGGTTGAGCTTTTATATCGTATTTTATATTATGGTTTTATACTGTTGTTTTATACTTTGAATGTTTTAATTTTTGTGAACCGCCCAGAGAGCTCTGGCTATTGGGCGGTATAGAAATGTAATTAATAAAATAAATAAAATATAAAACTAATACATTGTTAAAATAACAGCCAGACATCTTAAAATTCAACTGGGTAGGTCAGTTTTATGTAGGGTGACCCTATGAAAAGGAGGACAGGGCTCCTGTATCTTTAACAGTGGTATTGAAAAGAGAATTTCAGCAGGTGTCATTTGTATGTTTTATTATGGTTTTAATTTTTGTGAACCGCCCAGAGAGCTTCGGCTATTGGGTGGTATAAAAATGTAATAAATAAATAAATAAATTGTATATATGGAGAACCTGGTGAAATTTCCTCTTGATCACACCAGTTAAAGCTGCAGGTGCCCCGCCCTCTTTTAAATCTGGTCACTCTAGTATAGCTCCTGCAGCTTTAACTGTTGTGATGAAGAGGGAATTTTACCAGGTTCTCCATATATACAAATGACACCTACTGAAATTCCCTTTTCTATGCAACTGTTAAAGATACAGGAGCCCTGTCTTCCTTTTCATATGGTCACCCTTGTTTTATGTATTTTACAGTATCATAGAAATCCATGGGGCGACCACACTTCGAATACTGTGTACAGTTCTGGTCACCACATCAAAAACAAAGATATCACAGAGCCTCTCTAGGAGAGCTGCCAGGAATGGCTTTTTTGCAGCAATGGCTGATGGGATACCATCGGGAGGACCCGAGGAGGAGAGAGGGCGGAGGAACTGTCCATCAAACATTGCGATGGATTTTAGTCAACCCCATGGTAGCCCACAGTCACACAACGGTGGAGTTAGAACACGTTGCATGGGGAGTACCTCCTAAAAACTCCACCGTTGAGTGGAGTTTTCCCACTGCGTTGACTAATGTGTGGTCTGAACTGAGCCTCTGTCTCTGTTCAGAGCAGTCACCTACCACATAGAGTAAAGCCAGAACGGCCAACCCATCCGGTTTGTCCTTTGCTTCTTCAAAACTTGGGTATGCACCTGAGTTGTAATGGACGATGTGGAGCTGTTGATGAAGAGAACAAGGTGGTTAAAAGAGGGGGAGGGACCATACACCAGCCTAGCATGGCCATATTGGCTGAGAAAGATGGGAATTGCCGCCCACAAGGTCAGGGAAAGTATAACTCCTCCTGGGGATATAGAAGGCTCTTTGCATCTCCAGTTACAAGGATCAGGGAACAAATGAAGGAAAACAAGCTCCTGGTGGTTCCACATAGACCCATCCTCTGATTGGAGTCCACCAGGGGAAGAGCCTTCAGCGTGGTGGCCCCCCTCCTATGGAACTCCCTGCCTCTCTGCCAACTTTGTATTCCTTTCGGCGCCTCCTGAAAACGTCATTATTCCAGGAAGCCTTTCTTTAATGACCAGCCACGGTTCACTGTACATTTTGTTTCTTTTAACATCTATTTTAAAGTGTTTATTATTCTGTTTTTATTTTCATTTTATCTTGTACGCCGGTCTGAAATTTTGAATGGGGGGCGGGTATATAAATATTGTAAATACAATAAAATAAATAGATTAAAAAAACACCCGCTTCTCTGCTAGAAATCCAGTCAACGCAAACAAGGGCCAGACAAACCCATACTTCGACCTAGAATCATAGAATAGCAGAGTCGGAAGGGGCCTACAAGGCCATCGAGTCCAACCCCTCTGCTCAATGCAGGAATCCACCCTAAAGCATCCCTGACAGATGGTTGTCCAGCTGCATTCTCTTCCCCTTCTTATTGTTTTATTATGATTTTATTAGAATGTAAGCCTATGCGGCAGGGTTTTGCTATTTTATTGTTTCACTCTGTACAGCACCATGTACATTGATGGTGCTAAATAAATAAATAAATAAATAAATAAATAAATAAATAATAATAGTGTGGGAGAGCCCACAACCTCCCTGGTATAATCCAGCTTCCTGGGTTCCTACGTTTTGTTTTTAAAAACTGCGATGTTCCTGTACTGCATTGAAAAAGCAGAACAATACTCCGTGTGTTTTCTCCTGAGGATGCTGCAGACATGCATAGATGACATCTCTTGCCTTCAGGCAGCTGCCTGGGTAGGAAGGACAATTCACACCGAGCAGGCTATTGCACCTCCTGCTTTATCGCAGGATTGAAGTGCCCTGACAACTGTTGGGGCCCATTGACACGTACCATATACCGCTTTCATACCGCTATATCCTGCTTGGTGTGGCTCCTGCCTGCTATATACCGCTTTCATAGCACAATATCCTGCTTAGTGTAGATTAGTTGGAGAGAAAGGAGGGACACGCTCTGGTGCTGTGGTTGATATACAATGAGCGTTTTATTGATTCCAAATTTAAAATGGCTCAACGTTTCGGATTCAAAGGAATCCTTCCTCGGGAGCTAAAACAAACAAATTGCAAAACCATTCTTTAGTATAAAAGAATGAGGACAACACCCCTACAAAGACGATAGAAATTCAGGATAAAACAATACAATACAATAAAATTAACCAGTGTGTGCTTTAAGAAAGTAGAGCCTGTGCAAAGTAAAAGAATTTTCAGTTCAGATGGCAGAAAGTAGAGCACTCATTGAAGCTTCTTTGATAAGCAAATTGCCTTTGTATGAGTGTGGTTTGCCACGCAAGTCTCCTCCCTTCTTGTTCATTACAGGTTGGTTTAAATATATGCGTATGGCAATTTAAGTTTTTAATTAAGAACTAACTCAGTAGGAGTTAGAGTAGTGAGATATGCATAAAAATTGGCTGTTAGGACAAGAAATGGCATTGTATTGTTTTATCCTGAATTTCTATCGTATTTGTAGGGGTGTCGTCCTCATTCTTTTATACTAAAGAATGGTTTTGCAATTTGTTTGTTTTAGCTCCCGAGGAAGGATTCCTTTGAATCCGAAATGTTGAGCCATTTTAAATTTGGAAATAATAAAACGTTCATTGTATATCAACCACAGCACCAGAGCTTGTCTCGCCTTTCTCTCGAACTTCCATTGGTGCTATTCCCTCTCATCCTGCTTGGTGTAGATTAAGCCAAGAACAGAGCTCAGAACATCACCATGAATATCCCCATTAAGCATAGGCTAGGGATATTTATTTATTTATTTATTTATTTATTTAAGAATTTTTATGCTGCCATTCAGCCAAAAAAGGCTCTCATGACAGCTTACAAAAGTATTTCTTGACAGTCCCTGCCCACAGGCTTACAATGTAAAAGACATGACACAAAAGGAAAGGGGATTGGGAGGGAGGAGGGAGGGGAAAGGAAAGGAAATTCAGGCACTACAATCTTAGTTTCAAAGTTCAGCAGTGACAGTTGACAATTGGCAGCAGGAGGGAGGGAGCTCTCAGCTGGAGCTGGACCCAGGCACGATGGAGAGGTGCCTGGCTGCTGCTTCCCTTCTCACAGTCCAAGCATCTAGAGGGGTGGTGGTTGGGGAAAGGCTGATGCATTCCCCGTGGTGGATAATCCTTCCCCCTCCCTCTTATTAACCAAAGGAATTTCCTCCATGGTTCTAGTGCTGGGCTGAGAAACATTCTGCTGTTGTCTTGTGTATTTTTATAGGCTCATCTTTCCAAAGGAAGAAGGGCAGCTGCCTACCTCGGCCATGTATCGCATCCCATCTATGGTATGTTCAGAGCCGCTGGTCTCAAGGTCCATGCCTCCCCAGTGAAGATGAAGTTGGACAGCTGTGAAAACTCCCGGAAGCCCTTTGATGATGGTCATGCTTGGAGGCAGGTTTATACTAACTAGAAGGAGGCAGAGTTTAAACAGTTAGAGATGTCAGGTGGGTAATTCATTCTCTGGCTAAGGTTGCGACTGCTTGGGGGATTTATTTATTTATTACATTTATATACCGCCCCACAGCCGAAGCTCTCTGGGCGGTTTACAACAGTTTAAAACAGTAAACATTAAAAAAAAAGTATACAGCATTTTAAAAAAACATCAGACACATATAGACAACAATATATAAACAACATTATCCATTTAAAAACAATAGTTCTGGGGTCCGCTAAAAAAAACTTAGCATTGTTAAATGCTATTAAAAGCCTGGGAGAAGCGAAAAGTCTTGACCTTGCACTTGGAAGATAACAGTGTTATAGAATCATAGAATCGTAGATAAGCAGAGTTGGAAGGGGCCTATAAGGCCATCGAGTCCAACCCCCTGCTCAATGCAGGAATCCACCCTAAAGCATCCCCGACAGATGCTTGTCCAGCTGCCTCTTGAAGGCCTCTAGTGTGGGAGAGCCCACAACCTCCCTAGGTAACTGTTTCCATTGTCGTACTGCTCTAACAGTCAGGAAGCTTTTCCTGATGTCCAGCCAGAATCTGGCTTCCTTTAACTTGAGCCCGTTATTCCGTGTCCTGCACCCTGGGAGGATCGAGAAGAGCGAGCCTCATCGGGGAGATCATTCCACAGTCGGGCGGGCACCACCAAAAAGGCCCTCTCTCTTGATGCCACCCTCCGAGCTTCCCTCACTATTTATTCCCATTTCCCCCCTCATTCACAACATGCAAGAATAACATGAAACAGATTAAAGACATGGTAATAGGACTCTTTTCCTAGAATCATTGTAACTTTTCTTTTCCTTTTTAAAAAGTGCTGTTGCTGACCGAATTTTTCCTGGAGCAATTGGAATGTTTGTGAAAGTTCCATTACATCACAGAAGGTTAGTCCATGGTAGCAGGAAGAGGAGGAGTTAGGGTAAAGATACAGCTGCCTCCTCTTCCTCCTCCTCATTATTATTCACTTATAAAGCTCCTAAAATGTTCGAAGCGTTATACAGATATTGAAAGATAAGACAGTCTTTAGCCTACTATATTAAAACATGTCTCCTTGATGAATCCAACAGGGGTGTGTGTGTGTGTGTGTGTGTGTGTATATATATATATATATATATATATATATATATGTGTGTGTGTGTGTGTGAGTGTGTGTGTATATATATATATATATCAAAGAGAGCTAGGAACAGTGATTTCTCCCTTTTGGGCTGAGGGGTAGCAGCATCTGTGTACTTACATTAGCAACAGAGGTTACAATTTGCAGGCCTGTAATATTTATTTATTTAAAATATTTATATCCCGCCCTATATCACTAAGATCTCAGGGCGGCATACAGATAAAAACATACAGTATAAAACAATAAATATACACAGTTAAAAACAAATTAAACCATAATCCAAGTTAAAACAATATATAATTTAAAAGCAATAGTTGCATTTAAAACAGTTAAAACAACGTGCCAGTGAGTTTAACCATCAAAGGCTTTGTTAAAAAGCCATGTTTTTACTTGGCGTCGAAATGCAATCAATGTCGGCGCCAGTCGGGCCTCCAAGGGGAGGGCATTCCACAGTCGGGGTGCCACAGCAGAGAAGGCCCTCTCCCTTGTCCCATCATAGAATATATGTTGCATTGGTGGGATGCGGAGAAGGGCTCCTCCAACAGATCTAAGTTCTCGGGCAGGCATATATAAGGAGAGGCGCTCTCTCAAGTATCGAGGTCCCAAGCCTTTTATAACATCAACATGGCTATTATTATTTCAGGAGCTGGAGTTCCGACACGGAATGGAAGAGAGGGTAAACACTGGCTCATTCTTCCTATAAAATACCCTGCCAACTTGTGAAACAGACATGGCATTCCTCAGCAGTGTTCCATTTCTGTCTTTGGAAGTCGGAGGAGACGAGTACTTTTGTTCAAAAGGTTTCTCTGCTGGGCAGACCATTAATAGCACACGAACAAACCCATGTTTCTTCCGCAGGCCTTACCTCTCAGATAGAAAAGAAAAACACTGAGCCAAAAGAAAACCCACAACCCCAGTCTGCAGTAAGCTGCAATTAAATAGACAAAAATTACTTAATTGTGTAATTCTGCAATGACCCGTTCTTTCATAATTGGGCTTGTTGCTTGTTTACTCTTTCTTTCGAATGATCCCTTGCACTGCATAAATACCGGGGTGGGGGTGGGGAGGCAAAACAAACAGCACAAGGAAATACAGAAGGTCATGGGGGCCAAATTCCTGCTCTGAGGAAGAACCATGTGCCCATTATCCCCAGGCAGTAGCACTATTGGCAACTACAACCTCCAGCATCCCCCACAGCTCAGCCTACACCTGGCTTTACTAACCTGCTGCCCTCCAGGTGTTTTGGTTGACATCTCCCAGCGCTCTTGACCATTGGCTGTGCCTGATGGGAATTGAAGTCCAAAACATCTGGAGGGCACCAGGTTGGGGAAGGACTGGACACAATCCAGATCAGAAAGAGCCCTTTTGCAATAGCACAGCACAGACGATCCATCTGGTGTCCCTGTTTACTTGGTACCTGTCTTTCATAAAATCTCCACTCCTATTTGCCCCCCCCCATTTTCTTTTTGTTTAAATAGGGTAACCATATGAAAAGGGGGACAAGGCTCCGGTATCTTTAACAGTTGCATAGAAAAAGGGAATTTCAGCAGGTATCATTTGTATGCATGCAGCACCTGGTGAAATTTCCACTTCATCACAACAGTTAAAGCTGAAGGAGCTATACTGCAGCTATACTGTGACCAGATTTAAAAGAGGGCAGGGCACCTGCAGCTTTAACTGTTGTGATGAAGGGGAAATTTCACCAGGTTCCCCATATATGCAAATGACACCTGCTGAAATTCCCTTTTCAATACGACTGTTAAAGATACACCAGCCTGCACTGGAGACAAATGGGTTTTTCTCCCTTGGCCCACCATGCATCAGATTTAAAATTTATTTCGGTGAGCTGGCAATCACAACAGTGTTAATGAGATCCCACGAAAATATAACCATAGGGTGACCATATGAAAAGGAGGACTGGGCTCCTGTATCTTTTACAGTTGTATTGAAAAGGGAATTTCAGCAGGTTTCATTTGTATATAGGGGAAACCTGGTGAAATTCCCTCTTCATCACAACTGTTAAAGCTGAAGGTGCCCTGCCCTCTTTTAAATCTGGTCACTCGAGTATAGCTCCTGCAGCTTTAACTGCTGTGATGAAGAGGGAATTTCACCAGGTTCTCCATATATATGAATGATACCTGCTGAAATTCGCTTTTCTATGCAACTGTTAAAGATACAGGAGCCCTGTCCTCCTTCTCATATGGTCACCCAACATCCACTCTCAAGAGGAGCGAAGGCACAGCGAGAACCAAAAAGAAAAAATACCAGCTCATTAAAAAACCCAAAAGAAACCCACACACCCCAAATTGACTAATTTGCAGAGAGCATAGCTGATAATACCGCTGTGCTGTGCAGAAACTTCTTAATGAGAGAGGCTGGACATACATGCCTGGGTATAATAAGCAGCCAGCCATTATCTTTCCGGGTGACACAATTAGAAATTCCTTCTCCCGGAGACAGTTTGTCTCTCTATGTTCCAGTGTGTGTTTTCACCCTCTGCACCATCTGTTCGCAGTTCCAGGCTATCTTCCATGTTAAGAGAAATGGAAAGACGAGGAAGATTCACTCCTGTCCCTTGCGAGGATTTCTAAAAATCTCTGCGCTTGACTTCTGCGACCTAAAAATCTTTCCTTATTGCAATCCGGACTAAAAACTTTCCTTAAAATATGATCTGTTTGGGTTCCTTCTTCTTTTCAAAAACTATTTAGGACGTAACCCTGTCCTTCACCCAACACTTCGTTAAACTATGGAATTGTGCTTTTATATTGTATCTTATATAATGTTTTTATACTGTTGTGTTGTACTTTGAATGGTTTTAATTTTTGTGAACCGCCCGGAGAGCTTCTGCTATTGGGCGGTATAAAAATGCAATAAATAAATAAATATAATGCATCTTAGTTATTTCCAACATATTTAGAGGTTCCTCATAAGACGAGTCCTTAAGCCTGCTCATTCCAAATCCAGCACGGGCTACATGTATGCCTATGAACAGCAGCTGCTGTGGAACATGGGTGGGAGGCTGCTGTTGCACTCATGTCCTCCTGGGAGTCTCCCGTGGGCAGCTAGTTGGCAACTGTGTCAACAGAAGGATGGACTAGATCGACCCTTGTATCCACCAGGGCTTTTCTTACGTTTAGACAGAGAAAAAAGGCCTACATTCTGGCTGGGAAATGCTGCAGAGTTGTAGGACTTTTTCCTGCAGAAGTTTCTGCCCTCAATTTTGTTGTTGTTTGTGTCTGAATGTTATTCAATATTAGGAAAATCACTTCCCTTTTCTCCCTAGCCATCAACTCCTCAATTCTGGCCCTGGGGTGCTTGTTTTTGATTTAAGCAGTGTTTTTAGAAGTGTGCGCGCCTTTTGTGTTCTCTTAACATATTGTCAAGGTTCCTTTGTTAGGGAGATTACTGGTCAAAAGCCCAGGATGGTTCATAGATGCCAGAGGAGATGGGTCTCAGATAGCTGGGGAAATGGCTTTCAGAGAGCCTGGACAGAGCACCTTTCCAGCTGAGGAAGGGAGGGGAGAGGGTGTATGCCTGTTTGTTCTTTGCTTGCTCATAAACCTGCTTCACTTCCTTGATTTTTCAGTTAACTAGGATGACCATATCAAAAAGGAGGACAGGGCTCCTGTATCTTTAACAGTTGCATAAGGGATTTCAGCAGGAGTCATTTGCATGTATGCAGCACCTGGTGAAATTCCCTCTTCATCACAACAGTTAAAGCTGCAGGAGCCCTGCCGTCTTTTGTATCTGGTCAAGCGGGCAGGGCTCCTGCAGCTTTAACTGTTGTGATGAAGAGGGAATTTCACCAGGTGCTGCATACATACAAATGACACCTGATGAAATTCCCTTTTCTCTACAACTGTTAAAGATTCAGAAGCCCTGTCTTAGGGTGACCATATGAAAAGGAGCACAGGGCTCCTGTATCTTTAACAGATGCACAGAAAATGGAATTTCGGCAGGTGTCATTTGTATATATGGAGGTGAAATTCCCTCTTCATCCCAACAGTTCGAGCTGCAGGAGCTCTACTAGAATGACCAGATTTAAAAGAGGGCAGGGCACCTGCAGCTTTAACTGTTGTGATGAAGAGGGAATTTCACCAGGTTCTCCATATATGCAAATGACACCTGCTGAAATTCCCTTTTCTATGCATCTGTTAAAGATACATGTCCTCCTTTTCATATGGTCACCCTACCTGTCCGCCTTTTCATATGGTCACCATATATAATGTTGATATGAAAGACCTCTGTCCAAAATCCAGCAGGCAGGCCTGGCTGCAGATTTTGCAGGGATCTGCTAAAGATTTCCCCTAAACACTCAAGGAATCCATCCTTTTTCCCCCACAAGCTGCAGCACCAATTAACATACCACTTTTAAAAGAAGTGTTTATAATTTTCAAACTCACTTTATACCGGGGCCAAAGCTCAGCATTCATGTGCATCAGTGACCCCTCTTCCACTCATACGCTATTCTGTATTGTCAGAAAGATTTTCTAGCAATTTCCCCATGGAAGAATTAGCCGGCATGTAATGCTGGATCTGGGCTTTTGTCGTTATTTTTTAATGTCTCATGCAGAAATGCAAACAGCTCCTACATTCTCGATTGTGTACATGCTGTTGCGGCGGGCGGCTGCTGACTTGCCCTGTCTCTGGTTTGAGGAAATCAGCATAAAATTAGCAGAATAGAATTTAAAAAAAAAAATAGAAGGGAAGAAAAAGAAACAGATGACAAAGCAGGAAGTGAAAATAAACGAGATCAGGAGAGGTAGCTCATTCAAATAAAAAAATAAAAATACACCGACTTTGTAAATGGCATCAAGCTGAAAATGTAAACTACTGACTCTGACAGAACATGTAATTAGAAAGATTGATGTTATGTGTTATAACCGAGGTTAAAAAGATGGCTATTTTTAATTTGTTTACATCCCACTTCTATCCCGGTTTCAAAAGAGTTAAAAAAATTAACCATGGTTAGCATCCAGCTTCTAACTCGGTTTCAAAAGAGGTGTTTTTTTAAAAAAACAACCATGGTTAGCATCCAGCTTCTAACCCGGTTTCAAAAGAGTAAAAAATTAACCATGGTTAGCATCCATCTTCTAACCCGGTTTCAAAAGAGTTAAAAAAAACAACCATGGTTAGCATCCAGCTTCTAACCCGGTTTCAAAAGAGTTAAAATTAACCATGGTTAGCAACTAGCTTCTAACCTGGTTTCAAATGGGTTTAAAGCCAACCATGGTTAGAATCCAGTTTCTAACCCAGTTCCAAAAGGATTTAAAGCTAACCATGGCTAGCATGAGCCTTGGGGCAAATATAGTGCTACACTGGGGTGGGGAACCTCAGGCCCCCGGGCCAAATCCACCAAGCCTAGGGTCTGAATCTGGGCTTCCAGGTTTCCCCAGATGGCGCCATTCGGCCCTCGGGCAGAAAGTGGTTCCACCACGGTTAATACCAAGAAGGTTGAGAGGCGGCCATTTGCCTGGAAGAAAGGTAAAGTGAGCCAAGGAGGAAGCAGGCTGTGGCATCTCCTGAGCCGCCGCCTTGCCACCCCCATTGTCTGAGCCACAGTGAGAGGCAGGCGAACAAGCAGGTTGCAATGGGGGAGAGTAGGAGCAAGTCCTGGGCCCAGGGCAAGTGCCCAACCATGCCTACCTCTGGCGCTTGGGGAACTTGCTAAAGTTTCCCCTAAATATGCAAGGAATCCATCCATTATATTTTTTCACAAGTTACGTCACCAATTAGCATACCACTTAAAGTCCTGGGGGCTGGCCTCTTGCCCATTTGCTGATATAGGGTGACCAACTGTCAGGATTTCCCCAGATTTGTCCTGGTTTTTGTTCTTTCCATGGTGTCAGGGGGGATTTTCTAGAATTTTCAATAATGTCCTGGAATGACACACCTTCCTCTTTAAGGCTGCCATTAGCATGGCAGGAGGGAATGACATGCTTTCTTGAGGCACATCATTCCCCCACCCCGAGCTCCAATTGAGGTCTTAAAGGGGAAAGTGGGTCATTCGTGGACATTATAGAAAAGGCCACCATTGGAGTGGATGGTGGTGGTGCAGAATGAAATCCTTTCCCCTCCTCCACTCCAATCGGGTTCTTTAAGGTGGCGGGGGAATAACGTACTTTCTGCAGGACTCAGAAAGCTGCTTCCCCACACACACACACTAGGTGTCCTCTTTTTCGGTTTCCCAAATATGGTCACCCTAGCTGATATTCACCTGAATGCCCATTGTTGGTCATTGTGAAGCTTCCTCGCAGGGGTCCACCATAGCCTACAAGTTCCAGTGGTTCCAGTCCTGGGTTGTAGCGGACTTCTCTCTTCCGAATGTCGATGGGGGACTGGTGCCTTCCCAGGCAGTCCGTGAAGTGCTTTCCCCAGTGTTCCTCATCCAGTTTCCCTTTTGGCAATGCCCGAGGAGGAGGAGGAGGAGGAGGAGGAGGAGAAAAAAGAAGAGGCCTGCATTAGCATGAAAGCAATGGCTTTGGGCACTGTCCTGCTATTCCACTAGCCTTGCTAAAAGACGGCTTAATTTTTCTTCTTCCCTCCCCTTTGTGTTTTCCTCACGTGTCGTGTTTTTTTAGATTGTAAATCTGCAGAGAGGGATTGTTCTGTTTTTCTGATTGTTTGTAAGCTGCACCCAGAGACTTTTTTGGGGGGCGGGGGGGGGCAGAAGATCAGGATAGAAATACTTTAAAATAAATCAAGCATAAAATATTTTTTTCCTTACGGAGGCTGCACTGTGCCAACATTCTATTATCTACTACTACGAACAGAGGCTACAGCCTTCTAATGGGACAAGCCATTTGTCCATCTAGCCTAAACCTGCCTATTCGGACCACCACCTCCCATGGCCCCAAATAAACATTTTCCCCAGTTCTGCCACCTGAAATCCTTTCACTGGAGATGTTCTTTGTTTAAAGCATTTTTTTTAATTCTTCTCTTCAGCCAAAAAGGCCCCCAGAGTGGCTTGCCGATCATCAAAAAAACAAGCTGATCCTTGCCCTGAAAGACACGGCACGAAAGGAAAAACGGGCAAGGAGGGGAGAGGAAAAAAAGCCAAATCGGGCACCAGTTCTTAAAAAGTAAAGCAGTAGTTCTTATGATGACCAGCTGGAATGGAAACAGTTGAGGGAGAGGAGGAACCCGATAGAACCTGCCTTTCAGCAGATGCTTAATACCTCTCCCTCTGCAGCAGCGTGATGGAATAGCTGTTGCCAAGCAGCAGCTGAGGGAGAGAGGAGCGCAATGGAGGAGCCCTGCTCCCCTTCTCCTTTGGTCAACTGTGCAGCCACAATGGGGGATATAGAGCATATATGCAAGACCTGGGTTCAATGCCCCGCATCTCCAGGCAGGGAGGGTGGAAACACTGGCTTGAAAATCCTGGAGAGTTGCTACCAGTCAGAACAGATCAACCTTCTACATTTAGGTGCTTTCTGGATGTGTGCTGGTCTGCAGTTCCCACCAAACCCATGCTGGCTGTGGTTGATGGGATATGTTGCCAAATGCAACTGGGAGACACCAGATTGGGGACAACACTGAGTCTGATAGACTAATGGTTTCACTCTGTACACTGCAGGTTCCTTTTACCTGGCGAACTTCGATGGATCCAAAACGCAGCCGACCAGTGTGATGTCGTGGTTAGAGGGCTGCACTGGGACTGGGAAGACCTGGGTTGAAGTCACAATATTGGCCATGAAGCTCACTGGGGTGACATTGGGCTAATCTTTAACTCTCAGCCTAAACTGCATCACAGGCTTGTTGCGAGAATAAAATGAAGAGAAGGTGGATCGTGTACGCTGCCTTTGGGCTCCTTGAGGGAAAGGCGGGGTAGAAATACAAGGGCCTAAAAGTAAATGAATACAGTGATGATCAATTCGTTTCTGCGCTCAATCGAAAGTGTCAGTTCTCTGAGTTATAAAGCCCTAAACAGCCAGAGATCAGCATCATTCAGAAATGGCCTCCAGCCATGTAAATCTGTCTGAGCATTGAGGCTGAAACAACTGGGCACGTTTAGCCTGGAGAAGAGAAGATTGAGGGGAGACATGAGAGCACTCTTCAAATCCTTGAAAGGTTGTCACACAGAGGAAGGCCAGGATCTCTTCTCGATCCTCCCAGAGTGCAGGACACGGAATAACGGGCTGAAGTTACAGGAAGCCAGATTCTGGCTGGACATCAGGAAAAAAAGTCCAGACTGTTAGAGCAGTATGACAATGGAACCAGCTAGCTAGGGAGGTCGTGGGCTCTCCCACCCTAGAGGCCTTCAAGAGGCAGCTGGACAACCATCTGTCAGGGATGCTTTAGGGTGGATTCGATGGCCTTATAGGCCCCTTCCAATTCTACTATTCTATGATTCTATGATTGACTTCTAAGGTCCTGCTCCGGGTTCCCCACACCCCATCCTGCCGCCAGAAGTACAGTGAGTCAGCACAAGGTACGTGGTTTTTCCTGTTGTGGCCCCAAGGATTTTGAACGCCCTCCTAAGGGGCAGCCCGCCGCCATCGCTGCTCTTTTTTTATTATTATGCTGAAAAAGGCAGCGAAGACTCCCTTCTTTCAACAAGGAGATCCGCTTGCAACATTATTATTATTATTATTATTATTATTATTATTATTATTATTTATTGCATTTTTATACCGCCCAATAGCCAAAGCTCCCTGGGCGGTTCACAAAACATGATGCGGGATTATTGAGCTGTATGAGATGACTTAAAAAAAAAAAAACATTTCCATGACATCATCGCAAGTCAGGTCAGGTCAGCCAATGGCTGCAGGGAGGACTTGACAACAGTTTTGGCAGCATGGTGAGGCTATTCTATAAATGTTACTTGCTCCTTGTCCAAATCATTAAAACACTCTTGCGGCCTTTCAAGTACTCCCCCACCACCACCACCTCTCTCTCTCTCTCAATATATTTAGCTTTTTATGGGCAGGCTGAGATCTAATCTCAAAGCTGCCTCTCAAAGCTGCCTGCTTTGCTTACAATCGATACAGAGAGATCTTTCCTCGTCCCCTTCACCATTAGCAGTGAGAGTTATTGATCCGCCCGATGGGTCACCTCTTCTCCGAATGAAAGAGCAGCAGAGCAGAGGAATGAAACGGCCACGTTGGCCTTTTGCAGCAGCTTCTGAAACAGGGAAAACATTTCCGCAGAAGCAGCAGAGGGCTGTTTTTTTAAAATTTTGGTTTCTCCCCCTTGCTTTCAGCTTTCTCCCCCTAGTCTTCCTGCACCCCGAAAGTGCACATATTTTGCATTCCAAGACAGGATTTCTGGCTGTTTTTGCAGCTACGTAAATGACCACTGGAATCGCCACCCTGGTCGTGTGCCTTAGAACAGAAGTGTGCAACCTTTCTCAGCCAGGGGCCGCATTCCGCCGTGGGTGGGCAGCGAAAGTGAGCAAACCAACAATTTTCCAGCATTGTTGGGTGTGTTCAAAGTCTAACCCTGACCAAGGGTGGACCAATCCATTCTACAGCTTTATTTCTCATGTCAATATCACAGCCTTCCATCAAAGAGCTCAAAATAGTATATACGTTGCCAACTTTCTTCCTTGTTTCCTGCTTTGATTTTCATAACAGCTGGCTGAAATGTCACCCACTACACTTCATAACCGAAGAGGGATTTGAATCCGGCTTTCTATATTTATTCACATTTATACAAATCCTACATTCTAGTCCAGACTTCCCCAGTCTGGGTTGGGATTGCCCCTGCCATCGTCCGCAGCCAGCTCTGTGTGTGTGTGTGATGGGAGTTGTAGTGAATTGTGTGTGACGGGAGTTGTGATGGGAGTTATAGTGAATTCACTAAGATGGCACTTTGTTTTAACGGTTTAATTGTTTTACTGCTTTTAAATGATATATTGTTTTAACTTGGTTTATGGCTTAATTTGTTTTTAGCTGTGTATATTTACGGTTTTATACTCTATGCTTTTATCTGTACGCCACCCTGAGATCTTATTGATATAGGGCGGGATATAAATGTTTTAAATAAATAAAAATAAGTGCCCCAGGTTGGAGCTGGCTGCTCTAACCGCTCCACCACACTACCTCTCGATCTCCTGGTTCTATTACGTGTGTAGGCTAGACAAGCTGGTGCCCTCCGGTTGCAGCTGTCAGACTGCAAGTATACTTTCCGGGAAGGAAAACCCCATTTGAAATAAATCGGATATATTTCTGAATATACATGCATAGGACTAGACTTAAATCTAAGCCTTTTCGGTTGAGTTGGCCTGCCCACCCAAGAGAGGCTATAGCATCCTGCTTCCATCCCTGTTTCAAGCCCCGGCTTCTCCAAGTAAGGTTAGGAAAGAATTGTGCCAGAAACCCTGGAGAGCCGTCACTGCCAGTCAGTGTCGACAATACTGGGCTTAATAGCCCGACGTTCTGACTCAGTATAAAGCAGCTTCCTATGTTTCTGTGATGCTGCGAAAGGCAAGTATTAAAAGTAATTCCCGTTCCAGCCTAAATCCCAGTTTCCTCCTTACCTTTGTATGTCCATTCCAGGACATGAGAAGAACCCAGTTGCAGAAAGAACAGGAGGAGAACCCAGCCGCTAGTCCTCATGGCTCTCCGATGTCTAGAATCAGATCTGAGCTGCGAATCGCCTGGTTTTTCTTCTGAGTCCCGGAAAGAGTAAATAATAATTTACTCTGAATTCAGCCCCTTCGCCCCCGCCTGCCAAAACAATATCAACCTGCTGCGGTTTTGTTTTGTTTTTCACTTTGGGGCTGCCAGATGAGAAGCCCTAATGATATCTTATCGACCCACCTGGAATTGGCTGGAAGGCGCACTAATGGAACGGCGAAATAGCAGCGCGGCACAGGACGGGAAAGACCGCAAGGTCAACAGCTCCGAGGTCGGCTTACGGTTTGTACTTTGCATTGCCCGCTTTGGGAGATGGAAATATTGGCCTTCTGTACAGAAGCGTCCTGGAAGCATTCGTGTTTAATGCTTCCCGGAGTGCCTGGCACCAGGGCTAGCTTTCTACTTGCGGGGAGTTAAATTAATGAACTGATTGGAGCTCAGGGTGACTTACAATATTCTCCTTGCCTCCCGCCCCCATCTAATCAAAGGTGCAAAGCTTGCTTTTTAGCCCTAAAGCATCCCTGACAAATGGTTGTCCAGCTGCTTCTTGAAGGCCTCCAGTGTGGGAGAGCCCACAACCTCCCTAGGTAACTGGTTTCATTGTCGTACTGCTCTAACAGTGAGGAGGTTTTTCCTGATGTCCAGCCGGAATCTGGCTTCCTGTCACTTGAACCCGTTACTCTGTGTCCTGCACTCTGGGAGGATCGAGAAGAGATCCTGGCCCTCCTCTGTGTAACAACCTTTTAAGTATTTGAAGAGTGCTATCGTGTCTCCCCTCAATCTTCTCTTCTCCAGGCTAAACATGCCCAGTTCTTTCAGTCTCTCTTCATAGGGCTTTGTTTCCAGACCCCTGATCATCCTGGTTGCCCTCCTCTGAACATGCTCCAGCTTGTCTCCATCCTTCTTGAAGTGTGGAGCCCAGAACTGGACGCAATACTCTAGATGAGGCCTAATCAGGGCCGAATAGAGGAACCAGTACATCACACGATTTGGAAGCCATACTTCCAAAGTGCTGGACTATATTTAGCCCAGCACCCTATTCCCACAGTGGCCAACCAGTGTTGACTATGGATTCACAAGCAGGACACAGCGTAGCAGCACCCTCCCACCCATGTTCCCCAGCAACTCTTGGATACAGGCTTCTAATCTCTGAGAGAAGAGAAGATTGAGGGGAGACATGAGAGCACTATTCAAATACTTGAAAGGTTGCCACGCAGAGGAAGGCCAGGATCTCTTCTCGATCCTTCCAGAGTGCAGGACACAGAATAACGGGCTCAAGTTACAGGAAGCCAGATTCCGGCTGGACATCAGGAAAAACGTCCTGACTGTTAGAGCAGTACGACAATGGAACCAGTTACCTAGGGAGGTTGTGGGCTCTCCCACACTAGAGGCATTCAAGAGGCAGCTGGACAGCCATCTGTCAGGGAAGCTTTAAGATGGATTCCTGCATTGAGCAGGGGGTTGGACTCGATGGTCTTGTAGGCCCCTTCCAACTCTACTATTCTATGATTCTATGAAAAGACTGAACTGTCTGGGCACCATGATTTAAGACCCGCAAATGGGATGAAGCAGACACATTTGCGCTCTGCCCCCGTGCTCTGGAGTGGAATCCTGGCGCATGACCCGGTAGACATTGCTGAAATTTCTCCCTCAGCTAATTTCAAGGACTATTTACCCAACCTGGATATACAAGGATTATGAAATGCATTGTGGAGTATGTTTGATCAGCTCTGCTGTTGCACAGTCCGCTGCAGCTGTCAAAATCGATGACCCCTCTGCAGAGAGGGGAAGACGGAGGGTTGGAATAACACCATTGGGTCTCGCATGCACCGCGTGGGATAATAAAACCCAAAGGTGGCGGGAAGCTGATTCGAATTAGCCGTTGCAAACTGGGAGTTCCCAAGCGGCAGCAGGTCGGCGCAAAGTTTTCCAGGCGACCTGATTGCCAGAAGCAGTGGGTAGGGGGGAAGACAGGCCAGAATTTGGAAACAAGAAGGCTAAAGCGAGGATGCCTGGTGTGGAGGCTGTGGAGAGAGAGACACGTTTCTCCCTTTCCCATAATACTAGAACCCAGTGGGGTCATTATCCCATGAAGCTGTTTGGTGGCAGATTCAGGATGGATAAATAGAAGGTCTTCTTCACACAGCACAGAATTAAGCTATGGAACTCACCACCACTAGATGTGGGGAGGGCTACCCATTTGGATGCCTTTAAAGGGGGGTTGGATAAATTCCTGGAGGAGAAGGCTATCCGTGGCTACGAGCCCTGATGCCCGTGTGCTTACGTCCAGTATCAGAGGCAGTAAACCCAGGACTGGCGCTACCATTAGGGCAACTAGGCAGCCGCCTAGGGCGCAGACCTCAGAGGGGCGCAGTACTGATCTTTAAGGGTCACAGTTTTAAACAAATTAGCTGTTTTAAGGAAAAACACAATAAGTCCAAGTTTTGTGCTTTTTATTTTTTTCTACAAAACACCTGTTCTTAAAAATCAAAGTTGGCAATTTTGGGGTGTGTGTTTGCAAGTAGCTCACCTTGCCTAGGGCACAAAATAGTCTGGCACCGGCCCTGAGTAAACCTACATACACCAGTGGCTGGGGAACTTGGGTGGGAGGGTGTTATTGCACCGTGTCCTGTTTGTGGGTTCCTGGTCGACAACTGTTTGGCTACTGTGTGAACAGAGTGCTGGATGACATAGCCCCTGGAAACAAAGCCCTATGAAGAGAGACTGAAAGAACTGGGCACGTTTAGCCTGGAGAAGAGAAGATTGAGGGGAGACATGAGAGCACTCCTCAAATATTTGAAAGGTTGTCACACAGAGGAGGGCCAGGATCTCTTCTTGATCCTCCCAGAGTGCAAGAAACGGAATAACGGGCTCAAGTTAAAGGAAGCCAGATTCCGGCTGGACATCAGGAAAAACTTCCTGACTGTTAGAGCAGTGCGACAATGGAACCAGTTACCATGGACAATGGAACCAGTTACCATGGAGGTGGTGGGCTCTCCCACACTAGAGGCCTTCAAGAGGCAGCTGGACAAGCATCTGTCGGGGATGCTTTAGGGTGGATTCCTGCATTGAGCAGGGTGTTGGACTCGATGGCCTTGTAGGCCCCTTCCAACTCTACTATTCTATGATTCTATGATCCCACAGGGCTCTTATTATGTTCTTATGACCTGAGGTTTGGACTGAGATTCTCCACCCCTGAGCTAAAACGACAAAGACTCAAGTGGCACCCTGTAGCCTGACAATTTTATCACGGCTTACGCTTTCATGGGCCAGAGTCCCCAAGTTTCAGTCCATCGCTGAAATATGAGATATTCGTGTAGGGGCAGTCGTTTGGGTGACACAGAATTCTTCAGGCAGAACCTTATCCCTGCTTTTAAAGGGCACAGGAGCCAGGGAAGGCCCCACATGCATTTTTAGACAGAAAAAAAAGGTCCTACAGCTCCCAGAATTCCCCAGCCAACGTGACTGGGGAATGCTGGATATTGTAGGACTTTCCCCCCTATTTAAACATGCACAGGATTGCACCCTTGGTTCCAGTTGTGCTAAAATGCTGATTTTATGGGTTTTCAGCTCCCCAGCCGTGACACCTGACTCCCTGTTGCACAACACCCAGCGGAAAACAAAGCAAAGCACTTTTAATTAATTCTGCATTTGTAAAAGATCAACACAAAAACAAAACAGCCCTGTCCATCCCCTGCCTTTTAGCAACTATACACTGACTGCAGCAGTGTGTGTGTATATATATATATGTATATATTTCTTTTTCTTTCTAGAAACAGCCGGGTTTGGCCTGTGCTGTATAAACACTCCCACACTCGTCTCCCTACCCCGGCTTTGTATATTGAGGAGTTGTGACATCCAGTGGTCAAACACAATGCAGTATTCGTTGGGTAGAGAGTTCCTCACCCATGCCCACAATAACAGAGCCCTTATGGAGCGTTTTCCGTCTTCCAAAACGCTAGCCGGACATTTTGTTGTTGGCAACAGCCTGGTCGGGGTCATAGAATCATAGAATAGTAGAGTTGGAAGGGGCCTCTAAGGCCATCGAGTCCAACCCCCTGCTCAATGCAGGAATCCACCCTAAAGCATCCCTAAACCATCCAGCTGCCTCTTGAAGGCCTCTAGCGTGGGAGAGCCCACAACCTCCCTAGGTAACTGGTTCCATTGTCATACTGCTCTAACAGTCAAGAAGCTTTTCCTGAATCATAGAATAGTAGAGTTGGAACGGG
This sequence comes from Elgaria multicarinata webbii, assembly GCF_023053635.1. Lineage (NCBI taxonomy): Eukaryota > Metazoa > Chordata > Lepidosauria > Squamata > Anguidae > Elgaria > Elgaria multicarinata. Next base: position 15,458,639 of record NC_086190.1, on the reverse strand, counting down.
CCTCTAAGGCCATCAAGTCCAACCCCCTGCTCAATGCAGGAATCCTCCATAAAGCATTCCTAGCAGAGGGCTGACCAGTTGCCTCTTGAAGGCCTCAAGTATGGGAGAGTCCACGACCTCCCCAAGTCATTGGTTCCATTGTTGTACTGCTCTAACAGCCAAGAAGCTTTTCCTGTATCACAGAATAGTAGAGTTGAAGGGGCCTAAATGGCCATTGAGTCCAACCCCCTGCTCAGTGCAGGAATCCACCTTAAAGCATCCCTGACAGATGGCTGTCCAGCTGCCTCTTGAATGCCTCTAGTGTGGGAGAGCCCACAACCTCCCTAGGTAACTGTTTCCATTGTCGTACCGCTCTAACAATCAGTAAGTTTTTTCTGATGTCCAGCCGGCTATAATTATGGTATATATATTATTTTCTTCCCACTCATGAAGACCAGTCAGGCTAAAAAGCGTTTGAGTTTTGGATATCATATATTAGAATAGCCTTTTTTGGAAAGTAGTTTTGTTACTATGCATGCATGGAAATAGTTGGACTGCTAATTCATGTTCTTTAAAAAATCTTTTAAAATCTTACATGCTGTATTAGTTGTTGTATTAAAATTGGTAATGTTGTTGTTATATATACTTAAAAATGACCTGATGCATATTTTGCTTCACAGTTTTGGGCGTGGTTAAGGACAGAGCTGTTATTGGAGATAGTTGTTTTCTATTTTGCATGTTGGCGTCGCACACCACACGGCAATCCGTGGCGTGCACAGGCAGGTGTGTTGCCACTAGTATGCTAACGTCAGCCACAAATGGGCCAGGCCTTTCTGCTTTTTGTAAAAACCAGGCCCCAAGTAGCAATCCCAAAGAGGCAACCCTCTGAGCGAAAGCCATCATTTGAGGACACAAGATTAGCCAGATCAGACTTTTTTCTTTTTAAATGCAAATATAACAGTAACAAAACAAAAACAAAAGAAGAAGAGGGGAGCTATGAAAGAAAGAAACACAAAAGAGGAAGAGCATAACATAGAATCAGCGTAGAGTCGGAAAGGGCCTACAAGGCCATCAAGTCCAACCCCCTGCTCAATGCAGGAATCCACCTTAGAGCATCCTTGACAGAGCGCTGTCCAGCTGCATCTTGAAGGCCTCAAAATAGGAAAGCCCATAACCTCACTAGGTCATTGGTTCCCTCCATTGCCATACCACTCCAACAGTCAGGATGTTTTTCCTGCTGTCCAGCCGGAATCCGGCTTCTTGTAACTTGAGCCTATTATTCTGTGTTCTGCCCTCTGGGATGATCAAGAAAAGATCCTGTCCCTCCTCTGTGTGACAACCTTTCAACTACTTGTAGAGTGCTATCAGTCTTCTCTTCTCCAGGCTAAACATGTCCAGTACATATCTATACACAATAATCGTTTGCATCATCCTTAATGAAAAGGCGAAAGGGAAAGAGGAGGGGAAAAATGATCTGACACATCTGTTCCAGATATCTAAATAAGCGTCTATATGAAATTGACAGCTGAAGGAGTTACGTTCAAAGGTAGCAAGAGCATTAAGATCTTTAGAACGTTAGGTGGTGAGTGTTTACCCTTCCAAGCTTGAAGTATAAGTCTCTTTGCAATTGTTAGGACTGTCAGTATCTGCTTTTGCTGAGAGCAGTAAAGCAGCAGTTTCTGCAGCCGAAACTCTCCCCACGGCCTGAGTTCGATCCCAGCGGAAGCTGGTTTCAGGCAGCCGGCTCAGGTCGACTCAGCCTTCCATCCTCCCGAGGTTGGTAAAATGAGTCCCCAGTTAGCTGGGGGAAAGGTAATCATGGCCAGGGAAGGCAACGGCAAACCACCCCGCTATAAGGCCTGCCAAGAAAACGTCAGCGAAAGCTGGCGTCCCTCCAAGAGTCAGTAATGACTCAGTACTTGCACAAGAGGTTCCTTTCCTTTCCTATAAAATAGGCATTCAATATAAAGTTGATGCAGGGTTGAGTGGTTAGAGTATTGGACTGGGAATCACTGAATCTTAGCCTAACCTACCTCAGAGGGTTGTTGTGAGGATAAAATGGAGAGAAGGAGGAGGATCATGTATGGCACCTTGGGCTCCTTGAAGGAAAGTTGGGATGTAAACGTCACAAATAAATAAAAATGAATAAATAGTGACTGAGACGGGTCAGGGAGTCACGAGTTCAGATGCTGCCGTGAACTCACCAGGTGGCCTTAGGCAAACCAGTCTCGGTCAGCTTCAGCCTCACCTGCAATATGGTGGCAATGATACTAGCCACCTACCTGTCAGGGTTGTTGTAAAGATTAAAATGGATTACGTATGTGAAAAGCTTTGAATGTTCTAAAAGCACCTTTGAACCTGTTTCAGCCTGAGGGCCGGATTTGATTTCAGAGAAGCTCTCAGGGGACCACATTCCAGTGATGGGTGGGGCAAAAGTTCCCTTTTCAACACAACAGTTAAAACTGCAGGAGCCCTGCCTTGGCACCAGATGTAAAAGAGGGCAGGGCTCCTGCAGCTCTAACTGTTGTGAATTTCACCAGGTGCTGCATGCATACAAATGACTCCTTCTGAAATTCCCTTTTCTCTACAACTGTTAAAGATACAGGAGCCCTGTCCTCCTTTCCATAGGGTCACCCTATCTACACCCCATATTTAAAGACAAAATAGTATAACCAACACTGTAGGTTGCAGTCCTTCGTTTACCTTCAGGTAACGCTGGATTTGGAATGTAATCTTGAGACTGTCTTCATTGGTACGTCATGTATATTTCCCCGGGAATCTATGAAAGGTGGGGTTCTGCAAAAGGGGAACACAGAAATTTGTGAAATTCGGCTCACCATAGAAAGATTTTTTGTGTTTATGTCATTCCCTTTACATGCAGTTTAGCTTAAGCTTACCGGGTTGTGCGGTGATGTGGATGCTAGGGGACGTGAAACCGGTCCTGGCCGCAGAGATCCGGGTACGTTTTCCGCCCCATTCTGTCGTCTGTTCAGCGCGGAAATTCTCTGTGCTGCATGTAAATCTGTTTGTGACATCATAAGAGGCAGTGAGGCCTTATTCCGGATCTTCTTTTCTGCTTCCCCATCTAGGGCAGACTTCTTACCCTTACCTACAAAACTCTCATTAACTTTGCCAAGCCCTTTTCGTCTTATTCCCTTGACCTCACCCAGTTTTCCCAGACCACTGGTCATTTGGCTTTCTAGCGTGTTTTCCACCTCATCCTAAAAGCCTGAAATCCTAGTGTTTAGCTACTGACAGTAAGAACTTTCATCTAAAATATGCTGGTGTTTTGTCTTTGTGTGTGAATATGAATAATACTACCCCTAACCTAACCCTTTAAGCATAGAGAACTTCTTCTCTGTTGAGCGTTGCATACTCAGGGTCGGCCCTACCATTAGGCAAGGGTGAAGCAGTCACCTCAGGCGGTAGAGGTTGGGAGGTGGCAGCAAGGTATTGGAGCTGTGTACCTCACAGCCTGCCCTATGCTCCCTAAGCTAGCCTGCTGCTTTCAGGTCCAGTGAAGGATGCTGTTCCATTCCGAGCATTGAAAAAACTGGGAATTTTGTACATGAAATGGGAGAGGGCGCCATCTTTTTCTTTGCCTCAGGCATCAAAATGTCTCGCCCCTGTCCTGAAGACTTCTGGTAGAGAGACAGATTGTTCTTTCCAGAGGTGTGAAACGATCACTACTTGCAGAGGGCTTTTGAAATGAGTCCGAGGGCCAGTGTGGTGTAGTGGTTAGAGTGTTGGACTGGGAGTTGGGAGATCAGGATTCTAGTCCCTACTCGGCCATGGAAGTTCACCGGGTGACTTTGGACTGGTCACGGACCTACCTCACAGGGCTGTTGTTGTGAGGATAAAATGGAGAGAAGGAGGAGGAGGATTATGTATGCCACCTTGGGTTCCTTGGAGGAAAAAAAGGCAGGATATAAATGTCATAAATAAATAAAAATAAATAAACAATGCCTCAGGTTACCTGGTGAAATTCCACTTCATCACAACAGTTAAAGCTGCAGGACCAGATACAAAAGCTGCCCTCTTTTGTATCTGGTCACCCTAGTGTAGCTTCTGAAGCTTTAACTGTTGTGATGAAGAGGGAATTTCACCAGGTGCTGCACGCATACAAATGGCACCTGCTGAAATTCCCTTTTCTATGCGACTGTTAAAGATACAGGAGCCCTGTCCTCCTTTCCATAGGGTCACCCTACTCTGCATTGCACACAGAAGGCCCCAGATTTGATACTAGGCATCTCTAGGTAGAGCTGGAAAAATTCCTGCTAGAAACCAGTCAGTGTTTGCAATACTGGGCTAGGTGGACCAAGTGTCTAAATGTAAGGCAGCTTCCTATGTTTCTATATTCCTTATATTTATTACAAGATGACCCAACCTGTTTTCTCCTTTATTTTAGGACAACTTCTCCACACCCTTCCCAATTTCCCCCTTATCCCAATTCCAACCTATGGCCATGATTACATGTGCGTCTTGAACTGATGCATGCTTACTCAAAAGTCTCCATCCCATGTGACTCAGGGTGTTTCCAGACAGAGATCTCCTAGTGTTGCCAAACCAAAGACATGGTACAGTTCTAGGGTGACCATATGGAAAGGAGGACAGGGCTCCTGTTTCTTTAACAGTTGTATAGAAAAGGGGATTTCAGCAGCTGTCATTTGTATGCATGTAGCACCTGGCGAAATTCCCTCTTCTTCAAAACAGTTAAAACTGCAAGAGCCCTGCCCTGGTTAGTATCTGGTTAAGAGGTCAGGGTTCCTGCAGCTTTAACTGTTGTGATGAAGAGGGAATTTCACCAGGTGCTGCATGCATACAAAGGCACCTGCTGAAATGATGCACGTTTGTATGATTTATGTGATTTACAATGGTAGACATGTGAGTGTATGAACATGTATTTTTTTTTTAGAGTACCCTGGGTGAAATGCCTCGGAGCTCTTTTATATTCAAGATCTGCCCCTTTTCCCTTGGCTTTTTTGGGCAATTCCTGTGTTGGCTTTGCATCCCCAGTAAGACACACCTTTCTAGTGAGATATTTGGAGCTCAACGCTCAAAGAACAGCCTCCTGCTGTTGAAACAGAATGCCAACATTCACATTAACTTTCTGTTCCCATCTCGGGACCATCATGAGAAAGAATTCTGTTTTTAAATGGGCATGCGAAGTGCCCGATTCAGTCGGCAATGGATCCAGATTCCCACGGAAAACTGTGCTGCTTCGTTATCCCAGAGATGGGAAGCGATAATAAGAATAATAAGAATTTAATCAAATATACACACAGCAGAGATTCAGGCATGAATGAGTAGAGACATTTTTCAGAGCAGCCTTCTTTCACCAACTTCCCACCCCTGCCAAATTGTACTATACTACACTATTAAAAAAAATATGCTGATGGTAGGGAAAATAAGACCAACACCTGAATTATGCCAGGATTTTCAACGCAGACGTCTGCCCAATAGTGCCTCCGGCCACAGAAGTACCGTAACTCTGAAATGATTCATCTGTCATGGACATGCGAGTCACTACAGTGGATACCTTCAACATAATGATTCAGACTATGTGAGTATAGGAGAAACTGCCATCACAGACCCAGCGTCGTTTTGTCCATTACACCACCAGCCATGAAAAAAATGCACTCCACTGCTCACAAGAAACATACACTGTGTGTGTGTGTGTGTGTTTGTTTATTTACTGTACTTCTAAACCACCCCACAAATGAAGTTCTCTGTGAAGCGTACAATACCTTAAACAACATAACACACAAATGTTCAAACAAAGAATTGAAAGCTGCAAAAAACAAAATCAATCAGTAAAATAAATAAATAAAACCATCCCAGCACATAAAAACAAATGAGAACCATCAGAAGAATAAAGCACTAAAAGCAGTTTTTTTAAATGCCTGGGAGATTATTATTATAACGGGCTCAAGTTACAGGAAGCTAGATTCCAGCTGGACATCAGGAAAAACTTCCTGACTGTTAGAGCAGTTTGACAATGGAATCAGTTACTTAGGGAGGTTGTGGGCTCTCCCACACTAGAGGCCTTCAAGAGGCAGCTGGACAGCCCTCTGTCAGGGATGCTTTAGGGTGGATTCCTGCATTGAGCAGGGGGTTGGACTTGATGGCCTTATAGGCCCCTTCGAACTCTACTATTCTATGATATTATTATTATTATTATTATTATTATTATTATTATTATTATTATTAGAATACTGCTGGATCAGACCATTTAGTCCAGCGCTCTGTTCACATAGAGGCCAACCAGCTTTTGACAAGTGACCCACAAGCAAGACATGGTGCTACAACACCTTCCTAACCATGTTCCCCAACAACTAGTGTATACAGGCTTACTGCCTCTGCTTCTGGAGGTAACACATAGCCATCAGGGCTGGTAGCCATTGATAGCCTTCTCCTCCAGGAATTGATCCAACCCCCTTTTAAAGCCATCCAAATTGGTGGCCATCACTACATCTTGTGGTGGTGAATTCCATAGTTCAACTCTGCCCTGTGTGAAGAAGTCCTTCCTTTTTTTTTGTCCTGAATCTCCCACCAATCAACTTCATCAGATGACCCCCAGGGTTCTAGTATGTCCCCCTGTCCACATTCTCCACACCATGCATAATTTCGTACACCTCTATCAGGTCTCCCACAATTCCCAGCCATTGGCCATGCTGACTCCAGCTGATGGGAATTCAAGTCCACAACATCTGGAGGGCCCCAGGTTGGGGAAGGCAGGAGCAGAAAGAGATTTGCTTCTGAAAGCCATTTCTAGGGCAACTTGAGCTGGAGGGTGCTATTGCACTGACATCCTGCCTGTGGGCTACCCAGAAGGCCATCTCGATGGCCACTGCGGGAGCCCAGATTCAAGACTAGATAGGTCTTTGGTCTGATCCAGCAAGGCTCTTATGTTTTATAGCTATTGTAAAGATGATTGAGATAATGTCTGTGATGTGCTCTTTACAATCTGACTTCGAAGTAACCCTCACCGAATTCAATGGGAGTAAATGCCAGGGAAAGTTCATACAGCATTTTAGCCCTGGGCCAAAAAGTAACATTACTTATAAAGGAGTGCCTAATATCAGCTATGCCTTTTGTTTTTACTTTAGGGTAAGCAAAGGGCCTCAATCCTGTTCTTAAATAGCTGCTTTCCCCTCCCATTAGCCCTAGCCAGCATAGCCAATGGTGAGGGAACATCTGAGTTGGAGAGCAAAACATCTGGAGGGCCATAAATTGCTCACCCCTGTTAATAGTTGAATCAAAAGCCGTTTTCATTGTTAATGGACATACGGTGTGTCATAATTATTTCAAAGTTGCCTCTAAGCACAAACAGAGGTGTGTGCTGTTGTGTTTTACAGAATAAATGTTGCACAAGTAACTCTTCATGTGCTCAGAGGCAAACAAGCCAACCCTACAAAAACAATTGAAACGAAATATGGTCACCTTTTGTATTCCAGTACGTTAGATTGTGTCTCTTGCATGAGCACATGAAGAATTTCTGAAAAAGTAATTTAGTTGAAACCTGATGTTTTCAAAGGCCCACAAGGTGACAGGCTTGGTTCTCTGCCCACTCTTTCCTGTGTTTTATTCCCACAACAACCCTGTAAGGTCGGTTAGCCTTAAAGATGGCCTAAGATGGTTTGAATATATGCTGAAATGTATTCAATACATGTTGAACGCACACAGAGTTTTGAAATGAAAAAAGGTCCCTTGCTTTAGACCCGACAATGTTCAGATGTAGTTATATGTAGTTATGTTCTTGTCCTCCATATAATGGTTTAGAAGTCATTATTCCGACTCTGGACAAAGTGTTTGTTTGATTGAACTGTTGAAAATTGATATAAAAAATGGAAGTCATTATTTTGACTCTCGATACTATTGTTGTCTGATTTAATTGTTAAAATTGATACACCCGGTGTGTGCCAGTTGGCATTCCTTATTTATTTATTTAGAATATTTATATACCGCTCCCCATTGAAAAATTTCAGAGCGGTGTACAAGTAGGGTGACCATATGAAAAGGAGGACAGGGCTCCTGTATCTTTAACAGTTGTATTGAAAAGGGAATTTCTGCAGGTGTCATTTGTATATATGGAGAACCTGGTGAAATTTCCTCTTCATCACACTAGTTAAAGCTGCAGGTGGCCCTGCCCTCTTTTAAATCTGATCACTCTAGTATAGCTCCTGCAGCTTTAAATGTTGTGATGAAGAGGGAGTTTCACCAAGTTCTCGATATATACAAATGACACCTGGGCAGGATCTACACTACTGCTTTAAAGCGCTTTATAACAGGTTTGACAACTGTTGGGGCCCAGGACACACTGCATATACAGTTTTCAAAACGTTTTCAAAGTGCTTTAAAGCGCTTTAAAAGCAGTAGTGTAGATTCCCTCCTGCAGAAATTCCCTTTTCTATGAAACTGTTAAAGATACAGGAGCCTGGTCCTCCTTTTCATAGGGTCACCCTAGTACAAGGTAAAATGAAAATAAAAACAGAATAAAAACAGTTAAAACAAAATTTAAAAGAAGCAATAACAGTAATCCAAGGCTGCATGTAACTTAAATTTAACACTTAATTTTAACTTAAATTTAAATTATACTGTTTTAACTCTGTATTTTAACCTTATATCAATTTTGCTGCGTGGTTTTATCCTGGTTGTGCTTTTTATATTGTATTTTGTATTTGTGTTTTTAACTTGTTGGTTGTTTTATGATGGTTTTAATTTGTGTGAACTGCCCAGAGAGCTTCTGCTATTGGGCGGTATAAAAATGTAATCAATCAATAAATCAATCAATAAATTATCATGGGTTATTACAAACTGCAGCTTTCCTCTGTGTGTGTGTGTGTGTTGGTTTTATTAAATTCTGAGACATGCAGAGAGGGAAAAATACATTTTAAAAATTTGGACTTTGCCTTTTTGAGAAGGGTGAGGAAGGGCTACTGAATTGTGCAACTGTTGCATGGTGGGAAAAGCCCACTGAAAGCAGAGAAAGGGAGGGGTGCAAAGAGTACCCCTTGCTGCATTGATTAAAATGGGGATTTTCCGTCGCTTTGGAAAGAAATAAAAACCCTCTCTCTCACACACACACACATGCATGCATACATTCTTCCCAGCCAGCCGCCTCAGCAAAAGAGGACGCCCGGGCACGTAGCGCACGCGCGCCAGCGGGCTAAGCAGGCGCGAGACCCCTCCCGACCAATCAGAGGCAAGCGGAGGGGGCAAGCCAGCCAATGAGGAGCCGAGATGAGGGCACCTCATCTGCATGAACGGGACTATAGTTCAGCGCGAGACGGGCTTCACTTCCCCAGTTGCCCGGGAGCGCGAGCAGAGAGAGGTTGCTGCAACTCAATTGCTTCTCTTAGACCTCTCTATCTATATTTTTTTTAAAAAAAAATTTTTAAAATACCAGTTATTATTATTATTATTACTGCAGGTGCTGTGAGTCCTCCAGCTTAACCACAGGTAAGTGAGGGGGGTACAGGGGGTGGGTGGGAGAATTCGTAGTCACAGTAGCAAAGCTGGTTGCTTGAGGAAATGCACTTTGCAAAAATGTTGCAAAAGAAATCTTTTGCAGGGAAACATAAAAGGGGGGGGGAAGCAAAGACAGGGCATGGGGAGGCAATTTGCAGGCGTCTTTATTCCAAGAAGCCTTTCTTTAACATGCAGCCTTGGATTACTGTTACTGCTTCTTTTTAAATTTTGTTTTAACTGTTGTATTCTGTTTTTATTTTCATTTTACCTTGTACACCGCTCTGAAATTTTTCAATGGGGAGCGGTATATAAATATTCTAAATAAATACAGAAATAAATTTGGGTGCAATCCCAAAGTTAAGGACGTTTGCATTGCTCAGTTTCTACCTCTGCCCAACCAAAGAAATGAATAAATCTGCCCTTATCCACCGCCCCCATCCAAATATCTGCCCTTGAAGCGTCTCTATCATTTCACGTGTAGGCTAGCTTTCACTCCTTCCCCACATCCCACCCTGGCCCAAACCTAACCCAGTTTTTACTGCTTTCAAATTATATATTGGTTTTAACTGGATTAGTGGTTTGATTTGTTTTTAGCTGTGTATATTTCTCATTTCATATTGTGTGATTTTATCTGAACGCCGCCCTGGAAGCCTAGTGATCTGGGATGAAATAAATAAATAAAGATGGAGGACTCCACCTCCCATTATCCCTGGCCAGCACGGGAGGATGGGAGTTGTCGTACTTCACATCTGGGATAGCCCCCTTTTTAAAAGAAAGAAAGAAAAAAGGAAACCTCCCTTACCACCCTCAAAAAATGAATAGGGTGTGCATCTGGGCCGTTCCTTGGAGAAGTAGTGAAATGGAGGCATTAAAAGGGAAGGTGGGTATTTTAAAAAGAAAGAAAGAAAGGCGTGAGGGAGAGAAATCTAGAACACGAGGCCTAAAGGCCTGAGGATGCTGCCGTTCTCCTGTCACATTCGTTTCCTCCCATTTGAAGATCTGCTTCTCATTATTTTCTACTCCTCTCCCACACATGGTTAATTTGGGGGTGCTCCCAGGAAAAGGAAGATTTGAGATGGGGAGGCTACGCGGCACTGAGAGGGTGTAAAAAGAGCCCACCCCAATTCTTGGGGGGTGCTCCTTGGAGTTACGTAATGCGATGGAGAGGCGGAGCTGCTTCCGCATTTCGAATCCAGGAAACCCTATGGCCGATCTTTTCTTGGCGTGCGCCAGGATGCCCTTTCCGAAGCTGGAGTGGGACAAATAGAGCAGGGTTTTGTAGGGATCCTTACTGTAAAGATCCATGGTGCCCTTCTCTTCCACTCTGTGAACGGCTCCTTACCCCCTCCCCCTTTCTCAGGCCTTCTGCCATCCCCGTGGATGTAACTTAACTGGGCAAAGCATGAAACGTCTCCAAAAGGCACTCAAAACCACTGATTTCTGTGTTGCTGAGCAGGAAGGAAAAAGGGGTGTCTGTTCTGGTGTGTTACGAAATGCTTCCTTCTGCACATAAGATTTTTGATCCCTTCTTGGGGACTAGCAACATGCGTCGCCCCTAGGAATCTACAAAATTTGCAGTGAAGCAGCTGGTAGCACAAAAATGACAAAAATAGTCCTCCAAGCCATGAGAAAGATGGTGTGTGTGTGTGTGTGTGTGTGTGTGCGCGGAGAGACACGTTCTGCAGCAGCTGTCTGGATATCACGTCCCCGCTATCTCTGGCATGCCGGGCGAGCATTGATTTATGAGGGTGGCAGTTGCTGGGTTACACAGAACGTTGCACCCATGTGCTAAGTGGCAGGAAGAGAGGTTTTTTTTTTAAAGCTCTGATTCACATCAAGCTTCTCTTACACCTATTAGGAGGTTTTGCATTGAGTAAGTGGCTCTGCGTCACCGATTCCTTGCAGCAGAGAGGTTTTTTCCCCCTGGTGCACGGCTAGATCCTGTTAACAAGGTGGGGACTTTTTTTTTCACGGCACGGCATGAAAAGATTCTTTGTACCACCTTCCTGGTGCGCATGGAAAGATTCTTCGTACTACCTTCCTGTTGCGGGTTGCATTTAAGTTTTAAGGAACTCTTTGAATGACTTCAAGAGAGGCGAGCAGCAAAAAATGACAGGACTCCTCTGTCGCCTTAAGGGCTAACAGATTTATTATGGCGTGTATTTGGGGAGGGGGTGCTGTAATGAATCATTCCATAATTTTAACTCTTTAAGGAGCCCCTAGACACTTTGATCTTTAATGATGAAACCTCTGCAATTGATGTAATGATTAACAGCGGGTGTGTTGCATGGTACGTCTGTACTGTGACCTCCTCTTGCAACAGTGGCTGTCCTTCGTCTCACTCCCAAATATTTAATGTTAAATTCTTACTTCAGCTATCTTAGATCTCTCTTTGTTTTTTGATTTCTGTACCCAAGGAGGACTTGTTGCTGGAGGGATAGAATCATAGAATAGGAGAGTTGGAAGGGGCCTATAAGGCCATCAAGTCCAACCCCCTGCTCAAGGCAGGAATCCACCTTAAAGCATCCCTGACAGGTGGCTGTCCATCTGCCTCTTCGGGTGGGAGAGCCCACAACCTCTCTAGGTCATTGGTTCCATTGTCGTACTGCTCTAACCATCAGGAGGCTTTTCATGCTGTTTAGCCGGAATCTGGCTTCCTGTCACTTGAGCCCATTATTCCGTGTCCTGCACTCTGAGAGGATCAAGAAGAGATCCTGGCCCTCCTCTGTGTATTTGTGTATAACCTTTCAAGTATTTGAAGAATGCTATCATATCTCCTCTCCGTCTTCTCTAGGCTAAATGTGCCCAGTTCTTTCAGTCTCTCTTCATAGGACTTTGTTTCCAGACCCCTGAGGCCTCTCTTTACCTAAAGTCAAAGCGATAAACAGTGTTTGCAGCATGCAATTCCTACTACTTAAGTCTTTTAATGAGGGTAGTTCATAAGGAGATGGTAGTGATACAGTCCCTGCCTAATCAGCTTAACAGCAGCTTTGAAAAGGAGCTAGAAAAATGTCTTAGCCCACAAATCGGTGGTGGGTGCCAACTGAAATGGAGCCCAAAGAGGGCCCTTGAGAAAAAAGAGGGATGCATCAGTCTGTTCAGGAGACCCTCGTGTTTGCAAAAGTTAAAAAAACACAAGTATGAAGGAATGTTAGAGATAGTTTCTAACTTGGAAGAAGTTTACCTTGAGCACATGCAACAGAGTGAGGAGCTAAAGTGCATTGCACTACTTCAGTCTGTAGGTAGGAGGCAGCATTTTAAATGCTCTCCTGTTTAAACCCTTCCAGTAGAGAGCTAGCACATCGGAGGAAGGTTTGCACGGTTTGCTAGCTTTCTGCTTGCAGGGCATTTAATTAATTACTTGCATGCTTACAATTTTACCCTCACAACACTCCTGTGAGGTACCTTAGGCTGAGAGAAACTGACTGTCCAGGCTCACCTAGGGAGCTTTAAGGCTGATTGGGGAATTGAACTTGGTCTTTGTAAGGCCCTCTAACTTCTATGCTGTGCTGGAAGCCTTCAAAAATGTGATCCCAGACCCACAGCCTGATGTGCTAGCGACCGTTCTACCCTCACAAAACTCCCCACCGGCTTATCCGGGCTTAGGAAGGGATCTTAAATAGATTGGTGAGTAAGGGAGGAATTGAATAGGGAGAAGCATAGAGATATGCCTGATAAAAAGTACAGTAAAGGGGGCAAGAAGAGAGAGAACAAAATCATGTTTCCTTAGGAATTAGAGGCGTCTGGTAGAACAGAGAGAATAGCAGGAGGAATTGAGTCAGAATTCCAGAGAAGAATTCTTTTTTTATTATTAATGTTTTTTCAGTTACATGAAATGCTGACTCACAGGGCAAGATTAGACATCTTGAAGCAGGCAGGAAATTGCGTTCACCGGCTTCCAAAACCACAGATTGAGACACGAGGTGGGGGGGGGGGGGAGAAGAGTGTCTCAATTTTATTCTTTAAAGTGGCCATGTGCTCTGTCCTTGATCTCTCCCCTACCCCTCCACATTTTCTCTGCTCCCCTCCCAGGAATCTCTTGGCTTTAACGCCCTGGTACGTCCTTTGCTAGCCTGGCACCTTTTTGATGTGTTGGACTACAGCTCCCATAAGCCCCAGCCAGCATAGCCAATGGTGATGAGAACTGCAGTCCCAACAACCTCTGCTTTACACAGGCAGAGCCGGGTCCTTTATCCTTTGAAAGGACTTGGGGAAAGAGAAAAATATTTTGAGATAAATATTTGGAGACGCACAACATTTCTCTGGTCCGTCTTCGAAACCTTGCACCATGAAGGGATAGAACTACCCTCCCCCCACCTCGACTATAATTCCCAGCATTCCTGACCATTGGCCGTGCTGGTTTGGGCAGATGGGAGTTGAAGTCCCAAATACCTGGAGGGTTTCTAAGTTGGGGAAAGCTGAGCTAGAAGCATGGTTTTTGTATAATTTTTAAGTGAAAGCTCAGATTTTTCATGGCTAATAACAAAACATAGTGATTTGGGGGATAAGTTCAAAATATCGGGCTGGCTCCCTTCATATGTGCCGGGACTACAACCCCCATCATTCCCAGCCAGCATGCCTGGTGGTCAGGAATGCTGGGAATTGTAGTCTAAAACTTCTGGAGGGTACGTGTGTGTGTGTGCGCACGCGCGTGCGGTTCCATCTCTTAATAGTGCAAGATCAGGCTTAAAAGAATCACCAGTGAAATGATGGGGATGATAGAAACTGTAGTTTAATACATGCAGACAGCCAGTATGGTGCAGTTGTTAGAGTGTTGAACTGGGACTTGGGAGTGTTCTAGTCCTCCTGGAACTCTCAGGGTGATTTTGGGCCAGTCACTGACTCAGCCTAACCTACCTCACAGGGTTGTTGTGAGGGTAAAATGAGGAGGAGGAGGACCATGTAGACTTCTTTGGTTTCCTTGCAGAGAGGGGGAAAAGACAGGATATCAAAAGATGATGATGATGATGAATGTGGAGGGTTTCAGGTTGGGCATAGCTACTGTAAGCTAAAATTACACCTGTCATTGGTTTTTAAAGAGTTAAGGAAATACAGCTTTAAGAGGAGCTTGACTACCTGGTTCAGGTTTCTGGGGGCACCTGGTGTGGTTATGTCCTCCATTGGAAAGACTCACCAGACTGGGCTGACAGAGGCTAACTCAAGAGATGGGGCGAAAAGGGTTAAAAAGAGGAACCCGCTGCCTGCCTTCATGAATAGCTGCAGTGCTGCAAATTATGCCCGCCTGTTCAGGAAGGGGCGGAGCTTGCAGGGAGGTCACTGCTCAAGGACATGTGAGCCGCCGCCTTTGCTTAGCCTGGTTAGGACGCTGGGCTTGCGTGCAGTGAGTATCCGCTGGAGAGAAGAGAGGAAATACCTCTTGAATTGGCTTCTTTTTTTTTTTTAAGGGTTGTGTTCCTATCAGACTGTAGCTGATGACTTGCAAAGTCATCTGGAGGCCATCCTATTACAGCACGTCCCTGGGGGGGAAAGATTGGTCAGTGAAACATATTGCATAGCAGTGCTTGAACAGCTTAGCATTAAAACACCAACTCCGTTAGGATCTACCTGGATTTCCTGCGTTCGGAGTTCGAAAGCTTGCGAAAGGAAGAAAGCAAGTGCGGATGATCAAAACTTTTCGGGGTGACTTTAAAACTGCAACGTATCAAAACTGCTAAAATCAGAATGTATAAAAACAGCAGCAGCGAGAGTTTTAGTTAAAACGAAATGTAAGGAACAGTCCTTAAGCATGTAAACGTATTTAGAAGTGATAACAAGTACACACACTTTGCTTATATTCCAGTGAAAGCCTGCATGTATAACAGCATTTTAGGGAGCAATCCTATCCATATTTAGACAAAAAATAGTGCTGCAATTCCAAGCTTTCCACAACTGGTATGTCAGGCTGGAGGAATGCTGGAAGTTGTAGGACCTTTTTCTGTCTAAACGAGCATAGGATTGCACCCTTAAACCGGTCTCCTGTAGATGGTCTTCCTCTTTTATCCTCCCAACAACCCAGTGAGGTAGGTTAGGGAACTCAGGTTAGTCAGTTTCAAGCAGCCATCACTTCCTTATTTTATTTTTTTATTCTTCCATTTATATCCCTCCTTTTTTCCTCCTGCAGGGAATGTAAGGGGGATTACAAAGGTTTTTTTCTCCATCGATGTTGGCTTGTGTTGATCAAGTTTATCCCATGTTTGATCATTGTGTTGTGTTTGATTGGGCGCATCTTTTGGTCCTTAATATAAAATTACGTAGAAATATTAAGCAACACCTGTCTTGTCCTCTCATTCTTCCTCCCTAGACAAACAAAATGTCCATTCTCAAGGTCCTAGCTCGCGAAATCTTGGACTCCCGTGGGAACCCCACTGTCGAGGTAGACCTGTATACCTCCAAAGGTGAGTCGCTTTTGAGTTTCGTCCGCCTTGTCTGCGTGGGCTTGCTTGCCAGCTTCTTGCATTGGGATCTTGGGCTGGATGTAGATCTCTTAGCAGTTCCAGCTGAGCTCTCCACTTGAGTTCTAAAGTAATGTCAGCTATGGGCCCGTTCAGACAACACGCTAAGGCAGCAGCAGGAATCTCCCTTCTCCAGTTCCTCCTACCTTCACCAAATCGTAGCATAAAGTGAGAGAACAACCTCTCGTTCAAGCTCTGTATGTATGCCACAGGCCTTGGGGACAAAGGCTGGTTTTCTTATTTGTTTATTTTAAATGGGGCCTTAGCTAGACATGGCTTTATCATGGGGTGAACCCCAGGATCGTCCCTGTGGGTCCACATGACGCACAGGGGATCCCGGGATCACACAGAGCCGGGAGCGCTGCGCCCATCGTAGGTTGGATGGGGGGAGCGGGGAACTTAAATTATTTTTTTAAAAATGACCTACTTTTGCGCACAACCGTTCGTGCGCTTCTGTTTCTTTAAAAATAAAATGGCTGGCGCGACACCTCTCTTCCTAAGGTCGCGCCTCACGTGTAAGCGGAGGAGGGATCTCGCGTTAATCACAACGCGAGATCTTCCTGTGACGTTACACCCCACAAGTCAGTTCCCTAATGTATGTCTAGGATTTGTAAGTATTGTGTTTAGAATGTTGACCTGAGTGGGTGGAGATTGAATACCTTAGGAGGGGGGAGGAGGATAGATAAGGGAATGACTGAGGTGATGGGTGCGGTGTTTTTAAAGTACTTTGGTTCGAGGGAGAATTAGTGGATCAGGGTAAAGAGGGTTGTCAAAAGAGTGTAGTGTGCAGATAGTCAGTTTGTGTATTAAACAATTCTGATGATAAAGAACGTTCAAGAGTGAAGGTGTGAGAGAAAGGAAAGTGTGTATGAGAAGAGAGAAAGGATTGGATGAGAGGTTTTAACAAGGGTCTGAAAAGTTTTATTACGAAACAAAGTTTGTGAACATTGAAATAAATTTTTATTCGGTTTGTTTGACTACCACAAAAATCCCACGTGTCTCCTTGGCATTTATCATCTGCAGTTATATACATATAACACCCGTTCTGACATTAATTCACCATCAGCACATATAATTCACAGCGCATTATTTTATTGCTGAAATTATTTCTGTTTAACCCCTTTCTCCACATAGTTTGTAGAAAGGTGGTGTTTGTCCCTCGCCTCAGGGCTCATAAAGTGGTGGCGCGTAGCTTGAGCAGGGAGTGTCCGCGGACAGGCCTGTTGTAGAATCATAGAATAGCAGAGTTGGAAGGGACCTACAAGGCCATCGAGTCCAACCCCCTGCTCTATGCAGGAATCCACCCTAAAGCATCCCTGACAGGTGGCTGTCCAGCTGCCTCTTGAAGGCCTCGAGTGTGGGAGAGCCCACAACCTCCCTAGGTAACTGATTCCATTGTCGTACTACTCTAACAGTCAGGAAGTTTTTCCTGATGTCCAGCTGGAATCTGGCTTCCTTTAACTTGAGCCCGTTATTCCGTGCGCTGTGTCATGGCACTTCCCTCCTCCGTCGCGGACTATAAGGTAGGTCTAGCTAAGGCCTGGTTGCTGCATAGCAAGGTTTGTGGGTTGGGGTGGATTGAAACCGGTGCATGCAGGGCTGACTTCAAGGGTAGGCATGATAGGGCATCTCCCAGGGGCCCACACTCTAGCAGGGGCCCACTGACAAGAGTTTTTCCTCTTCATCTCCATTGAAACCTGCTTGTTCGCCTGCTTCTCACTCTGGCCCAGGCAATGGTGGTGGTGTGGAGGAGGAGGAGGAGGAGACACCACGGCCTCTTTGCTCCCTGGTACTCTGCCTCTCAGGCAGGCAAGTGGGAGTGATGAGGAGGAGCAAGGGCAGCTGGTGCCAGTGGCAGTGAGGAGGAAGACTTACTGACGGAGAGGGACCGCGGGGAGTGTCTCAGCTAATGCCTGGCTTGTCAGCTCATGACTTAGCTTGCCAGAGACCTGGAGTGGCTCATCATGAAACCTTTAGGATGGACGTAGGACAGCCTTCCTCAACCTGGAGCGCTCCAGATGTGTTGGACTGCACCTCCCAGAATGCCCCAGCCAGCAGAGCTGGCTGGGGCATTCTGGGAGTTGTAGTCCAACACATCTGGAGCGCCCCAGGTTGAGGAAGGCTGACGTAGGAGGATGCGTCAAAATCGCAGCTGTGCAGCAACGGACTGCATTTTGAAGCTCGAAGATAAAAATAATCACACCCAGCTGCTCGGCGCATAAGGTAGCATGTTACAATGGCCCTCTTTGATGGGTCGCCGCCGGATACTTGTAGCTTTACGTTTCGGTGGTCTGGTTGGCAATCCGATACGCAGGAACTTTACTGAGAAGGCACGGATCTGAAGGGCAGGAGGAAAGCCTTGTCAGCATCCAGCACCAGGGTAAAGGCTCCGTGTCGGTTGGTTTCCAGGCCTCTTGTGCGCGAGTGGAAAGGCGGGTTTGCAAACCCTTTCTTGAGAGAGAGAGAGAGAGAGAGAGAGAGAGGCTGAGAAAATGTTCTAAATCAATGACTCACTATTTCTTTTTGGACTTGGCATCAATCCATCCGTTCTGTGCCTTCCTCAAAGTAAGCTTTGTCCACTCAATTAGAATTCCCATCTGCACCCCCCCCCGTTTGCCCCCTTAAATATAGACACGCACACCTCGCTTTTCGTAATTCAAGTTTTGTGGCCGCCGTCTCTCTTGTTTAACAGGAAGAGTCGAATATCTCGCTTCCTTTCCGTTCGCGCCATTCCTGCACGGCCTAACGATAGCACCAAAGCATCCAAGCCAAAAGAAGCCATCTAATTTGGATCCATGACATGGCTCGCTAGCAATTCTGCTATAATTGGGGTTGCCCCTTTTTCTTTCTTTCTTTAAAGAGTCCTCTTCCCAGCTTCTCTAGCTGCGAGGTCGCTGTGCATTCATTTCTCTCTCTCCCTCTCTCTTGCTGCTGTTCTTTGTTGCTTGCTACTCCGTGCCTCATGGAATTGGACACGTCCTTTGTGCAAAAAAGGCCTGTGGGATGAGCGTACACAATGGGGATTGCAGCAGGCTGATAGGATGCCCGGCCTCCCTCTGTCCAAACAGACAGCGGCCTCCCTAATGAGACTTTGAACCAAATAAGTGGAGAGAAAATTTGGCTCTCGTTCGCAAAGCAGAAAATTGGGTGATGTGTCCAGCCAACTCTAAGGTTTTATTTCCAGATCCTCTTTACTTTTATTTTCTCCCCTTAATCTTCTCTTCTCCAGGCTAAACATGCCCAGTTCTTTCAGTCTCTCTTCATAGGGCTTTGTTTCCAGACCCCTGATCATCCTGGTTGACTCCCATTAGAATCATTGGCCCAAAACAAAATAAATTCTAGCTTACCTACCCTTACACGTTTAAGGCATATCGACCGGGGCGGGGGGTGGGGGTGGGAAACGACGAAATGTCTTCTAACTAACCACAATAACAAAATTCCTTGGCTGGAAGCAACTTCTGCTTCCCCCTGGTGAGCAGCTATTTTGCAAGCCTGTATCAATAAGATATCAATCAACTATTTTGCAAGTTTTCCCTTGCTGTATTAATGCTCCTCTCTCTCTTTCCCTGCTGTTCAGGTCTCTTCAGAGCCGCCGTTCCAAGCGGGGCTTCTACTGGGATCTATGAAGCTCTGGAACTTCGCGACAATGACAAAACTCGCTTCCTGGGGAAAGGTAAACTCCTCCTGGCCATGGAAGCTCCACCACTTTTTCTCCTTGGTGTCCACCTTGGCCCCGCTATGTGCTGTTCGGCAAACACTCTTCGCTACATCGTGTGTTTTTTGGCCTGACCCTCCCTTGTGTTCCTCCAGCTGTAGCAACAGTCTTTCAGATAGGTTCCTTGAAGATTATTTCTTGGGGGAAGGAGGGCATATACTCCTCTTTTCGGAAGTATATGGCAAATACAAAGACAACAGGCACAAGAAACGTATTATTTATGTATTTGAAAAAAATATGCATCACCATCGTTATATATTTCAACTTTCCGCCAAGGTGGTGTACCTGATCCCTTTTCGCTACATTTTATCCTCACAACAACCCTGTGAGGTAGGTGAGGCTGAGAATCCGTGACTGGCCCAAAGTTGCCCAGTGAGCTTCAAGTCTAAGTAGGGACTTGAACTAAGGTCTGCTCAGCCCAACACTCAAACCACTACACCACACCGGCTTTTTCTAAACGGATGCCAAAGCGGTGAACAGCATAAAACCCACAGTGGCCTGGTTCATTATGCATTCCCTTAACCATTTTGTGGTTAAGCAACATGGTTTACCGTGTTGTCTGAACCAGGCCGGTATGAAATTGGGAGTGTTGGAGATCCTGTTTGCCTTGGCTCTTTTAAATTTGGGTTTGCTTAGGAACAGCCATGGCTGGCTGGGGAGTGCTGGGAATTATAGTCTAACCCAGCGGTCCCCAACCTTTTTGGCACCAGGGACAGGTTTCATGAAAGACAAATTTTCCACGGACCGGGGGGGGGGAATTGAGGGGATGATTTTGGGAAGCCATGCCCGCCCGCCTCCACTCCCAGAGCGGATTCCGGCCAGGTGCGCCGTTCCGAAGCCGCCCACCCCAGCGTCCTGGCTTCGCTTCGGCTGGGCAGGTGAGATGGCGCCCTGTGCCCAGGTATGCTGGGGTGGGTGTGGGTGGGTGGGTTAAAGCAGCTCACCTGCGCGGCCCGGTTCCTAACAGGCCACGGACCGGGGACTGGTCCATGGCCCGGGGGTTGGGGACCCCTGGTCTAACCCATCCGGAGGGCACCCAGTTGCGGAAGGCTGGCGTATAGCACGTACACTGTGTTGCTTTTAAACACATCACATTTACATCTTAAAACGCCCCATGGTTCATCCCAGCCACTCCCTGCTTTTTTCAAATAATGCCAGGTCTTGGGTTGCAAGCCATGAGCCCAATACAGGCCGAGAACACGTCCAACTCTCCCTATCTTTTTTGTCCTTTGCTTGCCTTTCAAATGAGTTAGTTGCTTTTCTCCAGCTCATGACCTCCTGGGATAGCAAAAAGGCTGTGTTCATCCCTGCCTTTTTTCTCTTCTGTTCTTCCATTTCTGCTTATATTGACCAGATGGGTTTTCTTCCATTGAGCTGAAATGCCGGCTTAACTCTAATATCACTCCTCATTGTGGTTAAAAGCCTGTGGTTTGTCTTAGTGTCCGATTATTTTTTGATAAAGGGAAGCAGGACACAAGATTATTAAAGTAAACTCCAAAAAGGAGCACACAGAACTGCAATCAACAGAACGTCATAAATATTGGCAACTCCAAAAATATGAAACCAACCACCACAAAAATGATAGCAGGAACCAAAATACGACGACTACCAAAAATTGCACTTGAGCTAAGAGAACCTGTCAATTTTTGCAGTGCGTATAAAGGATCCAAACCTATGAAAGGTTTGAATCGACAAACGATGGCTTGCAATCGAGTGGCAAAGTAGAGTTGGGAATCCTGGTTTGAAACAGTTTCGCAAACCGTGGTTTGTTGCGATGTCTGAATCAGGGTGGATTTGATTTAAATCACGGATTTAAATCACAATTTAAATCACTACTCAGACTCAATTTAATTATGTGACTTCCCTCCACTCCCAAAGTGCACTCTTCCTCACTATATTTTACACAACTCAGAGTTACCGAAGACTCATTCTTGCTGGTATAATCTTAATATTTGCAACCAGATGAAGGTTTCATTTTTAGAATAACAACTTTTCAGATTAGTTTTAATCTTTGCTTCTTGTGCAGATCTATTCCACTCCCAACAAACTATTCATTGATTTTTTTTGAAACTTAGCAGTTAAGAGGTAAGGGGTTGACTCTGTGTACATAGATTTGCAAAGGCACAATGGGATTGTGATCTCTGCAGACACAAATTCACCGTTTTGAGAACTGTAAAACCAAGCAGCTGTGATAATATCTTCTAGATAGAAAAACTGCCCAATAATCTTACAGAAACCTCTGGAAGAGCATGACATGGTGAACGGATGAATGGAATTCATTTACCCCCAAATTTAAATATTGCATGAATATACAGCCTCATGCTACACAATTAAAAACGAATCCTTTGTTCATGATGAATAACCTTTGGACTATAATGTATCTTAAATACAAAACTATCTTTAGATAGATTTTTCCTCAAAAAGCATTTTATTAAAAAGAAATCCGATTTAAATAAACAAGATCTGATTTTTTAACATTTATTTTTTTAAAAAAATCATTGATTTTTATCCCCCCGGTCTGAATTGACAAAAACCACAGTAATGCCCGCTGCGCTGCCTCCAAGAACTCAAGCTGACTGGGCAGAAAAAGACAGAGCAGAGAAGCTCCTGTAAACCATGGTTTGGCTGTTCTTATTCAGAACGCGAGCCATGGTTTGAACTTCCTAAGCTACAGTGAGCACAAACCGGAGTTTGGGGGGATGTCTGAATTGAACCTTCTTTGGGCAGGACTGTTAGCCATTTGCATATACCTGCACCCTTTCCTGCTTTCTGTTCCCATTTCTGATTACGTGGCCAGATGCTGGAAGGGTCCTCTGATCCGTTTTGCTATGCATCCCTGTTTTTTTCTTCTTCCTTGCATGGTCTGCTTTTGTGTTCTCTTGTGGGCGTTCATCTCTCTCCCTCTTTCCCCCCCCTTTCTCTCTCTTCTCTCTTCCCTCATCCACACGGTTCCCATCAGGTGTCTCCCGAGCCGTTAAATATGTTAACGAATTCCTGGCGCCAGCAATGTGTACTCAGGTAACGGATGCACGCGTGCAGCACGGCCCGCCACTCCAGGCAGGCGTCTTCCCCGTGCATGGTCTTGGGAACTAACCTCTTGGCAGGCATTCCTAGACGATGGCTAATTCCCCCCCCCCCTCCCATGACACAATTAAGAGAAGCAATCTAAAAAAATACCTTGGGACTTCTTTACACACTTTGGTATCTTGTCTTGAGGGCTAGGACCTTGACTGGGGGTTGTGTGAACGCAGTGCCAAGTGATCCTCTACTAATGCCTGCTTTGCCTTTTTGGTGGATTGGGTTAGTGATGGATGTGCTTGTTCCTTCCAGGTGTATCAAAAGCTGTTGAGCACGTCAATAAAACAATTGCACCTGCACTGGTTAACAAGGTAGGAGCATTCCTTATTTAACTAACCCTTTAGTGCAAGCGTAGCTGTTTGTAGCTTTTTAAAAACTGGTTTTGTTCTTCGCATGGTGTCTCTGGCCGTTTCTACACCTGCCTTTTTTCCTGGGATCATCCCTGTGCATGCAAATGACACACAGAGGATCCCAGGAGCAGGCAGGGACGATCCCTCCATTTTCCTGGGATAACCCTTAGGTGTAGAAAGGGCCTCAGTGTGTGTGTGTGTTTTTAAAAAAGAAGAAAGAAAGCGTCGCTCTAAACTTCTAACAGTCGGCAGATAGCTTGCTCGTCTTGAGTGCCTGAGTAAAAATAGCAAGAGCGTTGCGTGCGCATGTTAGAAAGTGCAGTGGGGGTGATAAAAAATAATGCACAAATGTAATGTCTGCCAATGGAAATTTGAGGTCCCCAAATCGTTTTTTGTGGGAGGAGCTTTGCATGGGCATCCCCTTAGAGCAGGGCTGTTGAACTTCAGGCCTGCGGGCCCCGTCCTGGCCAACCCTAGGGACCCAGTCCAACCCTGTGGGGTTCCCCACGCCCTCGTCCCCTGGTCCCATGAAGGCATCTCCAAGGCTCAGTGCACTGCTAGGAAGACCTCCCCATCTTCTCCAAGCTCAGAAGACGGTTTGCCGATTCTCCCCTGACGCTGTGCTCGCCAGATTGTAAGATGCACTCGCAATGCATTTGGCGACCCTTTGCTTTTAACCTCTCTTTCAGTTTTGCTCGCAAAGCCCTAGTCATGTCCAATCATACGTGAAAACTGCGTAGGTGTCTCACCAAACTAGGATGGAGCCCAGCTTCCCACCACAAGACCAGCCTATGGGGCAAATCCTTTTCTGGTTTGTGGACTGTTGAATGGAAAAGCTAGCAGCCTCTGAAAAGACAGGAATTGGCCATTCTTGGGTTTATTGCAGCGTTCCACAACCTGGTACCCTCCAGTTCTTCTGAACTACCATTTCCCAGCATTCCTGACTATTGGCTAGGCCTTTTGGGGCTGATGGGAGTTGAAGTGTGAAACATCTGAAGGACACCAGGTTAGGAAAGGACAATTTAGCTCTTCAGTCGTCTTCCACTGAAAAGCAGCGAACAGAGGCTGAGAGATGGACTATTTTCCCTTTGGAGGCGAGTCACAAATAAGCCTAGATTGCAATCTGTTTTCTCCCCCTGTTGGGATCACATTGTTGATCTCATGCTGAGGTTCTCTCCTCCTCTCCCCTGCAGAACGTAAGTGTTGTGGAGCAAGAAAAGATTGACAAGCTGATGTTGGAGATGGATGGATCAGAGAACAAATGTAAGTAAATCCTTTGACAAGCAGGCTAAGTGGAGATACGATAGTAGCGTACAAAATTATGCATGTTGTGGAGAATGTGGATAGGGAGACATTTTTCTTCCTCTCTCATAATACTAGAACCCAGTGGGGTCATTATCCTATGAAGCTGATTGATGGGAGATCAGGACAAATAAGAGAAGTACTTCTTCACACAGCGCAGAGTTAAACTATGGAACTCACTACCACAAGATGTAGTGATGGCCACCAATTTGGGTGGCTTTAAAAAGGGGTTGGATCAATTTCTGCAGGAGAAGGCTATCAATGGCTACTAGTCCCCATATAAACATCAGCAGAGGCCACCAGTGAGGGAGGAAGCAGCAGCCAGGCACCTCTCCATTGTGCTTGGGTCCAGCTCCAGCTGAGAGCCCCCTCCCTCCTGCTGTCAACTGTCACTGCAGAGGCCACCAGTGAGGGAGGAAGCAGCAGCCAGGCACCTCTCCATCGAGCCTGGGTCCAGCTCCAGCTGAGAGCCCCCTCCCTCCTGCTGTCAACTGTCACTGCAGAGGCCACCAGTGAGGGAGGAAGCAGCAGCCAGGCACCTCTCCATCGTGCCTGGGTCCAGCTCCAGCTGAGAGCCCCCTCCCGCTGCCAACTGTCAACTGTAATTGCTGAACTTTGCAACTAAGATTGTAGTGCCTGAATTTCCTTTCCTTTCCCCCCTCCTCCTCCCTCCCAATCCCCTTTCCTTTTGTGTCATGTCTTTTAGATTGTAAGCCTGTGGGCAGGGACTGTCAAGAAATACTTTTGTGAGCCGCCGTGGGAGCCATTTTTGGATGAATGGTGGCATAAAAATGCTTAAATAAATACATAAATAAACAAATAAATCTCTAAAAATGGGGTGCGTCTTAGAATCGCGGGTGTGTCTTAGGGTTTTTCCCCCCCTGCTGGTGGTACTGAAATTAGTGTGCGTCTTACAATCGATGGCGTCTTACAATCGAAGAAATACGGTATTCGCTGCGTGAAGAATTCCTTCCCTTTATTTGTCCTGGATCTCCCATGAGTCAGCTTTGTGAGGGTGGTGTTTGCAAGCCCAAATAACCCTTCTTTTCTTTTCCCACTTCCTATTGCAGCCAAGTTTGGTGCGAATGCAATCCTAGGCGTCTCCCTAGCTGTTTGCAAGGCTGGTGCTGCTGAAAAGGGCGTCCCCCTGTACCGCCACATCGCTGACCTGGCTGGGAATCAGGATGTCATTCTTCCGGTCCCTGTAAGTTTCCTTCAGTGTTCTGTGCGGGAAGCAAAGGTCCGGGCTGTACATACAGCAGGAGTATTTCATATTGTGGTTTTTAAACTTTTATGTTATGTTTTATTGTGTTATATTTTAGGGTTGTGAACCACCCAGAGAGCTATGGCTATTAGGCAGTCTAGAATTAATAATGATAATAATAATTAATAAATAATAATTTTATTTTTTACCTGCCTCTCCATTCTGATCGAGGTGGGGAACAGCAGCAAATATAAAATACATAAAACTAAATTAAAACAATATACATTGTTAAAACAGCCTAAAAACATTCTAAAAACATCCTAAAATTCCACTGGATAGGCCTGCCGGAGGAGATCAGTCTTTATAGCCTTCTGAAATTATTATTATTATTATTATTATTATATGCTAATAGACTGTTAAGTTGACGTGTTATTATTTATTTATCACATTTGTATACTGCCCCATAGCCGAGGCTCTCCGGTCGGTTTACATAGGATAATATAATTAATGAATAACACTTTATTTTATTTTATTAATTACATTTCTATACCGCCCAATAGCCGGAGCTCTCTGGGCAGTTCACAAAAATTAAAACCATTCAAAGTATAAAACCATAATATAAAATACAATATAAAAGCTCAACCCAATAAAAACAGCAGCAATGCAAAATTGCAAATTTAAAACACCAAGTTTTAAAATTTATTTATAGACTGTTAAAACGCTGGGAGAATAAAAAGGTCTTCACCTGGCGTCTAAAGGTATAGGGAGCTCATTCCACATCCGGGGTGCCACAGCAGAGAAGGTCCTCCTCCTGGTAGCCACCTGCCTCACTTCCTTTGGCAGGGGCTCGCGGAGAAGGACCCCTGAGGATGATCTTACGGTCTGGGCAGGCACATATGGGAGGAGGCGTTCCTTCAGATAGCCTGGCCCCAAGCCTTTTAGGGCTTTGTATGTTAGTACCAGCACTTTGAATCGGGCCCGGACCTGGACTGGCAGCCAATGAAGTTGTAAAAGGACTGGCGTAATGTGATCTCGCTGGCCAGTCTCTATTAGTAAACGGGCTGCCCTGTTTTGTACCAGCTGAAGTTTCCTTCACCTGGCGTCTAAAAGCATATAATGTAGGTGCCAAGCGAACCTCCTTAGGGAGCTCATTCCACAGCCGGGGTGCCACAGCAGAGAAGGCCCTGCTCCTGGTAGCCACCTGCCTCACTTCCTTTGGCAGGGGCTCGCGGAGAAGGACCCCTGAGGATGACCTTAGGGTCCGGGCAGGTACATACGGGAGGAGGCGTTCCTTCAGATAGCCTGGCCCCAAGCCGTTTAGGGCTTTAAATGTTAATAAAATACAATGACAATGAAAACCCAAGCTAGGTAATGTGGATGCAGATAATACCTTACCTCCTCCCCTTCTGCCCAACTCATTTTAAGAAAGTGAAAACACTTTCTCCGCAAGGAGAAATCTAGCACAATGGGGAGTAGAACTAGTTTTGAACCTGTCACGAGTAGAATGGCTTTCTCCTTGCAGGGAATGAGGTATAGGGGGAAGAATGGGTCCAAGCTATCCTCCCACCTACCTACATCCTAAGGGCTCTTGGCTAGGACACAAATGCCTGCATCGAGGAAAGAGCAATTCTGGAACCTGTATAAATGATGCAGGCAAAGCCGATAGGACCGTACTGGTTCTAGTCAAGGGGATGGGGGGAATTAACTTCTTTATCTTCAGGACTAGAACTTGGGTGGTCAGCATCCAGGGTTTGGTGGGCCACATTGCTCTCCCCCCACCAGGGGCGGCCCCCTCTCCTCCACAATTCTGGTGGTGGTCTCTTCCCACCAGTCATATTTCTCAGAAAGCTCCTGCTTAGTAATCCACAAAGCTTTTATTAAGCAGCAAACATCTCTTCTATCTGAATGGAGTTTAATCTCTTGGAAACTTCCCCCTAGGCAAAACTATGCAAACTAAGCGAGACAATTGTCTTGACCAAGGAGAACAGGAAGCCCCTTCCCAAACACTAATAACTTCAAAGAGCCTGGTGTGGAGGCAGGTTCTGGCGCAATCCTAGTCTGACCGACTTTCTCACACCTTCCTTCCGCCCCGTGCGTTTGTGCATTTGAGCTTCCGGCGGACCCTAGCATCAGCTAGTTTGTCGGGGCGCTCTCCTCTGGAAGAAAGCTCACTTCCCACTGAGTGTGTAGGATTTGGCCTTGAGGAGATAAGCTCTGGAGGGGGCTGACTCCCAGCTGGGGAATCGCCCGTGAGAGCTTCCTCCCCAACTGGTCCAGGCTGGCTGGTGTCTGGTGTCGCCTCCTCTCGGTCCGAATCGGATTCTGATTGATTACCTGAAACACCTTCTCCCAAAACAGGGGCAGTAGGGTTAGACATGACACCACCTGTGGTTTTGGAAGGAAACAAGGAGCATGGGAAGCACACCCTTTTGTTTTCTTGCGTGTGTGTGTGTGTGTGTGTGTGTATTGCTGCTGCAGCAAATTCAGCAGCAATGGTGGCAGTCTCCCCACCCCCAAATAGGCATGGGGATCGCATGCCACCCACCCCTGAACTAGACGCATAAAGGAGATAGCTTCGACTATGGGGTGGAATAGAAATGTAACTTCTTTTCCTTCCTTCCTTCATTGGATTTATCTTTTTTCATGTGGCCTTGATGGCCGTCCCCCCTTCTCCTCCGTCCCAGAACTCTCAACGTCCCTGGTTGTCACCTTCTTGCCCTTCTCCCCCTTCCAGGCTTTCAATGTCATCAACGGCGGGTCCCACGCCGGCAACAAGCTGGCCATGCAAGAGTTCATGATCCTACCCGTCGGCGCTGAGAACTTCAAGGAAGCCCTGCGCATCGGGGCCGAGGTGTACCACAACCTGAAGAACGTCATCAAGGAGAAGTACGGGAAGGACGCCACCAACGTGGGCGACGAGGGCGGCTTCGCGCCCAACATCTTGGAGAACAAAGAAGGTAAAGCAGGAGGGGGCGACAAGTCATCATACGAAGGTTTGCATGAAACATCCGGATCCCGGGGGTTACATCGTGGCTGGATTTCTTTTCCTTTTTTAACCAGTCCAAAGCACGTGGCAAAACTGCAGCCTGTGTAAAAGACCTGAACACGATCTGCACCTTCGCTTGTCTTTACCTGCTAGTTGTGGAGGCTGGCAAGGAATTGATACCTCCTCACAGGAACCGGGTATCCTACCCAGAATCCCCTCCTGTCTTCTGAAATTGTACTGGGTGTTGCTCAGATTCTTTGCAACCTGAAGAGCTGGAAACTTGGCCGTCTTTCAAAATGCACGCTTTCTCCCCCCCCCCTTGGTGCTCGGACATAAACCGGGGCTAGGAGAAGTCTCTAGAGGGATCTCTTTGGAACTTTTGGTGCTTCTCGGGAGATCCTTGCACTTCGCATAGGAAGCTGACGGCCGGAGTGTAGGCTGAACATGGTTTGAAGCAACCTGCAGGCCTGGCCAATATGAACTGGAGGCACTGGGTAACCCATGGGTTTATTTAAGCCGTGGCTTGTTGCCCTACCCAGGGTTTATCTGGCAGACAGTTGAACAAACCACCATTAGTGTTCTCAATCCCTGGGTTGTCTGTTTCCGTCCTCCTTCACCTGCTCCCTCCTTGTATCCCAAATGCCTTTGCGGCTTCATATTACTGGCATGTGGAGTAGCTGGTGTGTTGTTGTTTTAACCTTTTCTTCCCATTGGCTCTGTAGCCTTGCAAAACAATCCCTGAACAACCCACGGTTCTGGGTTCGCACGTAACGACAAACCATGATTCAAGCAAGCCAGAATTCAGGACCCCAAAACAAAATTGTGGCTTTTTTTCCTGGACTGTATGTGGTGAACCAACCATGGTCTGTTAGCGTGGCTGGGTTCACACATCAGAACAACCCAGTATTCAGCAACCCATTCATATGGGCTAACATTCTGTGCAAACCGGGTTGCTGAGTTCCTGAAGTAAGGACTTCCTGGCTCGGCTTTCCCTTATTTCCTATGGAGGACGGGAGAGCTGGCATTGCTGCAAACGTTCTGCAGCCAGGAGAAATGGACTGCAGTGACCTCTCCACTGCATATTTTCTCCAGTGTATCTTCGTAGCTGCTGAGGCAGCACAACCCCCATTGGGAGGCAGCCTAGAATTGCTTTCGAGTAATGCGGAAAACTCGCTGATAGCTACTTAATGCGTTTTATTTTTAATACCACCCAACCGAGCCGTGTCGTTCCAAGTGCTGCCTGTAAAAGTAGCCTGTTTGGTGTGGCTGCCGCTTGTCCTTTGGAGGCGTGAACACAGCTGGTGGCCTCTTAAGGCTCCTCAGTCCTATTTCCTTCCTCTTACAGACAAGCTGCCGGCTGTGTATGTTGGCAGCCAGAGCTCCACTTTCCAAAATAGCCTCCTGGTAACTATTTAAAGGATTTTAATATTGCTCCTCAGCCTAAAAGGCTCCTGGAGCAGCATACATATAATCAGCAAAATGAGATGGTCACTGCCCACAGGCTTACAATCTAAAAAGAGACACGACACACAAGGAAAAAGGCATGGGGAGGGAAGAGGAAATAAAGCAAGCTGTCTTTCAGCTGGGAATGGTGGATAATGGTGGCAGTTGTGGTAGGAGGAGCCTTCCGGGGGCAGTCTTCACAAAGTTTAGTGGAAAGGCTGTTTTCCCCTCTCTAACATGGCTCTCCCATTGCAGTGAGTAAAATGCTTTGTGAGCTTCGCGTGTTTGCAATTTCTTGCCACATTCTGGCAAAAAGGACTTTGTACTTAGTTGGGTTCATTCATGAGAACTAGAAACTTAGCCCTAGTGAAACAAAAGCAACAGCACCCCTCTGCTTTCCTTTTTTTGCGCGCAGCGTAAATATTTTTACTTCTGTACACTTAAAGCGGCGTACAAAGTTTAAAGAACAAGGCAGAAATCCGAAATAAAACCCATAAAGAGCTTGAGAACGAGCCTTTTGTTTATAGCCTGTTCTGTTGCGGTTCTTCCTAGCTCTGGAGCTGCTCAAGACCGCCATCAGCAAGGCTGGCTACACCGACAAGATTGTTATTGGGATGGATGTGGCAGCTTCCGAATTCTATCGTGACGGGAAATACGACCTGGACTTCAAGTCCCCGGATGACCCTAGCAGGTACATCACTCCTGACCAGCTGGCTGACCTCTACAAGGGATTTGTCAAGAACTACCCACGTGAGTACGAAGGATTAAGCTGCTACATGGGAGTGATATTTCCCTTTCACTGAAAAGAATTCGGGCCCCAGGCCCATAGGGTACAAATTTGCATACCATTTACCTGTGCTAACATGTTAAAAATAAAAACTGTAACAGGTTAAGAGGGCTGGATGCAATACATTAACACAGGTCCAGTGTAGTTCCAAAAGCCTGCTGAAACAAAAAAAGTTTTTGCCTGCCTCTGAAAGTGTAGCACAGAAGGAGCCAGCCTAGCCTCCCTGGGAAGGGAGTTCCAGAGCCTTGGAGCAGCCACCGAGAAGGCCCCGTCCCGCGTACCCATCAGGCGTGCCTGGGATGTTGGTGGGACTGAGAGAAAGGCCTCCCCAGAAGATCTCAGAGCACGGGCAGGCTCATATGAAAGGATACGGCCTTTCAGATAACCTGGACCCGAGCTGTAGAAGGCTTTATAGGTGATAACCAGCACTTTGAATTGTGCCTGGAAACCGTGCCAGTGAAGCTGTTTTAACAGGGGAGTTGTATTTATCCAGGCTAAACATACCCTGCTCTTTCAACCTTTTAGTTTCCAGAACCCTCACCGTTCTGGTTGCTCTTGACACCTTACAGCATGTCCGTGTCCCTCTTAAAACGGGGCGCCTGGAACTAACTCGTTACCTACTTGCTCGATAGTCGCTAACGGGGGGCCCTCTCTTCTCTCCCCCCACTTTGCAGTGATTTCCATTGAAGATCCCTTTGACCAAGACGATTGGGCTGCTTGGAAGAAGTTCACGGCCAGCGCGGGCATCCAGGTGGTGGGCGACGACCTGACGGTGACCAACCCCAAGCGCATTGCGAAAGCCGTGGAAGAGAAGTCCTGCAACTGTCTGCTGCTCAAAGTGAACCAGATCGGGTCTGTCACGGAGTCCCTCCAGGCGTAAGTTTTGCCTCCCTTTGGGGCAGGGAAAAATAGAACGGGGCTGAGATAAGTTTATAAAGTGCCCTCCTGATGTTTTGGACTTCAACTCCCATCAGCCAGCACAGCCAATGGTTAGGAATGCTGGGACTTGTTGTCCTAAACATTTACTTAATTCTGCATTTGAAATTCTTCGGCCTCACCCTTCCTCGAAAAGGAGCGCACAGAGCAGCTTAAACGGGGTTCATAAAACATTGGTAACACCCAACTAAAACAATTTAAAATACGACAATAGTAACCTAACCTTTTAAAAAAGCTGAATGGCTGTTTTTAGAAGTATGTCGTTTTTGTGCATACTGTCTGTTTTATGTGTTTTATATTTTGTATATTGTTTTTAGTGTTTAAAATCTTTTTGTAAACCATCCAGAGAGCTTTGGCTATGGGGCTATATAGATGATGATGATGATTTTCATGGTGTCTCGTTTCAGCTGCAAGCTCGCCCAGTCCAACGGCTGGGGTGTTATGGTGAGCCATCGCTCTGGGGAGACGGAAGACACCTTCATTGCTGACCTGGTAGTTGGCCTCTGCACTGGACAGGTAGGTGTAGCCCTGCCAAGAAGGCGGCTTTTGTTTTCTTTTTAAAATTTAAATCTTTTTTTTAAAAATGAAAGTACAAGTACTTGCGTTGCCACACTGATTTTAATTAAACAAAACAAAAGTGGGCTGTGAGCATATAACAAATAAGAAAAACAGGAAAAACTTCCTAACTGTTAGAGCCGTACGACAACGGAACCAGTTACCAAGGGAGGTGGTGGGCTCTCCCACACTCAAGGCCTTCAAGAGGCAGCTGGACAACCCTCTGTCAGGAATGCTTTAGGGTGGATTCCTGCCTTGAGCAGGGGTTGGACTCGATGGCCTCAGAGGCCCCTTCCAACTCTACTGTTCTATGATTCTGTGATTCAGGAAAAGCTTCCCGACTGTTAGAGCAGTGCAACAATGGAACCAGTTACCAAGGGAGGTTGTGGGCTCTCCCACACTAGAGGCCTTCAAGAGGCAGCTGGACAACCCTCTGTCAGGGATGCTTTAGGGTGGATTCCTGCATTGAGCAGGGGGTTGGACTCGATGGCCTTATAGGCCCCTTCCAACTCTACTATTCTATGATTCTTGCTGCTCCATTCGTACACCAATTCCTGCCTATATCTACCCCCTGGAGTTGCTCCTCCTCTTCATTTCTGGCTGGACATCAGGAAAAATTTTCTGACTGTTAGAGCAGTACGACAATGAAACCAGTTACCTATGGAGGTTGTGGTCTCTCCCACACTAGAGGCCTTCAAGAGGCAGCTGGACAACCATCTGTCAGGGATGCTTTAGGGTGGATTCCTGCATTGAGCAGGGGGTTGGACTTGATGGCCTTGTAGGCCCCTTCCAACTCTACTATTCTATGATTCTAAGAATGAAGGCATGGCCCAAAAGAAATGCAAGGGAGATTACAACATGGCTGTAGGTAAAGGCACTGTCCAATGGACTGCGTCCTTTGCTGCTCAAAATCCCCTGGATTTGGAGTCTTCCGAGATTCTGATGAAGCCGTCAGGAACGGAGGAGCAGCAGAAGTGATTTTTGCCTTTACAACCTCCTTTACTTTTGCTAGACGGTCTGGAAGAATTCAAGCAGAGTGTGGTGTCTGACTTTAAAGACACCAGACGGAATGTAAAACTCTGCAAAGCCCTAACTTCACTTAAAACAATATTATGGTTTACAGGTTCACGGCTCCCTTTCTTTTCCTCACGTTTTTCCCCCTTGCTCTTTTCTTACTCCAGATCAAAACTGGTGCCCC
The DNA here is from genome assembly GCF_023053635.1 of Elgaria multicarinata webbii. Classification (NCBI taxonomy): domain Eukaryota; kingdom Metazoa; phylum Chordata; class Lepidosauria; order Squamata; family Anguidae; genus Elgaria; species Elgaria multicarinata. Next base: position 15,425,183 of record NC_086190.1, on the reverse strand, counting down.
GTGCCGGTCTGAACGTCTAGCCAAATATAACCAGCTTCTGAGGTAAGGGTTAAGTTGAGGAGTTCGGACTTGGCTTGAAGTGTGGTAGGGAGAAAGCTGGATTGTTCCTGGCTGCCCCTTACATGTATTTCTCATAATCGGTGAACAAGCCTACTTGTGTGCAAGCCATATACATGTACACTCTGTGTACATGATCCTGCTCCCTCTTTGAGGCAAAACAAATATTGGCAAATATGGGCCTTTATAGAATTCTGTTTTGAATTATTGTTCTGATTTTTCCTGTGTTTTAACCTTTAATACAGTTGTCACAGACGGTACTCTTTGTATTTTAAGGTCATTTGAAGATGCTCTTTTTCGGGGATCCGGGGTTGGTTTGTGTGTGTGGTATGCATGTATATATTGCGTATGTGTGCGTGTCCATTACTTTGTAACTAAGAATCTGGTGCCCAAATTTGCTTCCCCCCACCTTCCCTCACAATCCTTTTTCCTTTTGTGCCATGACTTTCGGATTGAAAGCCTGTAGGCAGGGTGATAAAAATGCTGTAAATAGAGGGAGAAAAATGTATGGTGTGGAGAAAGGTGGAAAGGGAGACGGTGAAGCTGATAGGGAGGAGATTCAGGACAGAATCTGAATCTTCACACAGTGCGGAGTTAAACTATGGAATCCGCTTCCAATTTGGATGGCTTGGATTGGACAAATTCCTGGAGGGAGAAGGCAAGGCTATCAACGGCTACTAGTCCTGATAGCTACATGCCACCTCTGGCATCAGGCCTACAGCCAATGATGTCGTAGGCTGATAGGGAGTTGTGGACCAAAACATCTGGAGGTGAATTTGCGGTTCGAGCTTACGCCATGATAAATTTGCTAGCCTTTTAAGGCACCACATGACGCTCTTGTCATCAGCCAACACAGATTCGTTTTGAAAATTGAGGATTGTACGCTCTCTCCTGAAAATAATTGCCTCTGACTCGAATTTCTCTTTTTCCTCTCCCCCCCCCCATCCTGCCTTTTTTTTTAGGATTGAAGAGGAATTGGGAAGCAAGGCCCGTTTTGCGGGCAGGAACTTCAGGAATCCTCGTATCAACTAAAGTGCTTTGGCTCAGACGAGGCTCGCGCTCCCCCCTCTCCCCGGTTGTGGTTGAAAGCACTAGTCACCTAATTAGAGAAATGCAAAAACCCTTAGTACTTGTGTACTATGAAAAAAAAAACAAGGGCAGCTGATGGCAGCAGACATCTTTTGCTTGCAGGTCCCCTCATCCTAGACTACTACAATCCACCTAGTGCATTTCTGCTATTTCTCTCCTTCTCCCTCTCTCTCTCTCTCATACATCCCTGGCTCCGATCTGTTGCTTTCAAAAAGTGCTTGGCTGCTTTTTGTGAACAGATGCGCACCGCCCGCCCCCCCCCTTCATCAACTCTGTGGTCTTCCTCGGAGGGTGTTTCATTCATAATGAAACTTAGAAGGAGAACGAAAGTCCCAGTGTTGCTGGCGTAAAGTTGTAACGCTACCACCATTATTATTATTATTTTTGGGGCCTCCTGAGGGCAATGAGTACACATTTCTCCTCTTTCTCTCCCGCCCCATCCCATTTCCCTACTTAGTGTGTGGAAGCTGTGTAACTTGCGGTGCGGCCTGAGGTACCTGCAAACAGAAAAAAAAACTAGTAGTTCTCATGTGAGGTAAATAAAAACAATGAAACATCCATGTGACTTAGAGTTGTTAATGGGGATCATCCATGTTGGGGCTGAAGACTTGAGGTTAAGGTGATAACTAGATGCTTCTTGGGACTGAGGTAACGACAAAGGTTGCCTAGATGTATGTGAGGGGCAGCTTTGGTAGAACCTGAAGACAAAATGGCACCTGTGTGGCCCCTCTAATAACGCCTCTTTTCCGATTACAGCTCAATCCCCAACCACCCCAAGCCACACACAAAAAATCACCAAAAAGTGTCTGGCGAGGAGATGGTGGAAGAGGATTGATGAGCCAACAGTGCGATATGGCTGCAAGAAAGGCAAATGCTATTTTGGGCTGCATTAATAGAAGTAGAGCTTCCAAATCGCGTGAGGTACTGGTTCCTCTCTATTCGGCCCTGGTTAGGCCTCATCTAGAGTATTGCGTCCAGTTCTGGGCTCCACAACTCAAGAAGGACGCAGACAAGCTGGAGCGTGTTCAGAGGAGGGCAACCAGGATGATCACGGCTCTGGAAACAAAGCCCTATGAAGAGAGACTGAAAGAAGTGGGCATGTTTAGCCTGAAGAAGAGAAGATTGAGGGGAGACATGAAAGCACCCTTCAAATACTGAAAAGGTTGTCACACAGAGGAGGGCCAGGATCTCTTCTCGATCCTCCCAGAGTGCAGGACACGGAATAACGGGCTCAAGTTAAAGGAAGCCAGATTCCAGCTGGACATCAGGAAAAACTTCCTGACTGTTAGAGCAGTACAACAATGGAATCAGTTACCTAGGGAGGTTGTGGGCTCTCCCACACTAGAGGCATTCAAGAGGCAGCTAGATAACCATCTGTCGGGGATGCTTTAGGGTGGATTCCTGCCTTGAGCAGAGGGTTGGACTCGATTGCCTTGTAGGCCCCTTCCAACTCTACTATTCTATGATTCTATGATAATTCTGGTGTCTTTAAAATTGTTTTTTCTCTGCAACCTCAAACATTTCAAGAGTGCATACATGGCTCTTTTTATCCTTCTTTCCACCCAAAATATATCCTCTTGCCCAGAGACAGGCAATGTGGTACCCTCCAGCTGTTTTGGACTACAGCTCCCATCATTCCTCACCAGTGGCCATGCTGGCTAGGGCTGATGGGAGTTGTGGTCCAAAACAGCAGTGCACCAGGCTTGCCAGCCCATGCTGGCGCTCTGTGTTCAAAGGGCTTCACATGTGCGTGCTACCTAGTAACGTTAGAACTGACTAAAAATTATGTTGGGGTGGAGGGTGAATCAGAAGAAGATTGAGCTTCCAGTTAAATTATCAGCTCTCCATTGTCTTACAGGGACTGCCTGTATTAAATTCCAATTTTTTGAGGGGTTTGATTCTCTAGGCTTTGAGAAAATACTATTGAGGAATCCATCAGTGGTGAGAATTGCTAAGTGCTTCGGGGCAGAAAAAAGAAGGAACTGTTTTGCTGTATGCCTAAAACATTTTTGAAAAATCCCTTTACTTGGAGAGAGAAGACAAATTTTGATTTAATAGCCGGTACTTTTTTTTAAGGGTTTCAACTTAATAATATTATTTCTTACCTGCCTCTCCATTCTGATTGAGGTGGGGAACAACAAGAAATGATAAAATACATAATACTCAATTAAAACCTAATATACATTGTTAAAAACATCCTAAAAACATCTTAAAATTCCACTGGATAGGCCTGCCGGAAGAAATCAGTCTTTATAGCTTTCTTAAATGCGAGTAGACTGTTAAGTTGACGAGTCTCCTCCGGCAGGCCATTCCACAGTCTGGGAGCAGGTCCTCTGGGTAACAGTTGTTAATCTAGTTTTTGCTAGCTGAAGTAGATTTTTCCAAGAGGACCTGAGTGTGCGGGGCGGGAGAAGGCGATCCCGCAGGTAGCCTGGACCCAAACCATGTAGGGCTTTAAAGGTGATAACCAACACATTATACTTTGCTCAGAAACTAAGGCCTTCGCTAGACCTAAGGTTTATCCCTGAGTCATCCCTGCCTGCTCCCGGGATATCCTGTGTGTCATTTACATGAACAGGGATGACCCCGGGACGATCCCTGGATAAACCTTAGGTCTAGCTAATTGGCTGCCAGTGAAGAGATTTTAAAACTGGTGTGTTAAACTGGTGTTCAGCACTTTTAAAAAATACCCATCACTTGTAAAGCTGATGAGGCATATGTACCTAGAAATGCATGTCTGTTGCATGTTAGCTGGGGAAAACACTAGCAAAACAAGGGTATATGTGTAGCAAACGCAACTGGTGTTTAAAAATATGGGATATTCTCAGTGCCCTCTTGTGGGCTGAGTGTAGTACAGCAATACTTGTTTTGAAATGAGCAAGGGAATTTACGAAGGAGCTTGTATTTGACTGAAGAACTTGGCGAAATACCAGTGATTCCCTGCAAACTGACATACCATGAACCCCTTTTAAAAATGAGTGCGCAAAGATTAAATTAAAAATCAGTAGCGTCCTGATTTGTCCCTTGGTCTCTTAGTTAGAACAGAGATTTATATATTATGGGGTGCATAAGGCGTTTAAGTGGGAAGCTCCTGTATTCTCACAGAATCTGATTGCCTTTACCATTTTTAAAACTTCAAACACCTGTGCAGTTGGTATGTACATAACTTCGCTTGACCCATGCGAGAGTGATTAGGTAAATCCTACCCCAATGAATTCTGGTTCACCATTAATAGCACAGTGCTGCCAGGAATGGTCTGATGCTTTTTCATAAGAACAGCCAGTGTGGTGGTTTGAGAGTGGGTTGCTTATTGCGGAAGAAAGCTCTAAGATAAGAGCAACAAACCACGATACAAAAGGAAAAAGGAACAGGGAAGGAAGAGGAAAGAGCACCGGAGCAGTAGCTCCTCTGACCAACAGCTGCGGCTAAATTGGTCTCTGGCTTGCCATGATGTCCTTCCTGAGAAATGGGGTGCAGCCTCCCAGTGACCCCAGAGTGTCCCTATAGTTCTGAAGACTTAGGCTGTCTAATGCAGGTTGTGTTGAAGGGGCACCCCTCAACAAGCTCAAACCTTTATCTACAATAAAGTTATGGGGGCATAATGTCAAGACTGAAATCTGGACACCTGAAACTTGGCATGTATACTAAGGGGACCCTAGGGGTGTGCACCTCAGGGTTATTTTATTTTTAAAATGCACTAGGACACAAACTTATCCTGAGATTCCTATGCTCTGCCGGGCTGAAGCCAGCAGGGTGAGGAGCGTCATGTTGGGTGCATTGCAGAAGTCGAGCCTCGAAGTTACCAGCGTGTGCACTGCCATCTTTAGATCTATAATAAATTTATAGCTCGCCCTTTCAAGTAAACCTACAACGCGCATTATATACAGTATTCATCAAAATATAACGAAATCGAACAGGCAATAAAAGCATATATTTTAAAAATCTTGACAAAGTGAAAAGGTCTTTGCTTGCTGCTGAAAAAATAGCAGTATGGGTGCTGGTAGGTGAAGGGAATTGGCACCAGTAAGGCGGTGGAAGAAAGAGAGACGAGCGCTGGTACTGTGTGTAAATAAACAATGAATGTTTTATTTTTGTAACGATGTAAAAATGCTCGACGTTTCGGATTCAGAAGAATCCTTCCTCAGGAGCTGTAATAAGAAAAAAGGACGGACAAGCTGCAAAACTGCAAACACAGTTCGCTTGATTAAGAAGCCTCAGCGTTTGTTGTGTGTCCTGCTATCAGAACTAACATTTTCTGGGTTGTGTGAGCAAGCACCAGGTCTGCCTCCCAGTAGCACGGTGCCACCGCAGAGAAGTCCTTCACCCAGGAGCCACTAGCTATACCTCAGCTGGTAGGAGAAGCCAGAGTTGAGTCTGTGATGCTGTCCATGGTGGATAGGAAGGTTAACAAGGAGGAAGGTGATTCTTAAAGTAGTGTGGTCCTAAGCCATTGAACACCACAAACAGACCTGGAGGCAATGCGGATATTTGAGGACCTTACTTATAGCAAGTCTAGAGCAGGTATACATTTTCTAAACACATCAATACAGTTGCCACATCTTTCCTGTCTGGGCTCCTATGCATTTAATACAGGGGTGTTGAACTTCTTTCAGCCTGATGTCCTTTTCAGAGAAGGGAAAGGTACCAAAAATATCTGCTCATTGTAGCTTAAAGCGCTTCCTGCCAGTAACTAAGGAGAGGGAATTGAACTATTTTGAATGGAGGGGAAAACGCCACAAAGCCAGTTAGGGAAAGGGGTGGGGTTAGAGAAAGGAGGCGTGGCCACCTAGGGAATCCCAGAGGGGCAGATTAGGATAAGGCCTGCCAAGAAAACGTTACCCTCCAAGAGTCAGTAATGACTCAGTGCTGGCACGAGAGGGTCCTTTCCTTTCCTTTCCTGAGGATCTACATCTGTATTTTAATAGATACTAAGCATGTTCAGCCTGGAGAAGAGAAGATTGAGGGGAGACATAACAGCACTGGACATCAGGAAAAACTTCCTGTTCGAGCAGTACGACAATTAAACCAATCACCCAGGGAGATCGTGGGTTCTCCCACCCTAGAGGCATTCAAGAGGCACCTGGACAGCCCTCTGTCAAGGATGCTTTAAGGTGGATTCCTGCACTGAGCAGGGGGTTGGACTCTATGGCCTTGTAGGCCCCTTCCAACTTGACTATTCTAAGATTCTATGATAATAGGCAGGAAAATGCATCAGTGGTGCTTTATCCATTACTGCAACTCCATGCTGGGGGCCAATAGAGCAATCTGTTTAATTTCTGCCTGCCAGACAAAAAGACAACAATTCCAAAGAGCCCCCCTGATCTTCTCGTCGGTTGCTGACTCAACTTGCTCAAACCGCAAATTCACCTCTCGAACGTATAGATAAATGAGAAGTGAAAAATGAGTTCAAGGTTTGTTATTGCAGGGTGAACTGAGTGTGCAAAACCCTCAGGGGAAGTGATAGCTACACACAGTCGTACAGAGCTGTGGGGGTGGTGGGAACAGACATTTTAAAAAGGATGGTATTGCAGAGAATTCTGAATTCAATTCCCAGCGTTGGATAGTATACCCTGTTTCCCCGAAAATAAGACAGTGTCTTATATTAATTTTTGCTCCCAAAGATGCGCTAGGTCTTATTTTCAGGGGATGTCTTATTTTTCCATGAAGAAGAATACGGTACACATTTATTGTTGAACAAAAAAAAGGTCTTATTTTCGGGGGGATGCCTTATATTACAGCGAGAGGCAAAACTGGAAGTAGGTCTTATTTTCGGGGGATGTCTTACTTTCGGGGAAACGGTATGTACATAAATGTACGCAGGTCAGCTTGAATCTCTAAAAAAGACATAAAGGAAGAAAAGGGCGTACAAGTTCAAATCGGAAAGCAGGGGAGGAAGGTCATCTGTAAAAACCAATCAGACTATTATACGGAGAGCTAATCACCATATTGACATTTGCCTGTTTAATTAGCCTTGCATTTTGCTTTTACAGCATGCCGAGGAAACGCCGTGACTCATTCATCACGATCAGAGGCCGAGTTGCAATTTCCTGATTGCAGAATAAATTTTAGATGCTCTTTTTTTATTTAATGGGGTGGGGGGCAAGCCAGCTTTCTTGATCTTCCCTCCTGGTCCCTGAATGGGGGGGGGGGGGAATGGTAGTTGGCAGCTACTATTATTTATTTGTCGTCTTCTTCAATAGGTTTGTGCACTTAATATAGACTTACAGAGTGTCTGTTGTGGTTAAAATGAAGCAGAATGCAGTCGAGAGAGTACACAAAGGAAATTACTGCTTGTACATCTAGCAGAAAATGATCTGTATTAGGGGTGTTCAACCTCTTTTACCCTGAGGGCCGAATTGTTCTCGGGGGCCACATTCCAAAGGTGGATCAACCTTATAGAATGGGAGAAAAACTCTGGGAAAGTTGGGAAGCCACCATATGATTGGTGGCCAGGGAAGGGGTGTGTCCATTTGGGGGCCCGTGAGACCTCAAGAGGTCTGGATTTGGCTCCCGGGCCTGAGGTTCCCCACCTCAATCTATATTGAATCACAACAGTTCTCAAGGGATTCAGACAGGAGTCTTTTCCAGCTGTACCTAGAACTGACAAAGTTGAAAGCTGGAAGCTTTTGACATGATGTGCCACTGAGCTACGGCCGTATCACACAAAGGGTGGGAAATGTGCACAAGCTGGCAGCATGGATTGGGGAAATTGCCCATTGAACATCTATAAAGTGACATTGGAGAATGTGCACATCTGGAGACTGTTAAGATAGAAAATGTATAGATTTGACAGTCAACATACCACTTCGGGCGCTATGGCTACTTCTCATGCAATGTGCAAATGTCTAGAGTAATTCAGATTCTCTTTGGTATGTTCACCTATGTGTGTGTGCATTTTATTTAATGTGAATATCTTGAATTTATAAGGTGACATAGAAATTCTGTTGAATATATGTGTAAATTTGTTCATGTATTTTATTTCTATGCAATATAATTTGCTGGGTGACCCACAGCAATAACAGTAACTAATAATAATAACAACAATAATTAGTATGAATTAAAACATTAATGCGGACATTAAATACAGTAATATAAAATGCACGTTTATGTATCCTAGTGTGCACTTTTTGCTTTTATAAATTCTGTTCATAAAGACGTACATTTGTATTTGTGTACATACACACACAAATCATGGTGCATCTGTGATTTATTTGATGGGAGCATTTTGCATTGGCGCACACAAAGATAGAGGTATACTGCACCTGAATTTTACTTATTTGATGGGAGCATTTGATTGAGCATATTGGTGTATGTATTAAACTTTCTGTATGTATACTATGAGCTGCAGGATGTGCCAGACGACATTGTGAATATGCAAGCCTGAGTGGTTTTGTCCTGTTGGGTGAACTCGGCTGCTGAGAGTTATTTATTTATATTTATTTATTATTGCATTTATATCCAGCCTTTTTTCCTTCAAGGGACCCAAGGCAGCATACATAATCCTTCTCTCCATTTTATCCTCACAACAACCCTGTGAGGTAGGTAGGGCTGAGAGTCTGTGACTGGCCCAAAGTCACCCAGCGGGTTTCCATGGCGGAGTGGGGACTAGAACCCAGATCTCCCGACTCCCAGTCCAACACTTTAGCCACTACACCACCACATTTGAGGGTTAAACAACCCTTGCATAACCCTATAACAAACTGAGGATTATGCAAGTGTTGTTTATCTAGGGTGTCCATATGCAAAGGAGGACAGGGCTCCTGTATCTTTAACAGTAATGTAGGAAAGGGAATTTTAGCAGGTGTCAATTGAAGTGGGTGAAATTCCCTCTTCATCACAACAGTTAAAGCTATAGTAGAGTGGCCAGATACAAAAGAGGGCAGGGCTTCTGCAGCTTTAACTGTTGTGATGAAGAGGGGATTTCACTGAAATTCCCTTTTCTACATTACTGTTAAAGATACAGGAGCCCTGTCCTCCTTTTCATATGGACACCCTAGTTTATCCCAAAAAAACCCTCGGTAGCCAGGTTCGCACAACATGGCAAACAAATCCTGTTTGAGTTTACATATTCAAAATGTTACCCAGCATGGACCAAAGCTCATCATGGTTTAAACAACCCGTGATAAACCTAGTGTGTCATGCGAACTGGGCAACTATCTTTTACAATCCTGTACATGTCTACTCAGAAAAGTAGGATTTAAAAAAAATATTGCTACAAGAATTTAATATACCGTAATGTGAACTACTGTTTTAGTTTAGATTGCTGTTGAAAGCTTTATGTTAACCAAATATGGTGGTTGGATACAGGTTTAGTGTAATTAAGATAGGGTGACCATATGGAAAGTTGGACAGCGCTCCTGTATCATTCACAGTTGTATAGAAAAGGGAATTTCAGCAGACGTCATTTGTATATATGGAGAACCTGGTGAAATTCCCTCTTCATCATAACAGTTAAAGCTGCCCTCTTTTAAATCTGGTCAGTCTAGTATAGCTCCTGCAGCTTTAACTGTTGTGATGAAGAGGGAATTTCACCAGGTTCTCCATATATACAAATGACACCTGCTGAAATTCCCTTTTCTATGCAACTGTTAAAGATACAGGAGCCCTGTCCTCCTTTTCATAGGGTCATCCTAATTAAGAGTAATCCCACTGAAATCAATGACTAAGTTAGGTCCCATTGATTTCAATGGGCCTATTTTAAGTATGACTTCATCTGAATCCAGCCTGGTATATATGTATTTATTTATTTATTTAAAACATTTATATCCCGCCCTATATCATTAAGATCTCAGAGCGGCGTACAGATAAAAGCATACAGTATAAAACGGTAATATACGCAGCTAAAGACAAATTAATACATGCATGCATGTATTACAGTGACGAACAAAACAGAAATAATAATTTTTTTAAAAGCAGTTTCATTTTCTGCCTTTTTCAGCTGCCATGAATCCATATGTTATAATAATCCATATCTTATAATTTTGTTGTGTATTTTTTAATTGTTTATGGTTTTGTTTCCCTCCCCCCCCCCATGTATATTTTAAACTTTGTAAGGCCGCCTTGAGGCCCAGGATACTAATAATAATAATAATAATAATAATAATAATAATAATAATAATAATAATAAGTGAATTCCTATCAAGAGCAGCCGAAGAAGGCAGAAGCCAAAACGTTTTGCTTTAAGAAGTTAACATTTTTTGTTACTTCCTCGTACAGTGATTAATTGCATCCTTCTGGGATGCAGAAGAAACTTCTTTGAAGTGATGTTTGATGTTTTAAATGTCGGTTTTTGGTGTGTGTGTTTTTGGTATTGCATTGAAGGTTATTCGTATATGGGCTTTTATTTTAAGGATTCCTGGAATGAGATGTGTTTTGACTGCATATTGTATTTTATTTACACATTTCAAATTTTGATATTATTAATAATGAACACCCAATAGTCCCATAGACCTTAAAAGGTGTGTGGGGGGGGGAAATACAAAAATAAAAATAAAACACTCCTGAGGTAAATTGCGTGTGGAAGGGAGTGGGCGGAGCAACGGAGGAGGATTAGCTCCCCCTCCCTTTAGAATTGAGCGCGCCAACCGTCACGGGCGCGAGGACGGAGACCACGCGCTCGCTCCCTCTCCTCTCGTCCAATCCCAAGCCCCCTCCCATCCCCGTCGCTCACCTTTCTGTCGCTCTTAGCGTTGTGGTGTTTTTTTTTTATAAGAGAAACACTTCCATCCTTGGCTCTGATTGGCCGCGGCTTCTTTGCCGGGGTCATGAGGTGGTTCCTCCTCCCTTCCTCCCACCGCACACACACACACACATATATATATATATATATATATACACACTCACACACGCACCGGGTCCGGCAGCCAATGAGGAGGCGCGATACTGGCATGTGGCGCTGGCCTGTCTGGGGGTGGTTGCTGGGTGTCTCTTTGGTTGTGTGAGGAAGAGGAGGAGGAAGGAGAAGAAGGAGGAGGAGGAGGAAGAAAAGCAAAACACCCCAAAAGAGAGAAGGCTGCTATGATTATTGCTTGAGCCTCTCTCCCCTCACACCTTTTTGCATATACATCTCCCCACAGGGAGGAAGAGGGAGCAAAGAGGAGGGTGTGCATTTAGCTGGCTGGACTATCCCCCCCCCCGCCTTTCCTCTTCAGTATTCACCCACCTCCCTGCCTTTCTCCCTCAGCCCCGTTGGTTTCCTCCTCCTGTTATTGCCAGCCTCTCTCCCTCTTCTACTGAGCACAGTGGTCTCCTCCCACAACAGCCTCGTTCCCCCCTCCTCTTTTTTTGGGGGGCCCTCCCCCTCCATTAAAATATTGAGCGACCCTACTCCATAAGCATCAGAGAACCCACTTGAGCCAGTCTCTTTCCTCCTCCCCCCCGCTGCTTCCATTCATAATAGAGCCCCCCCATCATAGAGCCCTCTCTGTATTCCTCCATAATCTCTTTCTCTAGCCCTCGTTTTTTTGTGTGTGTTTCTGCCTGGAGCTTCCACAGCCCTTCTTTACCCCCTCCAACAACGCCCCCCCCCCAGTACATATCCATTTTAGCCCTGCCCCCCCCTCGTCTCTTCTCTCCAGCCTTCCCCTCCCATTTTTCTTCTTTTAGACATTGCTTGGGATCACCATCACCACCACCTAACAAAGCCTACCGATGGTGTGATTCGTGAGGGGAAGGTAAGTAAGTAAGTTGTCTCCTTGATTGCTTTTGTTTATGAGTCATTTCTTTACACACTCACCCACCTTGGTTTGTGCAGGAGGGGATTGGTGAGGGGGGGGAGGAAGGAAGGTGTGTGTGTGTGTGTTTTGGTTGGGGGAGTGCAAAGGGCCCGTTTAAACACATCTGGTGTGATGGTGGTTTCACATGTGACTTAATTTTGGGTAGAGAAACTGAGGCTTTTGTTCCTGTATATTGCATTAAAGGGTCAATGTAAATCTCTTAAATTTGCTTTCTAGCCCCTCATCTGGGGGGATTTGTGTTTTTGTGTGTTATGAATCAGAATGACTGGGGTCTTCCTCACATGCCTCTTGAATGAATATAGGGGAGTACATGTGGGTAAAATTAAAAAAAAAAAAGAGAGGTTAACATTGCTAATTCATTACATTTGCATTCTGCCGTTCCTGTTACTGCTAGATCTCTGGCTAGATTTGTCATGATGTGAAGCTACGAAAGGGTAAAAGGACAATATTTTCTCATGCATACACTTGTAATATATGAAAGATTTGTAGTTTTGGGGTGAGGGGGCGGGGAGAGGCTGTTCCATTTCTGGGTATAATATGGAAACGTCTCAAACTTAGTAGGGTTTCCCCCCCTTCTCTGCCTTTTCTTTTTTTTCTTTTTCTGTTGACACAACTTATGCATGAACTGCTTTAGTTGGTAATAAATTACTCTCTCACACTCTCTCTCACTAATGAAAGAAACCAGATAAGAATGGCGATTAGGGCTGGGTTTAACCTGGCCCCATTTTGTGAATGAATTGTGTGGCGACCTCTGATAGCATTAGGAGAAATGTGTTTAACATGGATAAAAGGATATACATTTAAAAGAGAGAAGTATATATATCAACCTATGAAATCAGTGGACATATGTTAAATTTTTGTTTTCAACTTGTGTAGTATCTTAACACACCAGTTCTTTTTAAAGTTTGGAAGATATTTGAGGAAAAGAGAGCGAGCAGGAAAAGTGCAGGGGTTTAACTGCTGAAAACTATAACTGTTAGAGAAGTTGGCTGTAAGAAAACAAAATGATTCATTCATTCATTGAAGCATGTGGTTGAGTTTGGTTTATTTTTGAACAGTGGCTTGCTGTTGTTTTTAATTTATGTTGACTGGATTTGCTTATGAACAGTTGTATTTCAGATCATTATATGACTATGGCATTTTACAAAAATTATCTCACCCCCTTTTGTGTGTGTGTGTGTGTGTATGCATGTGTGTGGGTCTACTTTTTGATCTGTTTTGTGAGTGTGAAATGAAACACAAGTCACAATTATTTACTGCTACAATTGAGTTAAACATTTGGCCTCTGGTTTTGAAAATGCATGTCAGGATTTAGCATACCTCTATGATGTTGAATAAAACAAACAAACATGAAATGTGTTATGTTCTGCAACAAGCAAATGTTTGCTTGGGCTAGTGTGTATTTTACTGAATTGTAGAATTATGGTATATATTACTCCTGTTGCTAACACTTAATTTAATTCTAACTGGGGACTCAGCCAGGTGCTAAATATATTTCACAACACTCATTTTGGTGTGTGTTTGTGTGTTTAGACTGCTTTTGTCAGATGAAGGGTGGAGGGGGAAATGAATCCGTATAGTTATGAATAATAAAAAAAATCTGATTAAAAACCAAGTGACTTTTTTGTTTTGTTCCTGGAGTTTGCACTGTAATTTATTTGCCAGGGTTGGTTTCTTGCTTTTAATGACCTGTTGTGGGTGGTGAACAGCCTCGCTAATCTATTAGTTGGTAAGGACTGAAGGGAACAGAGGGAGAAACCCACACAATGCCTAGGGTGGGGATTTTATTGTTCACTCACTCATAGTTGGGGCCATGCTTGCCTACAGAGAAATGCAGCCCTCCCCCTCCCTCCCATTGCTTTTTTAGCTGGGAAATATTGCTCCATGACTTCTATCTTTGCAAGGTTAGAAAGAGGCCATTCAAGGTGAATGGAAGAAAACCAAAATCCATTGAAAGCCACATATTTCCTGTTCCTTTTTCCTTAGGCCTGGCTCCTTCTGCTGTTCCTCTGTGTGTGTGCATTTCAAAGGTGAGAGTAGTAAACTCTAATACTGTCTCCTCTCATTCCTCTTTCCCCCACCCCTGCTCCCATTCCCAGAACTTTCCAGAGCAAAAAGGACTTCCTTACTGACTTCTGTGTTAGAGTTTAAACTAGCTCTTTTGGTGTGGGAGTGGCTGGAGAAGATGTGATTATTGTTTTGGACTAAAGTTGATGAAAAGCAGCAAAGGGCTAATACCTAGGGTTGACTGAGTTTGTCTAGTGAATGGACCGAAAGGTGTATGCAGGGACCTTAGCAGCCTTCCCTGCTTGGTGCACTCCAGATGCTTTGCACGTCAACTCTCCATAACTCCAAAGTGTTATGGCTGGGGCTGATGGGTGCTGTAGTCCAAAACAACTGGAGGGGACCAGTTTGGAGGCAGCAGTAAGATTAGAGCAAGGAAGACCACATTTGATTGGTAGAGCACAGTCCTTGCATGCAGACAGACGGCCCCAAGTGGAATCCCTCTCATCTCCATTTTAAAAAAGGATCAGGTGATGGGCAAGACTGTTCCTGAGATTGTGGAGAGGGGCTGTCAGACAGAGAAGACTACACTGGTTTAGATGGGAAAATAATCTAGCCTGATATAAGGCAGCTTCCTATGCTCCTAGAGTGATAGAGATTTGTACACGCCAGAATGAATGACTGCTCTCACTTGAACAGCATGTTTAACTCTGCCAAGTGCTCTCTCACTGCCCCTCCCCTGAGAAGCAGTTGTTTCCATTTTACAGATGAAGAATGGAGGATGAGGCAATGGCTTGTGAAATGACTAAGCTTCTGTTTCTAGTTGCCCAGATTTTAAATCCTGTTGGCCACACAGGCATTTGCAATTCCTTGGACTTAGTTGCTTGCTGTAATTCTCTTAAGATTCTATCCCCTTTCCCATTAAAACATCACTGATGTCGAAGCCTGATAACCTGTGGACTTCTGCCTCTGATCTCTGCCTATATTTGGAGTGCATTATGTATCCAAATAGTCTTGCAAGGTAGGCTAGGCAGATTAATGGTGACTTGCCCAAGGCAACCCAGTGGGCTTCATGGCTGAGCAGGAACTTGAATGTTAGTTCCTGATAAACTTGATTCAAAGCCACCTCCTGTTTGAGAAAAATATGAAAACATGATTAGTTTATGAACAGTAATGGGAACTTGCATATCAAGCACAGCCATTGCAGTGCAGAAGGAAGAATGCTTTGAATGACGGGAAATTCGTGACAGACAAAAGAGAGTAGCTATTCACAGATAACGTAGTCAAACAGTGGAATTTGCTGCTGCAAGATGGGGTAATGATTGTCACCTTGAGTGGGTTTAAAAGGGGGTTAAAAATTCACAAAGGATATGGCTATCAAGGACTACTAGTCATAATGGCAATATATCAGGTGTTGGACACCTCCAGACCGGGATGGGGTGGGGGGCAAATCTGGTCCTCTTAGGACGTTTCTTGCTTCCATTATATATCACTTCCAATATTGGTGGCAGTATGCCTCTGTTTGCCGGTTTCTGGGAAACATAACCAGGAGTCTGCTGTTGCACTCATGTCCTCCTTGTGAGCTTCCTATTCGGACAACTCACTGGTCCCTGTGGGAAAGAGAAGGTTGGACTAGATAAGTCTTTGGTCTGATCCAGCAGGGCTGCTGTTAACGTTCTTTTCCAACTGCAAGAAATATTTGTGTACAAACCAGTCTAGAGCAAAGGCAGTCTGTCTTCAGTCTTGTGTGGTCTTCTAGTACTAAATTCTCATCGCCCACAACCATATCTTAAATTTGCTACCATAGGTATATACACTCAGGATTCCTAGTTGGTGTAACTAGTCTGCATTAAGTGATGATTCTGAATCAAAAGTCCTCTGCTGGGTCAGATTAAGAACCCCAATAACCAGCAGGCGCTAAGTGGACTGACAGGCATGAGCCGGTAGTCCACCAGTGTTCTACCTTTTGCCATCCCTTCATCTACAGAAACCTCAAGGATGGAAATACTGGTCTTCTGCTTAGTTAGCTTTTGTGTCCCAATTATATTTCTTAACTTTCAAGCTTTCCTGGCAACTCTTCAAATGTACGTTGTTTCTTCTAAGGCCCTTGGCAATGTATGACAAATATTAACTAATCTCCTTCTAATGAAATTCCATCGATGCTTCTCTAGTAACCAGATTCCTTTGGCTTCAAGTCCACAATCCTTTTTCTTTTGCGCTTCTCTCCCTCTCCCCCCTCTCTCTTTGCCTTGCTTTTTGATCAGCACTTTATTCATAGGGAGGCCATTGTAAGATGTGGCCTCACCCAAAAATAGGTCAGTGGTGGAATGTATGCAAACGTTTGTTTGAGATTTTACTGGAACCTGATTTGTGGTGGGTGGTACTGTAATAACGAGCTTCAACAAGACTTTGTTCTAAAAATTTAACTTAGCCCTCCATATAGTTCTGTTGGCTCCTCTACTTAACTACAGAGGTCTCCCAAGGTATAATTCTTGAGTGTGTGAACAGGAACTGTGTTATTGGATTGAACCAAAGGAACATCTGTTCCATTACTCTTTTGCCCCAGTGTCCAGCCAATTTGCCCCAGTAGCCATCAGGGTATGAAAGGTCTTCCTCTGTGTTCCCAGCATATGGTTTTCTGAGGCTACATTGCCTCTGAACATAGAGGATGCATTTAGCTATCATGATTAATAGCCATTGATGGTTTGATCTTTCAAGGGTAGGAAGGAGTATAAAATATAATAATAATAATAATAAATTAATTTAATTCTTACCCGCCTCTCCCTTTGGATCGAGGCGGGGAACAACATTAGTACAGGAATCAACACATCTTTAAAATTCTTGATTTTACATTAATCTGGGTAGGCCTGCCAGAAAAGGCTAGTCTTCAAAGCTGCCTTAAAATCACAGAGGGAGTTAATATTACGAATCTCCTCTGGCAGGCTGTTCCATAATCCAGGGGCGACAGAAGAAAAGGTCCTCTGGGAAACTGATGTCAGCCTAGTCTTGGCTGACTGAAGTAAGTTCTCCCCAGAGGACTTGAATGTGCGAGGCGGACTGTATGGGAGAAGGTGATCCCGTAGATAACCTGGACCCAAACCATTTAGGGCTTTAAAGGTAATGACCAACACTTTGTACTTTGCCTGGAAACTAATCGGCAGCATTAGTTTAATAGATTGCATTAATAGACTGCAACTAATAGACTGCATTCCACTTCAAAAGGCACGATTTTCAGTGTATGTGTCCCAGTAACCAGCACTGCTAGAACAACAGGAGAACTGTCTTCTTGGTGAGCTCTACTGTATCTCCGTGGTAGAGCCACTGTTTTGCATGCAGGAGGTCCCAAGTTCAATACCCAGCAGCTCCAGGTAGGGCAGGAAAGAGTCCTGCTTGAAAAAACCTGCAGAGCCACTGCCAGACAGGGTCAGAAATACTGGGCTAGGTGGACCAAGGGTCTGACTCGGTTTAAGGCAGCTTCCTATGTCCCTAATCTCATCTCTCCTCTTCTCTCTACTCCCCCAGCTTTTATATACTTGGCTCGAGGGGCATAGCTTCTACACAGGCGTGATCAGTAAAAACCTCTGCTCACAAAATGCGAATTGATGGAAAATGCCCAAGCAGGCATGACTCTTAGATGCTGGTTTGGAATTCTTGAGGTGCATCTATTATTAAGGATGCTGATGTTCCTATTATTGATCGAACACACTCTGCATGACAGCCTCTGGAACAACATAACGTTGCCATCTTATAGAGTGGGCATAGCCTAAGCCTTTTGCCCAAGGGTAAGCTCTCATCGAGTACAATAGGCAGTGAAAGGGGTGAGCATGTCTGTCACCCTGAGCTCCTTGGAGGAAAGGCAGCATAAACATATAATTAAAATAGACAACGTGAATAGTCTTTGGGAATGTGGGGCATGCTTCAGACTCTTCCCAGTTTCCTTCTGTGCCTTGAATGCAGTGTTGGCTTGGTGCCCCACTGTTCTTGTTTTTGAGGTCAGGCCCCTGTTTTTTTTTCTAAAAAAATAATTATTATTGAATTCCTTTTGAGCTTGCTGTCTCTGGGATTTCAAAACATTCTATGGGCCTGGCTTGATCTGTTTCATCTTGTGTATATGGGGAAGCTTGCAATGGCATGCTTTGAGAATCCCTTGCTAGAGTAGAAATACTGAGAACAGAAGTCAGGCTAATTGTTACGGCCAGCTGCTTGTATTCTGTGCCACCTCTCGGAATATGGAAAGCATCACTAAGTGTTCAGAGGTGGTAAGTAGGAAATAAAAACTAATTTGAGTTAAAAATGAGCTTGACTAAGAAAGAGTTAGGGGAAAGAGGTGTATTCACAAATGCAACCAAAATTGACCCGGGCTATTTATCTTGCCCACAGAGTACAAATTAGTCTAGTCTCATTATGAATGCATACATCCGTTTGCACTAATGAGAATTACTTTTGGGGTAGGGTATCAGAACTCTTGTTTGGCTTTATCCAGGGAGACTCCAAATCAACAAATGCAATACCTGCTGTCCTTTGTTTCTGTAATATTAGTTTGCAACCCACCCACCCCAAAAGTGACTAGAATTGCACTCTCTGACCTAGTTTGCATGACACAAATTGTTTAACCCACAATGAACCATGGTACTAGCGGGCGCCGCATTGCATATCCAACTCAAATTTGGGCGTTGTCATGTTGTGTGAATCCTGTGAGCCTGGATTAAACAACCCTCATATAAGCAGACTCTTTACTACGGTTAAATAATCCACGGTAGGCCGTCATGTCATGCAATACGGTTCATTGTTTGCAAGAGGACTCTAATGTTTTCTGGTGGCTAAACTGCTCCTGTTGAATAAGGGGCAAGTGCTAGAATCCTTCCCTGCTCAGCAGACTTTTTTACAGGACCCATATTTAGACTGCAGCGAGGATTGGAGGGCCAATAACATTGTATTTAGCTAAGAGCCCACACTAATCTTGGTTGCCCTTGAGAAGAGATCTGTGGTTGCCACCAACCTTTTTATTTATTTATTATTTTATTACATTTATATCCCACTTTTTTTCCTCTGAAGAACCCAAAGTGGCATACATAATCCTCCACCTCTCCATTTTATCCTCACAGCAACAACCCTGTAAGGTAGGTTGGGCTGAGAGTCTGTGACTGGCCCAGAGTCACCCAGTGAGTTTCCATGGCCATAGAATCCATAATTCCGGACTCCCAGTCCAACACTCTAACCACTACACTTGGCTCTATTGTAGCAGGTTTGAGATGAAATTTCAAAATATTAGCCCTTAAGATTCAGGTTCCCAATTTGGTATGGCAGTGTTTATTCTTTCTGTAAAATTTGTTGAAACCTACCTAGACAGAAAAATGTTCAATGGAATAGTTGAAGTCACTAAAGCTTCTATTCTACATATGCAGGCAGTACGCTACTTAAACTCCCCCCCCCCCCAATCAATGCAATTAGCAATGTGGGCTTGGGCAGAGTGTTCCTTTTTTCACCTTTACCCATCATTCCTGAGTGCTCGTCTCTTTGCTCTTGCGGGACAATGAGCAGCAGAGGTGCATATAAGGACAAGGTATTGCCAAAGCCTCTGTTGTTCAAAATGGGTGAGAAGAGTTTAAAGAGACTTTATTTATTTATTTATTTATTTATTTATTATATTTTTATACCACCCAATAGCCGAAGCTCTCTGGGCGGTTCACAAAAATTAAAACCATGAAGAGCATAAAAACAACCAACAAATTTAAAACACAAATACAAAATACAATATAAAAAGCACAACCAGAAGTTGGTGCCTCCACTTTCATGGATGAAAGTGGTTGTAGTGCATAATGGGGAAGGAATATGTGGTTGTGGTGGTGGTGGTGGGATGAGTCCTGACACTGTTTATTGCCTGCTGGTACCTTATAGGTTTCACAAAACAAGCCCCTTACCTTTCTCCTTTTAGGGGGAAGGAGAATATGTTCTGGTTTTGTGTAGTCTCATAGTCTGGTTATAGAACCATAGAATAGTAGAGTTGGAAGGTGCCTATAAGGCCGTCAAGTCCAACCCCCTGCTCAGTGCATCTTAAAGCATGCTTGTCCAGCTGCCTTTTGAATGCCTCTAGGGTGTGAGAGCCCACGACCTCCCTACGTCATTGGTTCCATTGTCATACTGCTCTAACAGTCACATAATTTTTCCTGCTGTTCAGCCGGAATCTGGCTTCCTGTAACTTGAGTCCATTATTCCGTGTCCTGCACTCTGGGATGATCGAGAAGAGATCCTGGCCCTCCTCTGTATGACAACCTTTCAAGTATTTGAAGAGTGCTGTTCTCCAGCACCGTGCTTCTGTTCTCCATTAGCTCTGCTGTTCTTATTTCTGAAATTGTACTTCAAGTATAATACTTGCTGGATTATATGCAGTTTTTTATGTTACAGATTTTTTGGGACCACAGGTAACCAATGAAATGTTGCCCTGATGGGATACACCCTCCCTTTTAAGTTGTGGAAGGGACGTTTTTGCGGGGGTGTTTGCTCCTTTATTTTGACATGACATCTCTCAACCAAGGGATAATCTGCTTGAAGTGAGCATCTTGTATGGGAGATGGGAAGTAACCATTTTGAACACTGAAGAAGGAGGTAGTATTGTGGGGACAGCGGCAGCCATCAGGGTTTGTACAGCACCATTGTAAGTAGTGTATAGTTGCTGAATAGTAAGGTTTGCCATGATGGAGTCTGAACTCTTAAAGTAACTTTTGCTTATTGTATTGGAAGCATAGGTACACATACTCATTAATGAAACTTGCTTCTATGTCAGACCATTGATGCGTATAATCCAGTACTGATCTCTGACTAGCTCTCCGTGATCTCAGGCAAATGTCCCCCCATTATCTGCAACCCAAGATGGCCAGGAATTGAACCCAGGTTCTGCAATGTGAGTACTCTGTGAGCTATGATTCCTACCTAGTCTCTACCATAGCATTGGTTCATCTAGCCAAGAATGTCTACTGTGACTGGCAACAGTTCTTCAGGGGCTTCAGCAAAGGTCTTCCCCATCACCTACTGCCTGAGATCCTTTGAATTGGGAGTTACTGGTGTGTGTCCTCCTGCATGCAGGGTTTGTGCTTGCCACTAAGCTGCAGGCCATCTCCATATGGCTTCAGATCTTTGTTGCTTGTAGTAACATTCAAGTTAAAACAGACTCTTCTAGCAGTGAGAGGTTGAAAATTGACTGAAGTGTAATCTTGATGGCATGCTCTGTCTCCGTGTTCCTGCAGAGGTCACCTAAGTGACTCATTTGTTTTTTTAAACAGTTAGGAAATGGAACTGACTTAGTATTATGAGATTAAATCAAATTAGTTGTGAGCCCTTCTGAGCAAAGGGGTGATGGAAAACACCTGGCTCCTTTGCTTTGAAATATCTTGACCAGGAATATGGATGTCCTTCCAACCAAGACAATAGTTGGATAAGTAACTTTTTGTCCCCTTGTATGATAACGATCAGTTAAAATACAACATTTCCAAACTACTTGTAGCTTTTAGTGTGTGTTTCTATGTGGTTCTTCTGGTTTCTACTTGGAAACCTTGCTGTTTATCTCTCCCTTAAAAAAACACATGAAAAGAATACTTGCATTTGTTTTTAAAAACACCACCAGATATTATTGTTTCCCCCCCCCCCAGAGGGAATATCTTTAACAGCTTGGAGGGTTTTTTTCTATATTGTTTGGTAGGATGTGTTGATGCTCTGATTTGATTAGCAGTTTGTCACTGGAAAGTGGCCAGCTGTGATCTGTGTTCATTATATTCCCAAATACTATTTTTTTTTTTTTTTTTGGTGATGAATCTTTTATTCCTTCCTTGGGGCCAAACAAATCGTTGAAGGCGAGGATTTAATTCTTTGGGGAGACACTGAGGGCTCAAATATTGAATGAGAATCTCAAGACCTGGTGATTGACAATTTGTTTTTTGACAGATGGGGAGGTTTAGAAATGGCATGTGGAATTTTGCTCTCTTGTGTGGTTAAAAGCATGTGGGGGGATGAGGTGGGGGGGAAGGCAGCATCCTTTGTTTCTAAAACAAACCACATTAGAAACTGGTTTAGCTAGAAGCCGAAGTACATTAATAGCATTCTTTGCACCGGTGAGCAAGCAGGCATAAAAGAAGGCAGGAATGTCAAGATGTGGATCTAATACTATGCTAATATTTGCTATCTGTGGAAAACTTCAGGTCTAATTGCCATGTTTTAAAGTCAGCAGCTGGATTCTACCCAAATTCTAGTGAAGATAGTGCCTTCGCTACTTCCATCTGCTTTATTTCACTAGTCTCCCTTGCTCTGTTTGACGGGTAGTGTCTCTGTGTGTGTTTCTGTGGTTAAAAATTAGCCTTCTCAAGAAAACTTGGTACGCGTAGCTAGAAGAAGGGAGGCCTTAACTTTGTATGGAGCTAAATTCCAAAGAGATAGCTGTGTTAGTCTGTTGCAGCAAAAACAACAGCATTTTTTGACATCTTAAAGACGTGAACAAATTTATTGTGGCATAAGCTCTCATGGGCCCAGAGCTCACTTTGTAAAATGCATAGGGCAGTTCATTTTCCATTGTTGATGCTTTGTTTCTCAGCGCATGGTAATGCGATCCACACCATCAATATAACCGATTGTGTTTGTGTGTGTGTGTGTCCTTCTATGGAGAGTGGTCTATTTAGCATTTATTTTTATTTAATTTAAAATATCTTTATTCTGATTTTCAACCCGGGGTTTCTAAGGATTACACATTGACAGCTGCCTTACAACAAGCCAGGCTATATGTCCATCTAGTCCACTATTACCTTCCCTGATTGGCAGAGGTTCTCTAGCATTTCAAGCAGGGAGAGGTCTTTGCCATCACTTGGGGAGCTAAGTCCTACCTGAGGCTGCTGGGGATAGGACCTAGCACCTTCTGCATGTATAACATAGTCTCTTCCACTGAGCTCTAACCACTTGCCTTGCATGTAGATTGACCTACACGTAACGTTATCAAAGCCTTTGCTGCCCTGTGAACCCGCTGCTGGCAAGTGTACCACTTGCTGATCCCACTTTGGTGAATCAAAAGACAATCGAGCGCAAGGTGCTCTGTACCGTTGCTCTGATGGTGCTCTCGTTCCCTTTCTCCCTATTTTTTTTGTTTTTTGGCTATGAGACAATTGGGATTTCTACTTGCTCAAGAGGTGAAGGGAAATTCATGGCCAGTGTCTAAGTTCCTTACCTTCCAATTAGGGCTGTCATGTAACTAATCAGTTAAGTGTTTTTTTTTAAAAATGCGCATGTTATTCATGTAACATTAAATTTATTTATTTATTTATTTATTTATTGTATTCTTATACCGCCCAATAGCCGAAGCTCCCTGGGCGGTTCACAGCTTCCTGGGCGGTTCACAAGCAGTTATATGAGTGCAAAACAGTTCTGAAGAAAAAGGTTTGCTTTGTTTGTCTTTTAGTAATGCCTGTATGTCTTGGATCAGGGCCCCACTGTAGCGGTGTTCCCTCCAGTGTGATGGAACATATGGAATGCTGCTTCTAAGGTAGAGCTTGCCATTCACATTTTTTTTGTAAGTACTTACAAAACAAAACAAGCAACCTTCTGTCCAGTTAGTTGGCTAAAGTGTTGGACTAGGAGTCAGGAGATCCGGGTTCTAGTCCCCACTTGGCCATGGAAACCCACTGGGTGACTTTGGGCGAGTCACAGACTCTCAGCCCAAGCTACCTCACAGGGTTGTTGTTGGGAGGATAACATGGAGGGGAGGAGGATTATGTATGTCTCCTTGGGTTCCTGGGTTCTGTAAACCGCCCAGAGAGCTCTAGCTATGGGGGCGGTATATAAGTGTAATAAATAAATAAATAAATTGGAGGGGAAAAGGTGGGATATAAATGTAATAAAGAAATAAATCATATCTGCAAGGGAATGCTGTTCAAATCCCCAAATCTTCATTCTTTCACAAACTGAGGCAGGCAAATGTTTTGGGCCAAGGGCTCATTTGGCAATTGAGAAATTGTCCTGAGCACCACCACAAAATGGCTGCCTTTGGAGGTGTGGCAAAGGGCAAGCAACCTTCACAGGTACAAGGTTGCTACCCAGATTAATGTAAAATCAAGAATTTTTAAAATGTGTTGATTCCTGTACTAATGTTGTTCCCTGCCTTGATCCAAAGGGAGAGGCAGGTAAGAAATAAATAAAATTATTATTATTATTATTATTATTATTATTATTATTATTATTAGGTAGAGGTGGGATCTGAGCCCCAATCCACTAAAAAACTTCTTTAAACCCAAAATTTTCAGCACAAACAAACTTCTCAGTGCTCCTAGTTTTTTTTTTAAAAAGTCCTGGGTTCCAAGGCAGATGGCTTGGGGGCACACTGGTGCCCATGGGCACCGGGTTGCCTATCTCTGCCTCAGATCGTCCAAGGAGGGAGGTGGAGCCAAAGTGGGGAAGGTCTAAGTCCTGGGAATAAGTATGGTGTATAGACTTGGCAGAGTGGATCGGGGTGAATGGCTAAAAGGACTGTGTGGCGATACTCACCTTTCTGTCCCTTAGGTATGTCTGGAGTTTGTATGTCTAGTGAGTGTGGAATGTTTGACTGAGTGGGTGTGGCTAGTGATGGTGTGAGAGAAGGGGAGGGAGGAAGTATAAATAGGTTGGCTGAGGGGATTGTGAGTTAGTTAAGGGAGTTAAGATTTGTTTAGTTTGGAGCGGCCAGTGGTGTGGAGAGTGAATGGAGATAAAACCTTAAAAGACTTAAGATTACTGTGTTTATTAGAACTAGTAGATTAAGCAGGTTAACTTGCATTTAAAGTAACAAAGATCTGTTAAACAAAAATAAACATTTTATTGAGTTTTTTTTACTCAAACCACGTGTCTGCTTGGCTTTCTCACCTGCTGTACAGTTACTATCATAAACACCTTATATATATATTCCGTATTTCTTCGATTCTAAGACACCCTTTCCCCCCCCCCATATAAACATCTCTAAAAACAGGGTGCGTCTTAAAATCGCGGGGGCGTTTATTATTTCTTAGAATCAAAGCTTTTTTTCCTGTTGGTGGTACTGAAATTAGTGTGCGTCTTACAATCGACGGCGTCTTAGAATCGAAGAAATTTATTTTTATTTATTTATTAAACTTATATACCGCTCCCATAGCCAGGGCTCTCTGGGCGGTTTACAGAAATTCTAAAATTGAGGTAAAAACAAGTGTACAAAATTTAAAACTCTAAAACACAGAACATACACACATAAAACATTAAAAACCGATTTAAAAACTAAACATGTGGGCAATTAGGATGTGCCGCCATATGCCTGGGCAAAGAGGACAGAAATACTGTATATAACTTTCAGCTTATTACATACACAGTAAAACCTTTCCAGATTCTAGCCTTTACCCTCTCGTATGAGGGAAAGGTTGTGTTTTACCCTACCCTCAGGTTGTTCAAGTGGTAGTGCTTGGCTTGAGAAGGGTGTGCGCTAAGCAAGGCCTTCTGTATAAGGTTGGTGCCATCGCAGGCTATGATTTGGGATGGGGTCTTGGACAGGAAGCATTGTACTGCAAATCATTTGGAAGCAACGTTTTTGCTATGTATAGTAGGAAGGGCACTTATGCATGTTTAGGAGGAAAAAAGTCCTGTAGCTGGGGAATGTTGGGAGCTGTAGGATTTTTTCCTGCCTAAAAATGAATAGGATTGCGCCTTAAGCTATATTTTATAAGCCTTCTTTGGAGTGCTTCAATGAACTAATAAGTGCTGCAGTCCTAATTCAGATATATCCACGTAATAAAATCTGGGGAAGAGCCTTTTTGAAGCTAATGAAATGAATTGTGTAGCTATCAGGTTTGTTTACATGTGGCTTACTAAGGTTTGGTAGTTTGTTTGTTTTTAATTTCACTTGTAAAGACTTTGCCTGAAAGCATTGGAGGGAGAAATAAGTTAATTCCAGCCACTTTGGAAGTTTGTCTTGGAAATTAATACTTTATATAAAGCATAATGCAGTCTATTTATTCCCCACATTCTTCAGCTCCTTCTTCCTAGACTTGAACAGAAATAGTATTTCACCTTGCTTTTACCTTGTTTCCTCCTGTTTTTCCCTCCCCTCTCATTTTAGTATTTTTTTAAAAAAATACGTTGTTTGTCTCGCATCTTCCATTCCTTTTAAATTAAAATGCTTTCCTTTTGCTGCTTTGACACTTCCATTTCTTCTTATTGTTTCTTTGCATGCCTGATGTTTCCCCCCCCTGTACCTGTTGTTTTTACCTTGTTGCTTTGATTTGCAGTTTTTCATTAAAATGTCTCTTCTCCTGCGTGTTTAACTAGATTTTTCTGTTAGCTCAGCATTTGGAGAGGATCAGAAGGTGATGCTGGAGTGTAGGCTGATGGGTTCAGTGCCGCTTGAATGCTCAGATGTTGCCATACTTTTAAGATGCTTGAATTGCAGAGTTTTCTGCTCTCGCTTGTGCAGTTGGCAGCCTTCCTTAGAGTGCATCTGTGGTTTGGTGCCTTGGTACATAGCTGGCATCGCTGGAAGCAGTATAAGATGGTGGTAGGGGAACCATGTGACATGGTGGGACTTTGAGTCTTTCCACTGTTTGGATTCTGCTATGTGTACCTGTCCAGCAGAATCCCTAGCTCAGGGGGTCCCCAACCTTTTTGAGTGGGTGGGCACATTTGGAATTTTGAGAGTGTTGTGGACGCTCTCACAAAATGGCTGTCATGGGGGCCGCAAGTCCATTTATAAAAGGAATACCATGGTGGATATGTCCAGTCACAAAATATTCATTTCCCAGAAGGGAAATTTGTGAGACTAAAAGAAAAGTAACTTCCCCAAGAACCTAAGTACAAAGCAGAAGTGAGGGTCTGAGTTCTAAAACACAAAAACACCCAAACAAAGATGGTCCTTCACTTTCAGCATAGCCTCCCCGTTAAAATAATTTTCTAAATTTTAAGAGACAAAATAAAAATCAGGAGGGGCAGGTACTAACAGAAGTGTCCGTGGGTTCACCGATGCCAAGAGGCATCACATTGGAGATCTCAGCCCTAGCTAGCTGTTGGGGACATCTGTGAGTTCAGTGAAAGATCAGTGTGGAATTTGAGGAGGCATGGGGAACTTGTAACGTTCATCTACAGCTCCCACCATCCCTGATAGCTAGTCATGCTGGCTGGTCTGATGGGAGTTGGAGTCCAATGACATGTGCAGGACCACAAGCTAACCCATGGAATAGTGTGTGCTGTGTTTGGACCCAAATATAAAATATTGACTTGTTCCTATGCTTACTATTTGGGCTGGAGGGGAGAACATAAGAAGTGTCCTGATGCTGGATCAGACCAAGGGTCCATCTAGTCCAGCACTCTGTTCACACAGTGGCCAACCAGCCATCGGCCAGGGATGAACAAGCAGGTCTTCTTCTTCTTCTTCTTCTTCTTCTTCTTCTTCTTCTTCTTCTTCTTCTTCTTCTTCTTCTTCAAAGTGCCCTACTGGATCAGACCAAGGGTCCATCTAGTCCAGCACTCTGTTCACACAGTGGCGAACCAGCCACCGGCCAGGGATGAAAAAGCAGGACATGGTGAAAAAGCGCCCTCCTACCCATGTTCCCCAGCAACTGGTGCACACAGGCTTACTGCTTTGAATACTGGAGATAGCACACAACCATCAGGGCTAGTAGCCATTGATAGCCTTTCCCTCCAGGAACTTATCCATCCCCCTTTTAAAGCCATCCAGATTGGTGGCCATCACCACATCCTGTGGTAGTGAGTTCCATAATGTAACTAAGTGCTGTGTGAAGAAATACTTCCTTTCATTTGTCCTGAAGCTTTTCTCCCTGTTTACTTCTCCACCTGCTCTCTTTCCCTGATCGGTTGCTCCAAATGCCATCCCTTCTCCTGTTTCCTGTTTAACTACTTAGGGTTGTTCATCTATTGCTATTGCTTAGGCCTCTGAGTTATCTCTCTTAATGTGGAGGTGATCCTTGACTTCCTGATGGTGACCCATCCTGCTTTGTTGAATTGCATTTGGATTGCTCTTAGTTGTTTTGCTAACCTTGGACTCTTTGACTCTGACCTCTTCCTTCAGTGCCAGATGGTAGCTTGAACTCTGTTTTCAGCAGCTATGAATCCCCCCTGCCTCTCCCGTCTTCACAGAATGCTCAGTTTCGCATGTGCATTTCTATTGAGACATCCATAATACACAGCTAAACTGTGTTACTTGAACTGAAAATATTTGTGTGGATGTGTTATGACTGCTTAAAGTGTTGTGCCCATTTAGAGAAGGATGTTAGTTTTGGCAAGGGAAAAATGTGGGTGGGTAGAAATCCTACAATTTGGGATGTTGTAACTATCACCTGTTGGCCTGCTGGCATTGGATAGTGTCCTTTTGTCCTCCTTTATGAGTGTACTTTTTCCCCTTCCTGTCTCTTTTTAAATGCTCTAATTCGGTACATTGTGGCTTCACGTCACTGTTGTGAGTAATTTTGAAAGAAAGCAAGTTATAAGAAGGTAGCTGGCTGTCAAAGCCTGCCCACACATCCCGCAGGGCTACCCAGTTTGCCTCTGCATAGCTGAAATCTCCAGAGATGTTCTCAGTAGGAGTAAATTTCTTGGCATATTTGGATGTCGGATGGTTTCCCCCCCCATGTGCATTGCCGTTAGTTGGAGACTGTTCTGCAAAGAGGTCTTTCAAGTCTCAGCAGTGCTTTGTGATGAAACCCATGTAACGTTTGTGTATATTTAATCTTCCCTTGTCTTATTATAAAGTAGCCTCCCTGTTCTTATTGATAACCAGGAATCCCCAAACTTGCTGATCTTGGGGGGTGGGCAGGCAGGGGTCTTCAGTTGCAGAACAGTAACTCCTATATCATTGATTACAAAGGCTTTCCTACCCTCTAGAAAGAGCCTGAAATTTCAAAAGGACAGTAGCCAGAAGGATAGAAGCAGTAAAGTACTCTCCATCACGCCACATGCTATGCGTCTATTGCAGTGATTTGATTTCCCCATGAATTTAGACCTTTTTGATTCCTGTGTGGGTAAGATGGCCTTCAAGTGTTGCTTCTGCTTTTTCTAAGCAATGAGTCCCTTTAAACCCCTGGAAAACAGGCCTTGCCTCCTTTGATGTGTCTCCAGTCTTCGATCCAATCTTTTCAAACCTTTGCAGGCTTCAAAGAAGGTAGCTGAAGCCAGAGGGCACGCAGAACTCTGACATCTCAAGGAAGTGTTGGGTCACTGGAACACTTTAAGAAAGAAGGACTTGCCTAGTCTTCAGAATAGCCTTATTATAAAACTGCCAATATAAAAAGCTTTAGAGCCATCACTGAGAGATGATGCATTTGAGCATAAGATGCATGTAAGCTTGTTTCTCTTTCTCCCTCCTTCCTGTGCTCATATTTCCAGAGCATGTTAACCAGCTTTCGTTGCTGTGGTGTTTGGCTAGCTGAGAGATGTACTTTGTTTGGAATTGCTGGCTAGTCTATATGTTCTAGGCAGACCTTGCTGACAAGAGTATAGCAACCCCGTTGGTGTACCTGGGCTAAATCAACAATTTAGAAATGAATATTTAGAAATGCCGCTATTGCGTCACTGAAAGTCTTATGGATGTGAAAGCCCTAAAAGGAAAAACAGTACACAGCAATGGGCTAATGCACCGAGATACACATTACTGGAATCTTTGTGGAAGAGGCTGGAAACTGTATATTGTATGTGGCAGAAAGCTGTAGTGGAAGTAGTGAATGTAACCTGTAAGATGAAAGTACTGTCAACTTTTTGCTTGAGATTTTATTCTCACTAATATATGTGATGACATTGGTATCCCGTCTTGAGTGTAAATGGGCAAATTGAGATTGGCTAGAACTCCTGATTATAACTCTGTCCTAATTTTGGAGAGATGTAGACAGACACTGTTGGTCAACTGTGGTGATATCCATTGTGCAGCTCACAGTCTATATAATGGCCCAGAATGCACTTTCCAACTACCCAGGGTTTTTTAAACCGTGACTAGTCATGAATGAGCAGGAAGAGCATTTTGGCTTCCAGCCACCTGATCTCTCCCACTGCAAACAGGAGGAGCTAAATAACATGGAGACTCTGTCTCTGGGCCGTTTTATTATGACATTCCAATCCAGATCTCTAGGTTGTTGTGGGACAGACAACCCAGAGTTAGAACCCATGGTTAAACGAATGTTGTTTAGCTCAGTGAGAGCAATTGGGCCCCCGAGAACTAGCATGCTTGCTCCTACTTGTTCATGACTACCAACAATTTAAACAAAAAATACAACATGGGTTATCGGTCTAGGAAAATGTACCCTCTGGACATGCAGGGAAAAGTTCAGTACATCAGACTTTAGTTTTTCCAAGAATGGGTTATAAGTGGTGGTGTATTTGACACACTGCATGGGAACGAAGTCCAACATAAATGCTTTCTGATGTACCTGTGCTTGATTGCCCTGCAAGACAGAATATAGGACTTGCTGGTCTGTTGCAAATTTCCTACATTCAAGGAATCTTTTCACAGCAACTTGTATGCCTAGGAAGCCTGACACAAAACTGTGTGCATGAGATGCTGAAGATTCTGGAATATATTCTAGGATATGCATCAAGTTCAAGCAGTTTGCTGGGCTGTTGGGCCTCACCATTGTCTCATATGAAAAAATACTGCAGCATGCATCAAATGCTTTCTTGTGGCTGAACATTGCAGGGGAAGATCAGTAGTGGCGAATGAAGTCTGTATTGGTAAAACCTGTCCACTGTTACTGATACTCTCAGTGAGGAATCCTTCATAACCTGAGCTACTGTGATGACCCTGGACTGCTTCTCATCCTTATGTGGGATGACCCCAGGAATGGGGTTTTGAATGGCATCAGTGGCCATTGGCCCTGGTTAGGCCTCATTTAGAGTATTGCGTCCAGTTCTGGGCTCCAAAATTCAAGAAGGACGCAGATGAGCTGGAGCATGTTCAGAGAAGGGCAATCAGGATGATGAGGGGTCTGGAAACAAAGCCCTATGAGGAGAGACTGAAACAACTGGGCATGTTTAGCCTGGAGAAGAGAAGATTGAGGGGAGACATGAGAGCATTCTTCAAATACTTGAAAGGTTGTCACACAAAGGAGGGCCAGGATCTCTTCTTTATCATCCTAGAGTGCAGGACACGGAATAACGGGCTCAAGTGACAGGAAGCCAGATTCTGGCTGGACATCAGGAAAAACTTCCCGGCTGTTAGAGCAGTACACCAATGGAACCAGTTACCTAGGGAAGTGGTGGGCTCTCCCACGCTAGAGGCCTTCAAGAGGCAGCTGGACAACCATCTGTCAGGTATGCTTTAGGGTGGATTTCTGAATTGAGCAGGGGGTTCTACTCGGGGCCTTATAGGCTCCTTCCAGCTCTACTATTCTATAATTCTATGATTCTACTAGAGTTTGTCCTTCCCGTTCCTATTTCCATCTCCTTTTTATCAGAAAGATGGAGCATCTCTATTTAAAGGTCACTAACTGTCAACACTGCATGTCCGTCCAAGCTATACAAATCTAGCATTATTACATTGCCAAATTAAACCTCTATTGTTAGGGTGATGAATAGTCTTCTGTGCTGTATACACTATAGATATTATTGACAGCATTCTCTCCACCCACCCAACTCTCATTTTGTGCATGGTGGCATTGACATTCGTTTGCTCGCCTGCTTGCTTTAAAAAAATGGGGTTTAGAAAAGCTTAGAAACAATGAATTGGGAGTATGTGCATCCCATGGTGCATAAATTTGGTCTTGTCTCTAATGCTGCAACTGCTCCTGTCACAGTGGAGATCCCCATAAAAGCATGTGAAGCAATGTGACTAGTATCATCCTAAAATACATTAGAGGCAATTTCTTTAATTTTTATAGTCCTCTTCTTATTCCAAGAACCTGTTCTGGCATGTGCATGCTTCTTGTTATACCTATGGCTGTGAATGATCATATGTGCTATTTCACTTTTCAGTGTCGCTTTCAGGCTCATTTCCCTCCTCCAGTTCAAGGAAAGAACAACTTCTCCTTCTTGGAAAAGGGGGCCTGTTTACTTCATTGGAGGCCAGTTTTGGCTTTGATCAAATACTTTTCACTTCAAATAGTATTGCAATCTTGTGGAATAACACTGTTGATTGCATTTTGTGTTATTTTGAATAATGTAGCAACGAATGATACTGCAGCTGAAATATTAACCCTGTTCATGTTGCTTTTCCAGTAAAGCATAAAGATACACAAAAAGTAGATCTATCAATTTGATTTTATGAAGTATCTTAAACTTCACGTCCGGCCCATGTTTGGCTGGGCTGGACTAGAATAGAGGAGGGATGGTCAAATTTGAAGCCAGAATGGCTTTTAATTTGGATTCTCCACTTTAAGTAGCGGGTTTCATTTATACCTCCATACAAACTGCAGGCAAACCACATTAAGAGAGAACCAGTGTGTGTGTGTGTTGGACTGGGACTCAGGAGATCTGGGTTCTAGTTCCTCACTCGACCATGAAGCTCACTTGATGATTTGGGCCAGTCACTGAATCTCTGCCCAACCTACCTCACAGGATTGATGTGAGCATAAAATGGAGAGGAGGGAAACCATGATAAGCTACCTTGGGTTCCTCACAAGGTGGAAAAAAAAGGTGGGATATAACTGTAATTAAATAAATAAATATTAAAACCCCAACAGGATAGCTTCTTCATTACTTAAACCAAGGCAATTATAATTTGCAGAAACTAATTTTTCAGTATGAAAAGATCTGTCAAGAACTCTCTTAGCTCGTTATTGTGCCTTCTAATTTGCCTGATTAAAAGAGCCATTTATTAACAGGGGCTCCTAGTTCTTTTTGGCCTGAAGAAAATGGTAAGAACCCAATGACGTACGTTATTATAGCTTTAATTAAAACTTGTATTGGGTTTTATCTAGTGTTTTTTTTAACCAGTTCTCTTCTGTGAGAGGGAAAATTCACCCATAAAACGAATGGTTAAATGGGGGAAATGAAAGTGATGACTACATAATATATACATATTAGTTGCAGGCTTAGCTTTGGTTCATAGAAGTAAGAACCACAAATGGATTGCTAAGATAAACATAATTTTGCAAGATGAGGAAGTGGAATAAACCCACACTTGCTATTATTATTATTATTATTATTATTATTATTATTATTATTATTATTATTTGCATTTTTATACCGCCCAACAGCCGAAGCTCCCTGGGAGGTTCACAAAAACTAAATTATATGTGCTTTGGCTTAGTTACGCTAGGACAGGCATTCGTAAACTTTGGGCCAGTGTACACAGTTGGGATATTGAGATAGAAGGCAAACTGGTGAGGCATAAAGGACAAACAGCCAGCCTGGGAAACTACAAGACCGAGGTGGATTCTGAGCTCAGAACACAAAACCCGCTCCTTTTAACTCACTGTAGACTGTTCGAACAAAGCACCCATTTCATAGAAAAGCAAGCTGGTGAGGCTTTAAAAGATAAGTAACATAGGGTGACCATATGAAAAGGAGGACAGGGCTCCTGTATCTTTAACTGTTGTATTGAGAAGGAAATTTCAGCAGGTGTCATTTGTATATATGGGGAACCTGGTGAATTTTCCTCTTCATCACAACAGTTAAAGCTTCCCTCTTTTAAATCTGGTCACTCTAGTATAGCTCCTGCAGCTTTAACTGTGGTGATGAAGAGGGAATTTCACCAGGTTCTCCACATATACAAATGACACCTGCTGAAATTCCCTTTTCTTTGCAACTGCTAAAGATACAGGAGCCCTGTCCTCCTTTTCATAGGGTCACCCTAAGTAATTTGAACACTCTCCTCCGTAGAAAACCCTCTTCCACACTACACACACTAAATGCCTACCGCATACAGAAGTTCACGCAGATGCAAAAATAAAACTACTCTTCCCTTGCTCTCTGCTGTCTTTCCAACCCCTGTGTGGCTCCCTGCTGTAGCCCCTCTGTAGGCCCTTCCCTGCCTCCCACACTGGCGTGCAGCTGCCCATCATCTGTTTGAGCTTCATTCATTTGGAATAAAGTTAGTGATGGCTCTCGCTTTGCTTTGAAATGATCCCAAATGCCAGGAAGAAAATTTAAGAAAATGGGAGAGGTAGAGCAAAGCAGAAGGTGTCCAGCATGAACTGATGTCTTTGGGCACCATGTTCCCTTCTCCTGGGTTATTGGCATTCTTTTCTGAATGTGTGGCATCCGAAGGAATTATAGAGATATGTGGCAAAGGGATCTAACAAAAATACTGCTGTCACCATCTAGCAGGCATAGTTTGTGTTGAGGTTGGCTTTGCTCTCTTGCTTTTTACATATTGGTGCAATTTAGGTAAAAGTGAATGGGGGAAGAAACCAGTGGAATATCCTTTAACAGAAAGCAGTGGAAATGTTTTGCAGGCTCTAAAATTATTTTGGCAGTAAAATGAACATGGAAAATTTAAGGGCCGGGTTGAAACAGAAGAGCTTTAGCCAGAGTTGGCTGTGCAGATTTCTTTCCCCCTGTGATGGTCAATTACTTGACGTGAAAAGTGTCGGAGGAATTGCATGCTCAGATAAACAATGTGCTGAAACCCGGTGCTTAGTCTGATTGTATTCAATGAGATCTGTTTAGTATTAACTGTGAAATATGTTGCAGCAGCAGTAATGAAAGCAATGGATGCCTTTTCTGCTGTTATCAAAATGCATTTAACAAGATTTGCAGTGCCTGAGTGCCTTTCATTGTAATGCTTTATGGTTCATACTAAAGCGATATAAGTAAGCGACATCCATCTTGTGCTGATATAAACTGCTTCTGTATGCTCTCTAACAATAATGTTACATTTTTGAATCAACACCCTTCTTTAACAATAAAAGCCGGGCAGGTTGTGTGCTCGCTTACAAAGAAAACGTGAATCATCTCTGTACACAATATTCTGGTACACCACAGACAATCCTCATGTTACATAGGGAAAAATGATCTGTCTGCTATGCCAGAAGATGGCATCCGAACACCCTTGGTGAGGTGTGGTGGTGATAGAAGTATTAAATAATATTAAGGCCTGTATGCTTTATGATGCCATATAGTCTGCTTTTGTCCACTGCTGCAAATGGAAGCTTTTACATATGCGTGCAATATTTAATTAAATTAATTTTATATCCTTTTTGCTCTAAGGACACAGTAGCATACATTTTGTCCCCCATTTCATTCTCTCAACAACCTTGTGTGGCAGGTGGTGACTGGCCTAAATAGATGAACCTGGGTCTCCCTATGTCTACTCCAATACTTTAACTGCTACAGCAGCAGTCTTTAAACTTACTGTCTGTCTGGGTTCAGACAACACGATAACCAATGGTGGTTAAAATAGTTGATGGTTGGTTATTTATCCCACCATATATCGTGTTACGTGGAGAGAGTTTTTTAACCAATAGTTGGTTATTTGGCTGAAATAACCAATGCAAATAACCAACTCTGTGCAGAGTTGGCTATTTGAATCACCATTAGTTATCATATTGTGTGGAGGGTACTGTGGTTATTTCCTTGGCCACCATTGGTTGTTTCGTCAGCCACAGCGTCTCAAGGCAAGAGCATTCAAAGCAGTGTCTGTTACTCTAGTTCAGCCGGCAGGATAGATTTTTGGCAGCAATGGGAGGACTGAGGTGGTGGGGGAGAGAAGGCGGGGGATGAGTGAGTCAACTCAGCATGGATTAATAGTCAACACAACATTGATCCTAATGCACACTCTGGTTGATTATTATCATGTTGTGTGGGGAGTACCCTCTAGATAAACAGCTGTCGAGTTGATAATTACCCCACTGTTGACTATCATGTCGTCTGAACACAGCCATTGTGTGGAAGCCTTTCAGCATGAAGTTTGTCTGCTAGGGAATCCCTGCACATCGTTGCATCACAGAGGGTTTTGAGACGTATTTACAGTAGGCAACCTGGTGCCCTCCAGATGTTTTGGACTACAACTCCCACTATCCCTGACCATTGGCCATGCTGGCGTGCCCCATTGATAAGACAGTCTCAACAAACTAAATAGGAAGGCCAGGAACAGTAGCTGACATGACTATAGCTGGCAAGTCCATTGAGACAACATACGTGTGTGTGTGTGTGTGTGTGTGTGTGTGTGTGTGTGTGTGTGTGTGTTTGGTGTTTATCAGGTGACAGATTTTATCAATCGGATGTTTTCAGGAATGTAACATAGTTAACATTCCACTTTTTTTTGTTTCCGTGTTGATGACATGCTGCCTAAACCTCATTTGTTTTTGTATAGGCATAAGGAGGTGATCTAGAGGTCTTCCAAACTCTGGCTATGCAAATGTTTGCAGCGATACAAATGGTATTAAGCTCTCTGTGTGGAATTACAGGATGACCCCAGCTAGTAATTTGTGGAGTGCTTAAATAGCAATTGCTGGTTTGCTTCAGCAAGAAAGTGCACATCCCAGTATTCGAAGCCCTGTTAACAGCTATTGAGTGGCAAGAGCCACCTTGTTTTCCTGGGCTGCTGGCATTATGGATGGGGTAGAATGAAGATTGTTAAGGAGCTTTTCTCTTAAATTTGTGAACCTTGGAGATGGATCCATCCCTAAATGTTCATGCCCATGGCTAACTGACTCAAGCCGTAAGCTTTGAAACTTGTCATCAAAGAAGCAAAGTACAACACCACCTTGCTTGGATATTCTCGTCCTTAGGCCTCCAAAAGATTAGGGAACAGTGTTGTAGTGAAACCGGTTTCTTAAATCTACCAAATAGACACATGTCTATGGGAGTTACTTATCTCTAGGGTAGCAACTGCTGTGGTTGTTGGCTGCCCAGATTATTATCGCAAGGGCTTTGTCTTTTGTCTTCTGTTTGACAAACAGCCAGAACTATTTAAGCTGCCTCTCTGAATAATTAGTTTCCAAAATGGCAGCAGTGTCTAGGTTTTAGAAGGTCTTGAGCAAGGTGCTCTTCCCTCTTGTCCCATTAGCTTGCTTTCTTCTCCTGGGCCAAATCTATGCTATCTCCTAGAAAGAGAGGGTAAAACATGTAGAAACTGTTGTTCCTTCTACTTGCTTCTGTCTTGGAGAGGGTGGGTGAACAGGCAGTAACAGGGAGGAAAAAGCAGGGGCAAAGGATTCCAGGCCTCAGTGGGAGCCTGCCAATGGCAACCCATGACATTGGCCCTTGCTTCATAGGATTGGATTGGTGCATTGGTGAAGGGGTGTAGAATGCTAGTCATAGAATCATAGAACAGTAGAGTTGGAAGAGACCTATAGGGCCATCGAGTCCAAACCCACCCACCCCGCTCGATGCAGGAATCCACCCTAAAGCATCCCTGACAGATGGTTGTCCAGCTGCCTCTTGAAGGCCTCTAGTGTGGGAGAGCCCACAACCTCCCTAGGTAACTGATTCCATTGTCGTACTGCTCTAACAGTCAGGAAGTTTTTCCTGACGTCCAGCTGGAATCTGGCTTCCTGTAACTTGAGTCCATTATTCCGTGTCCTGCACTCTGGCATACTGTGAGTTACCAGTGAAGAAGTAATTTTAACCCCTTTATGTTACAGTGTACTTGGGAAGGTTTCTAGATGTGTCTTTGAAAATAGCTTTGTACTTGTGAATGGTCCCCTAATCCATTCACAGCTCGCTGGCAGATATGAATTTCAGAGTTTTGCCACCCGAGATGCTCTTGAATAATGTGATATCAGAAGCATTGGGGGAAGTTCAGACAGTATGGCAAACTTTTGCAACACTTAACACTTCCACTCCTGAACTTTTAAAAAGTACTTTTAAGCTCCCATTGCAGAGAAAAGGTGGAGGGCCTTATGCTTCTATGTAAGTTGCAGTTTTAAGGCATGCCTTCCAGGTGGAGAAAGTCCTTCGCTGTTTTACATTCAAGCATGCGGTTAAGATTAAAATAGCTCAGTGTTGGGAAGTGGTCAGTTTGTTCATAACAAAGATTTGAATTGGTATCCCTTCATGCTTGATTGCAAAGGTGAGAAATAGATGCTGAAGAACATTGGAAAGGGTTCTTCATATTGGAAAGGGTTCTTCACCTTTTTTTGCTGATCCTGGCCCATACTTCAAGAAAAAGGACCGTTCTGGAGTTCAAATTGAATTTTATGGCAAAAGAGAGATGTTCTAAGAAGGGAGTAGGATTGCTTTGAATATGTTGGAAAATCGTGCTTCTCTGCTTGTGGAGATATACTTGGGAGGTGTTTGGCTGTCAATTATGAAATGAATAGCACAAGATGATTAATCTCCTAGGGAAGAGCTCTGCTCTCGTTGACGGAAGCTTTGAAAAATGATGCGATATCCAGAGGAGGCATCGGAAATGCATAGAAATGAAGGCTTTTGCAGTGCTGGACCCAAACTAGTTAGTGTTCAACTTGGAATTTTGCTTTGATCAGGCAGGTGTGGGAACTGGTTCTCTACTCAAGCATGATTATTTCTGAAATTCTCCTTAATATCCCATAACTTGGGCATCTGAGGACACAACTCTTTCAACTGACGATTAAGTTCAGTTCAAGTCATGCTCTGTGAGAAAATAAGAGCACTGCTGGATTGGACAAAAGATCCATCTAGTTCAGTATGTTTCCCACGATGGCCAATCAGATGCCTATAGGAAGCCTGCAAGTAGTACACATGGGCAATAGTCCTTGTCTGCTGTTGTTGCCTAGTGACTGGTATTCAGACGCATGGTGTCTCTGTTCCTGGGAGTAGTATATAGCCACCATGACTACTAGTCATCAATAGCCTTATCCTCCATGAATTTGTCTAATGCCCTATTATTATTATTATTATTTATTTATATAGCACCATCAATGTACATGGTGCTGTACAGAGTAAAATAGTAAATAGCAAGACCCTGCCGCATAGGCTTACATTCTAATAAAATCATAATAAAACAATAAGGAGGGGAAGAGAATGCAAACAGGCACAGGGTAGGGTAAACAGGCACTGGGTAGGGTAAAACTAACAGTATAAAGTCAGAACAAAATCAAGTTTTAAAAGCTTTAGGAAAAAGAAAAGTTTTTAGCTGAGCTTTAAAAGCTGCGGTTGAACTTGTAGTTCTCAAATGTTCTGGAAGAGCGTTCCAGGCATAAGGGGCAGCGGAAGAAAATGGACGAAGCCGAACAAGGGAAGTGGAGACCCTTGGGCAGGCGAGAAACATGGCATCAGAGGAGCGAAGAGCACGAGCGGGGCAATAGTGTGAGATGAGAGAGGAGAGATAGGAAGGAGCTAGACCGTGAAAAGCTTTGTAGGTCAACAGGAGAAGTTTATATTGGATTCTGAAGTGAATTGGAAGCCAATGAAGAGATTTCAGAAGTGGAGTAACATGGTCAGAGCGGCGGGCCAAGAAGATGATCTTAGCAGCAGAGTGGTGAACAGAAACCAATGGACTGATGTGAGAAGAAGGAAGGCCAGAGAGAAGAAGGTTGCAGTAGTCCAACCGAGAAATAACCAATGCATGAACAAGAGTCTTGGCAGACGAGACAGACAAAAATGATCGAATCCTGGCAATATTATACAGGAAAAAACGACAGGATTTAGCTACTGCCTCAATATGAGGAATAAAGGAGAGCGAGGAATCAAATACAAAGCCAAGACTAAGAGCTTCCTTGACTGGAGTAAGTGTAGCATCATTGACAGTAAGAGAGAATGAGAGATGAGTGGCCCTAAGTTGGTGGCCACTGCTAACAGGTTGGTGGGACCTCCTAATAGGTTTTCCTTTGGCTGAATCCTGTTAACATCTCAGGGGTTAAGAATGACCAAGGCAATAAATGTGAAGTGCTTTGAGCATTTGATATCATACTACATAAATGCTAAGATTTAAGATTTTTAACACTTAATTTTAACTTAAATTTAAATTATACTGTTTTAACTCTGTATTTTAACCTTATATCAATTTTGCTGCGTGGTTTTATCCTGGTTGTGCTTTTTATACTGTATTTTGTATTTGTGCTTTTAACCTGTTGGTTGTTTTATGATGGTTTTAATTTCTGTGAACCGCCCAGAGAGCTTCGGCTATTGGGCGGTATAAAAATGTAACAAATAAATAAATAAATAAATAAATAAGATTATTAGATCTCCTCCTCCTCAGGTGAAGGAAAGAGTAAGGGAGAGTGCACCAGCCTGAGGCTTGTTCAAGTAATGCTGAACTGTAGCTTAGCGTTGCGTGCAAATTAATACCTTGTCCTGGGGCTTTGGGAGAGTGGCAATGCCATTTCCTCTCCCACACACCAAATGCCTTTTAGATCCAAGTAGCAGCACTGTGGGCAAATCATATGTGCACAGTCGCTGTGCACTCGACGTGAAAACAGATTGAAAACGGATTGTGATAATGCCATGGGCTGCTTGATGTGCATCACGTGGGGCAAATGAGTTGACTGTTTTGCAGCTCCGGTTCTGTTTATTGGTGTTTTTATCCCACTTCCCCCCCCCCCCCCAGCAGAGAAACTCAAGGCAGGTAACACAACAAAAATAAGAATACAAATAGGTCAAAAGAGACCAAGGGAAGGCTACCTCCTTCCCATGAAGAGTAGCTGGCTGCTGCTAGGGTACAAGTGGCAGCAAATAGGAGGCAGCTGGGGCCACACAAGCCAAAGGAAAAGGTCTGCTAAGCTGCATAGTTAATGGCTCTTGATGGAGTTGGAGAGCAGCAGGGCCAGATGGCAGTTCTGGTGAGGGATATTTTTGCTTTT
Source organism: Elgaria multicarinata webbii (assembly GCF_023053635.1). Lineage (NCBI taxonomy): Eukaryota > Metazoa > Chordata > Lepidosauria > Squamata > Anguidae > Elgaria > Elgaria multicarinata. Next base: position 15,384,664 of record NC_086190.1, on the reverse strand, counting down.
AGCAGATTGTATCTTCTCTCCCATTCTCATATAAAAAATGAAATAAAGGATTGAGAAACAGGCACACAACTCGGTCCAGATAAGAAGCCACAACAAATGGGGTGGGGCAAGAAGAAAGGGTGTCATTGTCCTTGGCCAAGGAGTGACAATATTTGCAGGTGGTCCAGAAAATTGACTAGATGCCATTGGGAAGTCCTCATTGAACATGTTTAGGAATTTTTTTTTATTTCTGAAGGCGGCTCTGGCGATGCAGCTCTTTTGGCCCCAGGCAGATATAAATATGCCTTCAAAGCTGGGATGTCTGCTCCTCCTTTTCCATAATTCTTTTCTGCAGTAATGTTTGTTCCTTCCGAAACGTTCCGCCTTGAATGATAAATCCAGCAATCCTTTGCCACCCTACGTTTGTATTTAATTAAGATGCCTCTTAAATCTTGTCCCAGCCTCTCTTCATCAGAAGAAAAACTGAACTTGTTGCGACGAGAGGAAGATCTGTGAGTCTGGAATATCAATGGACTTATTCAGTGGAGGATGTATGTGTGTACACTAATTAAGGAGTGCATTATTGAGCCGCGGCATAATTAACAGGCGATGCCCCAAGTGTCTAAATATAAGCTCTTCTAACAGTTCTGTCAAAAGGGGCCATAATTGTGCAGTGCTTCTTTTTAACACTGTGGACTCTTCTCCCCCGTCTTTCTCTCCCACCCCCCAACTCGTTAGAAACCTATGAGAAATTTAGGATGGTCAACAAAATTAGCTGGGAAAGAAAGCTTGCTCCCCCTTCCCCAATATATCGCATAAAGGTTTTTTCTTTGCCTTAGATTACACATGTAGAGAAGCAAAGAAAATAAAGCAGTGTTGCTTTATTTTGAACAAATATTTTATTTGCAACTACAACAATAACAGCAACAACGAAGAAAGCACACACAAAAAGAGCAGGGAGTGGAAGACCATATCATAAAACATGATTCCTACAAAGTGGTCATTTACATCACCCTTGGTATAGGAAAAAAAAGGACAGAAAAAGACTTATGCTTTAAGTATATATGCTTTAGTTTAAGCAGGCCATATATCTAAATAAGCATCCGTATGAAATTGACGGCTGTAGGAGATATGTTGAAAGGTAGCAAGAACAGTAAGATATTCGGTCCACTGAATCATAGGTGGTGGGAGTTTATCCTTCCAAGCTTGAATTATAAGACTCTTTGCAACTGTAATGGCTCTTAGTATCCACTTTTGCGTTCCATCTGTTAATCCTCACATAAGAGGGATGTAATTTAAAAGTGCGTGGACAACCACTATTATCACAGATGTTTCAAGAACAAATTTTATACGAGCAACAATTTCCAACCCAAAAAGAAATGTCGCTTCATGCTATAAAGCTGACATATACTGGAGAGAATGTGCAGAGTTCTGGGTTGTACAGAGTTGGATGGTGGGTTAGAAGAGGAAGGATGAGATTCTAATATGCATGAATCTTACATTTTTTTATTATAAGGCTTGAAAAAGTTTCACATTCCTGTGTATTAGCTCTTAAGATTGTGCAACATGAAAGCTAAACAAACCCTGAAATTCCTGGAGACCAGTGCGTTTTTAAGTACCCAAGCACCTGCTTTGGACTTCTCTAGCTCTGACAATGTGCATGATTCAGAGGGTGTGTGTGTGTGTGTGTGTGTGTGTGTGTGTGTGGTGTACCAAAACTATTTCAAAAATTCCATACTAGCACTTAGAGTGAAATTGCAAACTGCTGCAATTGGCAACAGCATGCACTATTTTTGGTGAGAAACTCTGTGGCAATTCTTACGCCAAACCCTCCAACTGCCTTTTAAAGGCTAGAGTCAAGAAGCAGTTTGTGGGTAACTCTGAAAAACTGCTGATGGAGAGATGCTCAAAAATAACTGTTGTGCACACAGATAATGTGTATTCATAGAAAGGATGCTGTCCTTCCGGGCTTCTATAGTCTAGGTATTTTACTTCACTTAAAATGCTTCTATACTGCTCTTTTTTTAAAAAAAATCAAAAAAATCTAGGATATAACACAATAAAACAGGAATGATCAATAGTGATTTACAATATTGAAATGTAATGCTAAAAGCATTTGCAGCTGAAATTAAAAATATATTTCAGAGGCTGAAAGCCTGGGAAAATAAAAAGGTTAATGCCTAGCGCCTAAAGACATTAGTGTGGGAACCAGGTGAGCCCTTGTGGGCAGAGAATTCCACAAGACGGAGGCCTACAACAAGGTCAACACCTTCATTACCACCCACCTCATTTGAGAAGGCAGGGGTGTGTTGAGCAGGGTCGCTGCGGAAGGTCTTAAGGAGCAGGCAGAAAGATGTAGGAGGTGACATTCCTTAAGATATTTTCTTATTATGGCATGATCTATCCTTGCTAATGTGATTGCTCTCTCTTTGCAACTGTATTTATTTATTCAGACAAATTGTGGGCAAATTTGAATGTCCTCCAATGGAACATAGGAATTTGCCAGACCATTGGTCCACTTAGCCCAGTGTTGTCGACACTGACTGGCAACAGCTCTTCAGGGTTTTGGGCATGAATTTTTCCAGCCCTACCTGGAGACTAAACTGGAACCTTTTGCATGCAATCTGCATACCCTATCACTAAGCTACACTCCCCTCCCCATTGCTGCTGAGGTCTTACAGAAATCACACGATGGTAGAAGTGTCTTATTTTCAAAATCAATTATAGTCGATTGAGAAAAGTAATGCAATGAACAAATAAAGGGAAGTACTTCTTCACACAGCGCATAGTTAAGTTATGGAACTCACTACCACAGGATGTGGTGATGGCCACCAATCTGGATGGCTTTAAAAGGGGGATGGATAAGTTCCTGGAGGCAAAGGCTATCAATGGCTACTAGCCCTGATGGTTGTGTGCTATCTCCAGTATTTGAGGCAATAAGCCTGCGTGCACCGGTTGCTGGGGAACATGGGTGGGAGGCTGCTGTTGCACCATGTCCTGCTTGTTCATCCCTGGCCGGTGGCTGGTTGGCCACTTTGTGAACAGAGTGCTGGACTAGATGGACCCTTGGTCTGATCCAGCATCAGGGCTCTTCTGATGTTCTTATGAACAATAATAGACTAAAGCACAAATAAACAGCATTGAAACTTGGATCTTCTGCATAAAAATAATGTATGTGCTGTACTACTGAAGTGTAGTTTCTTCTCTGATACGAATGGCCGTGCCTGGCCAGGTTCCCTTGGGAGGGAGTTTGAAAGCTGGGATGCGTCTACAGAAAAGGCCCTCTCACGGGTGGTTGGCTACAGGACTTCCCATGGTGGGGAAATGAATAGTGATCCTTGGTTGCAGGTCTTAACTGATGGTTCGTATGGGAGTCATAGTATTTATACTGTTCACTTTTGTATGTAGTGCCTTAGAGGAGGCAATTATGGCATCTGAAGCAACAGTGAATGTGCATGCCTGCCATTTCTATCGTCTGAACAAAAGTACCTGAACTTCCTGTGTTTCAAAGCAGGTGCAACAATAAAATGCTAAAAACACAAAATCTCAACGGCACAAAGAGTGTTTTGATAAGCCGCCCTCTAAAGCAATGAAAAATCTCTTTGGCTCTTGCCAGCTTGCTGAGTCTGTTGGCTCTGCTGTGTGAAACATCTGTTGCCTATGGGAGCTTTGATTCTTTTCTGCCCTAATGGCGTCTCCTAGTACGAGTTACACAGTTGATTTAACTAGTGGGGTGTGGGTGAGAAATGCCGACAGCTTTCTGTTTTCTGGGTTGTTCTTTTTTAAATAATAATAATAATAATAATAGAGTATTTATGGAGCAACTCAGTACTATTTCTTTCGCCCAGGGTTGTTCCTGGTCATCTGGTTTATTTTGTTTAGCTCTGCTTCAGAAACGTTGACTTTGGTCAGTTACCAAGTTCCGACACGCTTTTTGTTTTTTAATGTTGATTGTCTGAAAGGCACAAGAAGAATGGGGAAAGATTTAATTTCCTTGAGTTTACCACAGCTAGTAGCAGGAAAGAAAAATAAATTGTGCTGCTGCTTAATGTAAAAATAATTTGCGAGAAACCTGAATCCAAAGCGGCATCCTTTTCTCTCCCGCGTTTCCCCACACCTTGCGAATGAACGCGATTGTGTGCCTTAGGTTTTAAGCTAAGGCCAACCGTATCTTCAAAGAGAGTGTTCAACAAGATATACTGCAACAGCCAAGCAGGCTGATATTTTAGTAGGAATATTGCCAGTAATAAAAAGGACAAAGTTATGATGGTTTGATGCATTAATTTTAATAACTTCTGCTGCCACTAGAGCTCAGAGTTAAAGGGAGATGGTCTTGTACAGCCTGGGAAAAAATGGGTGCCATGGAAAATGAGTTCTGGGTGGAAAAGTGGGATATAAACCAAACAAATAAATAAAAGCTTCCTTGTATCAAGTCAGACTGTCTGCCTATCTAGGTCAATGTGGTCTATTCTGAATAGGCTCTCTAGGGTCTTGGGAAGAAGCCTTTCCCTTTTTCTGCAGATTTTAACTGCAGATGCTGGGAAATTAACCTGGGTTCTTCCGCATGCAAAGCATAACCTCTTGGCTCAAAGGCGTTGTTACCTATGGCTGTGCAAAGGAATTATGGGCTTGTAGTGCATTGTTCCAGGGGCGAATTGTTCATGTGCCTGCCCCATTCATTTGCATACAAAGTCGGGGTTGTGACAGGGTCGAAAATTTACAGAAAACGGTGCATGTGGGTGAGGAGAGCTGAATCCTGGCCTCTACTTTGCCTCTACAGTTCTGTCACTATGGGTTCTCTTTCCCCCCCCCGAGGCCAGCTCTTTCTTTGTCATCACCACCAATCTGGGGGGGGGGATAGTAAAGAGATCTGGGGAGATAAGGTGTTGGAGGATTCACCTGCATGTACGCTTCTTTGTAAAAATTAGAGTGCCCCCCTCCTCATCTCCTGCTTTACACGTGAACAGGACTGACACATAAAATACTGGATTTCCCCTTGTCACCTCTAGCTTGGTCCTGAAAGGATTGTTTTCAAACTGTGCTCCATATTTGTGTGTCTGTAATCATCGAAGATGTGCAGCTGTCACTTCAAATCTTCATTTGGATCGCTGCTGGATTCTATGTGCTGTGAATAGGAATTCAGGGGTTGGGGTCTCTTTCGTTCCCCCACCCCACCCCTGTTATGGCATCAACAAGGAAGATGGCTGATGGAAGTTGGAAGGAGAGGATAGGCTGCTGCCAGGGTGAACTGTCATGGTGGTGCTGGCCCTGCCAGATGCTGCCTACAGCTGTAGAGAAAAGATGTACAGAGAACCTTAGAATCATAGAATAGTAGAGTTGGAAGGGGCCTATAAGGCCATCGAGTCCAACCCCCTGCTCAATGCAGGAATCCACCCTAAAGCATCCCTGACAGATGGTTGTCCAGCTGCCTCTTGAAGGCCTCTAGTGTGGGAGAGACCACAACCTCCGTAGGTAACATTGTCGTACTGCTCTAACAGTCAGAAAGTTTTTCCTGATGTCCAGCCGGAATCTGGCTTCCTGTAACTTGAGCCCGTGATTCTGTGTCCTGCACTCTGGGAGGATCGAGAAGACATCCTGGCCCTCCTCTGCGTGAGAACCTTTTAAGTATTTGAAGAGTGCTCTCATGTCGCCCCTCAATCTTCTCTTCTCCAGGCTAAACATGCCCAGTTGTTTCAGTCTCTCTTCATAGGGCTTTGTTTCCAGACCCCTTACCAACAGCTGTATAGGAAGGGTTTCGAGTGAGATGTTCTCAAGGGAAGTTGTCTTTGTAATCCTTCTCAATGAAGATAGCCAGGGAACTGTTAATGAAGTAGACCTGCCCAAACCTACGTCTAAATAATAACTGAGCAGCCAAGTTAGTGGTGGTTCGCTTAGTCACAGAAATACCCTTTTACCCCTGGGCTATTTTAACTTTATTTATTTGTTACAGTTTTATCCAGCCTTTTCCTCAAAGGAAACCAAAGTGGTGTACATGATCCCCCCCTCTACATTTTATCCTCGTAACGACAACCCTGTGAAGGAGGGTAGGCTGAGAGTCGGCGACTGGCCCAAACTCACTCAGTAAGCTTCATGGATGTGGGGGGATTTGAACCCAGGTCTCCCAAGTCCTTTTCCAACACTAAGCATTACACCACACTGGCATTCATTTTGATGTTCAGTTCTCTGCCTCTGAGTCTTCCTAACAACATTTCACATGCCTTAGATATAACTGATTTAGATCATTTCTCCCCCTTCTTCCTGAAAAGGGATGGAGAGTAGGAAGGACCCGATTCATGGGGGAAATGAAAGACATTGCTTTGTGAAGGCAGGTTGTTAGCATGGTGTCTTCCCTGTATATATTTAGATCCTCTCTAATCAGGCATTTATCCTTTAATCTGTTGCTTTATTAATTTTACTGCTGGCTTCTTGATGTTTTTAATATTTTAAGGAGGTTTTTAATGTTTAATTCTTATTTTTCTGCTTTTGTTGTATTATTACTTTATTTTTGGTTATCTTGTTCTTGTTCGGTTTTATGATTGTAAACCATCCTGAATGACATTTGCCAGTTGGGTAGTATAGAAAGCTAATAAAATAAAGAAATGTTCACTGATGCACCAGACATTTTGCCTTCATTTGGTCTTTGCGTTAAACTGAACATAACCAAAGACTTTGCTCCATGAGGTCAAATGGGGCTAAATGCTGCTGGTACTGGCAACACCAAAGGCTTGATGTAACTTGGGCTGGATGTAGAAAGTCCCTGGTGCCTTCAGCCCTGTTTGAAACTCCGTGGCGTCGTTGATAGTGAGAAGTTTAGTTTGACTAGCAATTATGGCCAGTTAGCATAGGCAGTATTGAGCTGACAAAGGTGTGGAGAACCTGTGATCTTCCAGATGTTGGACTATAATTCCCATCATTCCTGACCCATTAGCTATCCTGGCTGGGGTTGATGGGACTTGTACGACAACATCTGCAGGTCCTCCCCGCCCCCCTGCCCCCAGGCAAGGCAGTATGAGGCAGCTTCCTACATTTTCTATTCATTGTTGTTGCAGAGTTTCATAGAAGCTGGCAGTACAGTTGATACAACAACAAAATTAGTTTTGAGTTAATGAAGCTTGTATGGTCAATTAGTATTGGTTTTTGTTGTGTCTTTTTTCCCCTTTTTTCAGAATTGAGCACCTGGTGTATGTGTTTTCAGTTCACAGGCTGCTAACAGCCAGCACTTACTCGAAAACAGAAGCAGAAAAGCAATGCCATTTAATAGGTTCTGATAACATGATTTGTAGCTTGAAGCTTAGGAACCTGCCAGCATATTGCCAAGTGCTATTAATGTATTATACCCTGGAAAAGAAACTTTAATCTTAATGACACTTTCCCCCCTAGTTAATGGCGTTAAATTATATTGTGCAAAAGGGCCTTTATTATACTGCTTTAAAATTTGTATATATACACAAACATGCTCGCACATATGTGAATTCTCCCTTGCTATGTGCATTTTAAAATGTAGGTTTCTGTTTTTGCTGAATTAAGAGCTCTTTGTTAAATTTCAGGCTGTCAAGATAGCAGTGTAGAACTTGGCACTTGGCCTATAAGGGTGGAAATAGATCTCTCTGTGACAGGTGGCCATGAAGGTGTGAGGAATCGCAACAATTGTTGGTTTGTTTGATGTATATCCTACTTTTCCATCAAAAAAAATGATGCTCAAGGTGACTAATGAAAAGAAGGCCAAGATTAAAACAAAAACTTGATTAAAACATTTATGAAAACAAGTAAATTAAAAGCACTATTAAAAATGCATCAATAAAAGAATATTCATTTAATTAAGGTAGGGAAACCTTGGCTGCAACACAACATGGGCTCACCCACACCTTCCAAAGGTTTTGTTTTGTTTGGAATGCCACGCTGACATCACTGGAATTAGGCCTGAAGGCATAAAACGAAAATATGGAACACGCGCACCCTGGAGTTCTTATCCAAACGTTGCTCTTTGCAAATCCTAAACGTCCTCCATTTAAAATGAAATGTGCTTCTATTAACCTCCTTTCATACACTAGCTTTCAGCAGACTGCAGAATTGCCTGATTTGACTTTCTAATGTACCTGTAATGAATCTTCTGGGGAAATGGAGCTACTGAACACTGTGTAGTTAGTGCCTTTTGCAGCTCCATTGTAACGTGTTCTGTCAGCGCTGTCTATGCTGTGGATCTTTAAAAAGTGGATCTTAAAAAAACACCCACCAACTTAAGCTGCCTTGCCCTAAACAGTCTTAAGTTTAGCACAGCAACTTTCAATACTGGTGTCTTCCCGCCGAGGGAGCAGTGAAAAAATGATAGAGATATTGGTGAATGGTCTCCTGACAGGCTCGGCTATGTACGTGATGCTTCAGTAGCCAGCAAGGGAAGATCTTTGTGACTCCGTAAATGCGGCATCTGTGTACAATGGGGCACGTGGCGCTTCTAGGCCAGATGTTTCAATAACCTAAGCTTTTCATTTGCCCTCCCTAAGATAGCAGCTTCTAAGTCAGGCATCAACCCCACCCCACCAAAAATAAAAATAAATCCACAAAACAAGAAGGCTGTGCCCGGCGTATCCAGAATTATTTACATTAGTACATTCATAATGTCAAGCCGATTCGCCTCTTCGAAACAGATTGAGCACCAGAGATGAATAATTGAGGATTTATTCATTAAAAACTTTGTGTTATAATTGGCCATATGCAGCCATGTTGAAAAACGGCCATTCGCATTAACATTTTTAATTAAACTGCCTTTTATATGGCAGGAGACACAGCTTTGAAGATTTTTAGCTGTCTTTTGAAGGTCTTTTGAAGTCCAGGCTAGGAAAAAGGTGAGTTTTCTTTTAGAATAATGAGAGGCTGTACCAGAACTGACCTACCAAGCCAGATGGGGAAGTAATTCGAAGCTTGTGTGTGTTCCTTAAAAAGTGTTGTTTTTTTAAAGTCGTGTTTTTGTTGACTTTAAAAAAGTGAATTGCTTAATACAATTGGGTTTAAAATTTGTGAAAAATGCCTAATTATTGCTCAACTATTTTTGTGAAGAGGGGACAACGTTTTATATCTTTAGTAGAAAATAACATGATTTTATAATATGCTGAAGCCACAAAAAGAAAAAAGCTCTAATTCAAACCTCACCAGGCTAATTATGTAGAAGCCAGGCACCCCCCCAAAAGGCATGTGACTATTTGCACCGGGATATATTTGGGCGAGTGCATCCAAATTCACGTGGTAGTGTAAGCAATGCAGTGTGGGTATATGGCATCTGAAGTTGAATACGCATTCCGACGCACATCACATATACGCCAGAGCTAGTGAGGCACACGCATGTGGAAGCTTGCTTTTATGCATGTATCTCAGCTGTTTCAGGCACAGGTTTTGGGCTCGCCTTTCCTCTGACTACTCTACTTTAACCTTCCCTTACGAAGGGTGTCCCAGTTTGAAATGCATTGTGATTCAGTACTTTCCGTTAGTGAAATTTATTAGCCACACATTTATCTTTTTCGTTGTTGCTTTTGGTAACGTGGGCTTACCCTTTTGCCTCATCTTTTAGAATTAGTGATCCTTCTTCTTTGCTTTCTCTCCTCCTCCTCCTCCTCCTCTTTTTTTTTTAATTTCACGGGAAAGCACTTTTTAATAATGCTGCTTGAGTGGTGTGATGAAGCATCCAACAGTCCCTCCCAAGAGGGGGTGATTATACCAGCGAGATTTCAAACTCTGCATCATTTACGCTCACCTCCTCGCTGAAGAACAGCTTGCATTTTTAATGAAGGATGATTACATTTCATAAACAGACCTTTAAAAATTAAAATAATATTGATCCTTTTTCATTTAAGCTCTATTAAAACAACATGCTATACATCTTTCTAATAGCTATAGGACAGATTACTGTTAAATATAGAACTGTGTATGCACTTAGAGGCTTTAAGCAAAGTGTGTATGTTTAGGATGCTTGCCTGTTGTTCTACAGCTAATTTCCAACGCGATTCTACCCCCCCCCCCCTTTTGGGGTAGTGGTGAAAAAAGCTATGGAAAGGTTCCTCTTCATTGACTTAATACATGTGAAGGTGATCTCCCATTTTTTTCCTCTTCTTTCCACCTGCTGCCAAATTCTGTGAAGCTCGCAGTTTGATTTCTTTCATTAAGGCACAAAATGGCCTCTTCTACTTGCACCACAGCGTATTTTCAGTAGATTAAAATGTGAAAGGCAAACTTTCTGGTACCGTGTATCACCTTGCTCAGGTATCAGTAGATTTATTTATTTATTTATTTATTTATTACATTTATATCCCCCCCCAATAGCCAAAGCTCTCTGGTCGGTTTACAAATGTAATCATTCTTGACACTCTTTTTTTTATAGCAACATTCAATTCACTATCTCACTGCATTTAAACTTTAATAGTTTTAGCCTCGCAAGCCTCCTACTATAGGAGAGAGCTCTGGCTATTGGGAGGTATAGAAATGTAATTAATAATAAATAAATAAATAAATGATCCTAATCTCTTTCGTATGTGTGCGCGTGTGCATGCTGACTGGAGTAGGTATCGGGAATATGGTATCCCACTACTGAGACTACGTCATTAGCTCCCTCTTTGTTTCTGGGCGCATGTCAAAGTGTTACCTATGACATTTAAAGTCCTATAGCATGTGTGTGGAACCTGTGGCCGTCTAGATATGTTGGAGTGCAAGTCCCATCAGCTCCAGCCAGCATGGCCAATGGTCAGAGATGATAAGAGTTATAATCTGAGATCTGCCGGGCCAAAGGTTCCTCATGCGTGCCATATATGATTTAGGGCCAGATGGATGGAATTCAGGTTGGATGCAGCCTACTGAATAGTTGTCTGGGAGGTCTGCATATCTGACTTTGTATTATTATTATTATTATTTTTATTTATTTATTTATTTATTTATTTATATAGCACCATCAATGTACATGGTGCTGTACAGATTACGTAGTTGTGTTAAGTTGACAGAAAACTAAAGAGATACTTCAAAAACTAACTTTCAGATTATTAAATTTTATTTTAATCCAAATGTCACACACAGACAACAGCAGGCTCTGGGATACCTTGTAGTATGTTGGGCTTTTCTCTTGGCTTGGGTGTGTAATACTATGAATGATTGCCTTTGGCGAGCAGGGGCCTATCTACTTCTTGAGTTAGAATTCTTAAGTTGAGCTTTTGTTTTCTTGTACTTTACCATTTTTGGTAGCTACTTTGAAATTTATAAAGAAAGGTGATATATTTTGAAATAAATGAACAAAACAACAACATGTTGTGTGTAGAATGGAATAGAACCTAGAACGTGGAAGGCCCTGAGAATGTAAGGCAGGCTTGTAAATTGCCACTGGCCTGGTGATAGGTGGTAGATATAAAATCCCTTGCGGTCAAATGGGCTTGGACTCTACTTTTTGTGAGTTGGTTACATTTTTCTTCAACATTGTCATGTCATAAATGTCCAACATAGATGGGGGAGGGGTGCTAGATAAACATATTTGTGGACTAGTAACTTGAGTTCTTTGCAAGGCTGAGTTAAGTTCTCATCTGCATTTCAGAAATGGCTCTTTGAACTTCTGGCTGCTGGGAATAATGCATTCACAGTTTTCCTAAAACGTGTGATATGTTTTCTGCAATGCAGTGCCTTTTCTCTTCTCTCCCTCTCCCGTCCCACACTCCTGGCTTGTTTGGGTTGTATCTGTGCTTAATTGCCTTTGGTGGCTTTTATAGCTGAACATTTTGAATATACCTTTGTGTGCTTTGTTTCCAGTGCAGTAAAATAAAAGACGTTAATCAAGACAGCCGTTAGGTGCGGTAGAGGAAGTAAATCCTGATTTTTATCTACTGGCTTTTACTCTTTTGTCAACTGTTCCTGGCTTTGTGGTTTAGAATAGAATGAACTTGAGTCCTGCCCATGCATAACTCGATATTGACCCTGTTCAGATGACACGCTAAACCACAGTGGTTAAGCATTTTGAACTAACCATTATAGCTTAGTATGTCATGTGAACCATGACTTAGAGTGTTGTGTAAACCATTCTTAACCATGGTGGCTACATAACCGTGGTTTAAACATACTCACTAACCATTTGCTGCAAAAGTGGCCTAACCATGGTTTAGCATTGATTTTAATAGAGGTGAGGACAAAAGTCCCCTACCAAAAATGGCTGGGGGGGGGGGGGAGAGTGAGAAGAGTGAGAATCCAGAGAGGAGGCGGGGGAAAGCAAAGAATCCAGAGAAGGGAGCACTCATAGAATCATAGAATAGTAGAGTTGGAAGGGGCCTATAAGGCCATCAAGTCCAACCCCCTGCACAATGCAGGAATCTACCCTAAAGCATCCCTGACAGATGGTTGTCCAGCTGCCTCTTGAAGGCCTCTAGTGTGGGAGAGCCCACAACCTCCCTAGGTAACTGGTTCCATTGTCATACTGCTCTAACAGTGAGGAAGTTTTTCCTGATGTCCAGCCAGAATCTGGCTTCCTGTAACTTGAGCCCTTTATTCCGTGTCCTGCACTCTGGGAGGATCGAGAAGAGATCCTGGCCCTCCTCTGTGTGACAACCTTTCAAGTATTTGAAGAGTGCTAACATGTCTCCCCTCAATCTTCTCTTCTCCAGGCTCAACATGCCGAGTTATTTCAGTCTCTCCTCATAGGGCTTTGTTTCCAGACCCCTGATCATCCTGGTTGCCCTCCTCTGAACACACTCCAGCTTCTCTGTGTCTTTCTTGAACTCCTAACATGGCAACTTGCAGTGGTACTTGGTACACTCCAAATGTAAAATGTACCCATGGGCCCCCAAAATTTGCCTTTCCCTGCTGTTGGGTTGATGGGTGAGTAATAATTGTGACGTTAACTCATTTCCAGTTGAGTTCAGTTGGGGCAAGTGCCCCTTTGTACCTTTCAGCATTGAAAGTCACCATCTTCTCTTGTGTATTTTTACGATATGACTTTAACACCACTGGAGTTGTAGCCAGCAAAAATGAGAGACGTTTGTAAAGCATGATAGCTTTATGTCAGGATGTTGCTTCTGTTCCTCTGGTTGCTGAACTCAGGATGTTATTCCTCACAGCATCCTACCAGGTAAACCTGTGTTGCCAGTTAAATGCACCCCTTCATAGAATGGCCTGTTGGGAATCTGTGAACTGCAAGTGGAGTAAAAGACGGATGCTGGATGTCGTGGATCTGAGAGCAAACTGAAATTCAAGTGTGTGCATGTGAACCCGTGTCACAGGAAGGGAAATAGCATTCATGTTTCTCTTAAAGCAAAAGTCACTAGGCTAATTTTGTTGTTGCTCTCAAAAGTCTCTTATTAATTCAAATTGACTCAAGGTGGTCTCCCTGGGGAAGAGATGCTTGCCCTAGAGAGAGCTCCCTGCCGTTCTCCTCAACCATCAAGGCAACTGATGCATTTGTTTACAACTGTTTCTTCGTCCCCCTATTCCCACTTCTCCAGAGCACACCACAATTATAGGCTTGATTTGAGGAACTACACACTGAATCAGAATAAAATATTGATCTCTTCCATATAATGGGAATTGCAGCAGCCTTGTTAAGGGAACAAAAGTCTGGCATATTTAAGTCTAAGGCAGCTGTCTAGAAAATAGGTTCATTTCATTTAAATGTTTGCTCGTGTAAAGGGAATGGCAGCTCCGCTTCCTCTTCTCCTGCTTCAAATACTAAAAGCCACTTACATATGGTTCGTTCATGACAAGGTTCCTGACAGAACAGAGCTCTGTGTTTTGAATGCGTCTTGGAACATCTGATATTAGTGATTCCCAAGCTGGGTAATTAGTTTCAAAAAGAATACGTTTCCGTGTTGACATAATTCTGGAACGGTTGAAACACACGCCACAAATTCTTATTAACTTTGCATCTTTTCCCCAGCTGATAAAAAGGGAAGATTGGTTTTAAAGTGAGTGGGAAGAGGCAGATGTATTGTGAATGCAGAATGTTGGATCATGAAACGTTCTAAAAACCTCAATTACATGAGCTTTTAATAGGACTTGGTATTTATTTATTTATTTATTTATTACACTTATATACCGCTCCCATAGCCAGGGCTCTCTGGGCGGTTTACAGAAATTCTAAAATTGAGGTAAAAACAAGTATACAAAATTTAAAACTCTAAAACACAGAACTTACACACATAAAGCATTAAAAACCGATTAAAAACTAAACATGTGGGTAATTAAGATGTGCCGCCATATGCCTGAGTAAAGAGGAAAGTCTTAACCTGGCGCCGGAAAGATAGCGTTGGTGCCAGGCGAGCCTCATCAGGGAGATCATTCCACAGTCTGGGGGCCACCACTGAAAAGGCCCTATCCCTCGTTGCCACACTCCGAGCCTCTCTCGGAGTAGGCACCTGGAGGAGGACCTTAGATGTTGAACGTAGTGACTGGGTATATTCATGTCGGGAGAGGCGTTCCGTCAGGTATTGTGGTCCCAAGCCGTGTAAGTCTTTATAGGTCAAAACCAGCACCTTGAATTGGGCTCGGAAACATACAGGCAGCCAGTGCAAGCGGACCAGAGCAGGTGTTATATGGTCAAACCTTCTGGTTCCCGAAATCAATCTGGCCGCTGCATTTTGCACGAGCTGCAGCTTCTGAACCGTGTAGGTACACCTAGGATGATAGCCTTTATCAGCCCTCAATTGTTGACACTGAATGGCAGCAGCTTTCCAGGATTTCAGCCAGGAGTTTTTTCTGACCTACCTGGAGGTACCTGGGATCAAACTTGGAGCGTTCTGCATGCAAAGCAGATGCTTTTCCACAGAGCTACAGCCTTGATAGTGGCCGTAGATCAAGGCACCATATTCTTACTTTGCTTTGCTGGTAGCTCTCTCGAGCAGGGCGATGTATTATTATTATTTTGCCTATTGTACTTCAGGTCTTCTCAAAACGTTTTTGTGTACGTGTGATTCTTTCCAAACACTGGCTGTTTTGCATTTTGCAATCTTGCGACAAAGTGGCTTTTATTGTCGGCTCCTCGGTTGTACCCTGGCATTAATAAAACATTGTTAGTAATTGGCTATGACAGATTGTCCATATTCTCTCTTCTCTCCAGCATCTGTGGCCTTTGATGGTTACAGGAGGTGTCTACAGAAGCTAGCCCTCCTCGTGCAAGTCCCTGGAGTAATCGTCTTTGACAGAAGATGGTTGCTGTAATACTGATCTTTCAGCTTGCATGAGCTATGTAATGCCTGAAGGATTCAGTATCCATCAATACACCCTCAGCTTGCAGCATTTCCTCCAATACTCCCCCCTCCCTTGGTAATTTATTAAAATAAATACTCACTACATTTGCTTGGTATTCAGCATCCACTCATATTTAGCTGTCACAGTAGATGGAAACCTTGTGTTGGGATTTACACGTGTTTGTGAAGGTTTCTCTTTTAAAAAATAGGCACAGAGTTGGTGATAGAAAAGGAGGAAAGTCTTCCAGCAATTGGTGTAAATTCTTTTAAGCCGGTCTTTTTTATTTTTATTATTTTTAAATGAGCCTAGAAAATCTCAACACCACTAAAAACTATCTGTGGTGACATGTGGCAGTCTGCTTGCTTTTGTTTTTTTGCTTTGAAAATAATTTAATAAACTGATCGATTAAAAGGGGGAAGGAAGCCGTGAGGAAGGTACAGCGTAAGCTGGGAGCAAATCATTGGAGAGTTTCGGAAGTGTGGGTGGGAACGTAGGAAGCCGTCTTATACTGAGGCAGACCATTGGTCTATCTATTTCACTCATATCGATACTGATGGCTAGCGGTTCTGCAGGGTTTTGGGCAAGAGACTTTTTCCTAGCCCTACCTGGAGATCGAACCAGGGACCTTTTGCATGCCAAGCATGTGCTCTACCATAAACGTCCCTTATGGCAGTCTTCCCCCTCCAATGTGCTGGAGGGCACATTTCATCATCCCCAGCCACCCGCTTGCTATTGGCCATGCTGTCTGGGGATCATGGGAGGTGCCCTCCAACACAGGCATCAAGTGAGGGTTGACGGGCATATGCTATATTGCAGTGGATTCCTTTGTTCTATGTTCATGGAATCATAGAATAGCAGAGTTGGAAGGGGCCTAAAGGACCATCAAGTCCAACCCCCTGCTCAATGAAGGAATCTACCCTAAAGCATCCTTGACAGATGGTTGTCCAGCTGCCTCTTGAAGGTGTCTCGTGTGGGAGAGCCCACCACCTCCCTAGGTAACTGGTTCCATTGTCATACTGCTCTAATCGTCAGGAAGTTTTTCCTGATGTCCAGCCGGAATCTGGCTTCCTGTAATTTGAGCCTTTTATTCCGAGTCCTGCACTTTGGGAGGATCGAGAAGAGATCCTGGCCCTCCTCTGTGTGACAACCTTTTAAGTATTTGAAGAGTGCTATCATGTCTCCCCTCAATCTTCTCTTCTCCAGGCTAAACAGGCCCAGTTCTTTCAGTCTCTCTTCATAGGGCTTTGATTTCCAGACCCCTGATCATCCTGGTTGCCCTCCTCTGAACATGCTCCAGCTTGTCTGTGTCTTTCTTAAGGGTATCTTTCTGGTGAGCCACTGTGTGAACAGAGTGCTGGACTAGATGGACTCTTGGTCTGATCCAGCATGGCTGCTGGTATGTTCCATATTGATTCAAGCAAGGGAAAGCTACATGGCTACCACAGGACCTCTGTGTATTGCAGAGGAAATTGTTGGACATAAGAAACTGCTCAATACTAAGTCAGATTATTTGGTTCACCTAGCCCAGTAGTGTCTACCTGATGGATAACATCTTTCCAGGATCTCATTGATCCTTTCTAAGATGGTGATGGCTAGGGATTAAACCTGTGATCAGCTGCATGCAAAGCAGGTGCCCTGTTGCTAAGCTATGGGTACACATTTTACTTAATTACTTACAGAATTTATATCCTACTTTCACACTCTTAACAGAGCACTCGGGACAGCTAGCAATATAGTAAACATCAGTATTCATTCATTTCATTTCTAGACTGCCCAATAGCCAAAGGACTCTGGGCAGTTTACAAAAATTAGAACACAACATAATAAAAGCATAATATGAAATCTGACGTACAAAATTTAAAAAACAATTTAAAATGGCTACGATAAAATACTGGGAGCTGATAAAACCACGGACATTATAGCCCCATCATATCCCGGCAAATGCATGGGAGTTGGGGAAAGTCTTGGGGCCATGTTATCTGAAGGAACGCCTCCTCCCATATGTACCTGCCCGGACCCTAAGGTCATCCTCAGGGGTCCTTCTCCGTGAGCCCCTGCCAAAGGAAGTGAGGCAGGTGGCTACCAGGAGGAGGGCCTTCTCTGCTGTGGCACCCCGGCTGTGGAATGAGCTCCCTAAGGAGGTTCGCTTGGCACCTACATTATATGCTTTTAGACGCCAAGTGAAGACCTTTTTATTCTCCCAACATTTTAACAATCTATAAATACATTTTAACATGGCGTTTTAAATTTGTAATTTTGCATTGCTGCTGTTTTTATCTGGTTGAGCTTTTATATTGTATTTTATACTATGGTTTTATACTGTTGTTTTATACTTTGAATGGTTTTAATTTTTGTGAACCGCCCAGAGAGCTCCGGCTATTGGGCGGTATAGAAATGTAATAAAATAAATAAATAAATAAATAAAGTCTTAACTTGGCAAAGAAAAGATGATAATGTTGGTGTCAGTTGGACCTCAGAGCATTCCACAATTGGGGAGCTACCTCCGAGAAGGCCCTCTCTTTTGTTATCCTCTGAACCTCACTCAGAGGGCCTCAGATGTTTATTGTAGTGTCTGGATAAGTACATACCAGGAGAAGCACAATGTCAGGTATTGCAGTCCCAAGCCATTTAAGGCTTTATAGTTTAAAACCAGCACCTTGAATTGGGCTTGGAAATGTAAAGGCAGCCAGTGCAAGGCAGCCAGAATTGGTGTTACCCCTTCTGGTCCATGCTATCGATAGCTGCTTCTTTTTGCACAAGCCCAAATGTTTAAGGGCTGCCCCACATGGAGCACATTGCAGTAATCTAACTTTTAATATATAACAATACATTAAACTCATAATATATTAATAAAATATGAAGTTCACGCACTTCCCATTAACTGAGAGTGCACATGAGAATGCACTCAATGCTCCCTTGAAAGTGTTTGTCCTTGGAGAAAGACAGGACAAGCTGTTAGCCAGGAAAGCTTGCACAGGATTATTGATCTGAATTGTGGAACCCCTAAAAACTAAAGATGTAGACCTTATTTTGCATTGACATTTATGATAGAGAATTGTCCTCTGTCTCCTTGCCCTCTTGGTTGTGTGTCTGTTATATATCTTGTGTGTGTGTGTGTGTGTGTGTGTGTTAAACCTCTGAGTTAACTAAAATTGACTTTTGGAAGTTAGGGCACTTGGAAGATTAACAACTGCATACTTAATGAAGAAAGTTACTCTCATTCTTTCTATCTGTGGTTCATAAATGTATATTTATATACAAGAGAAGAGCAGCTACCTGGTTATTTTCATCTTTTTCATATTTCAAATGTTATGTGTCCTGTTGAAGCTTTTCCTACTGAGAGCAGAGAGGCATTGAAAGTGTAATGAGATACAACGGCAATGCAATAGCAACACACACACCTCGCTGCTACAGCTCTAGGGTCTCGTGGAGTTCTGAACAAGCCGCCCTCTTCTGATGAATGGTACCAATTCAGAGTATATGGTAACAAAGCCAAAGTTTCCATTGAGAGTTACGTCTAAGAAGACCACCTGGAAATTAAAACTCTCACGTGAGTGGTTAGAGTTGCACGTAATTGCTTTATCTGACCAGTAAAGCATCTTTGGGATAAATAGTTTGGATTGTGCTTTGTTTAGAGCAGGGGTGTGTGTGGTTTAACCCCGAAAATCTTTCTAAGTTGCATTGCCTGTGTGCTTGCTGCTGGGGTCTCTGTAAGGTATGTTGAACGTGCACCTTCCAAAAGTACTATGCCAGTGATCTGTCTTCCAAGGGGACCAGATTCTGGAAGAAGTTGCCTTCAACTTCCACTCTTCAAGGAATGGGGAAGCATGAAGCTAATTCAGATGTGGTTGTCTTTTATTTCAGTAGCATCTTGATTGTGCATTTCAGGAGTTTGGTGGGGAGATAGATGTCCCCTTGCCTAGTCCCCTGTTCATTGTAGACGCATCGACTCATCCAGTGGGAGGAGAAACTCTGTGCTGCACTAATAGTAGCAGATGGTGCTAAGCTTCCAACCGGCTGCTTCCTTGTTCTGTTGCTCCTGCTTGGCCTAGGAAGCATGTGGTCTCCTGCCCCTCTGTTTGGGGTTCAAAATAACAAACGAGTCAAAGTAGAGAACGCAACAGGCACTTCTCGGCTAGGTGTCAGGTTAATAGTCAAGTACTCTGGGGAATGTTTGAGAGAAATATATTCTAGAGTATTTTTAGCAGTGACTGTGGGGAAAGGGGATGAATACTGCAATAACAGATGTTTTGACAAGTCACACAAAATCATTTTAGGTTAGTGAAGACTTAAGACTATCATAATAAATTGGGGAAAGCTCCGAGGGATAGAACCTGGAGAGAGAGAAAAGCACCACTGTGTCGCTGCAGGCAGTGGGCCTGAACATGCCTTGGATGGACCGTGTTGCAGGCTCTGAATTGCTTTCAACTATTTGTTGAAACTGACCACTGAAAGCCAGATTGGCATGGTTGTTAGAATATTGGGTTAGGGCAAGGGAGACCCTGGGTCAAATCCCCATTCAGCCAAGAAGTTCACTAGGTGTGTCCTTGGGCCAGTTCCGCACACTGTCATGACCCAGGATTCTGATTCCCCCTCTGATATAGACATCTCAGAACCTGAAGAAGCTATAGCCATGGAAGCACTCATTGATGACTCTCTCATTTCGAGGTTCTCAGGCTCAGAAGAGTCCCTGAGACCAGCCCTCTGCTTCTGGAAGAGATTACATTGCAGCTGAACCATTGTTTGCTGGTTGTGTCTCTGAGAATGTGGCTACAGCTGTACCTTCAACTCCGCTAACCCCTATACTTGAATAGGACTATGCCCTGAAACCCTGCACATACTGAGCCTAACATACCTCACAAGATTTTGAGAATGAAGCAGGTGGAGGAACAGTGCATGCCTCCCTGAGAAACTTGGAGGAAGGGTGAGATAAAAATGTGAAAAAAATAAGTTTACTTCTGGGTAGACCTAGTTAGCACAAGGCTTTTAGGCTGGCAGGAACTAGTACCGGAGAGTTAAGGCGTCTGGCTCCCTCTCATTAATGACAGCGAAGGATTTTAGAGGTGGATTTGACACCATTGATTGAAACCTTTAAAACTTGCCTTGGCTGCCTTGGCAGCATTAGGTGGTGAATCTTAATTTAAAAACACAGCAGCACTTAAGGTCACTCAGCTGCCTTTTGTATTGCAGTATTGATCTTTTTCTCCACCCAGAACCGCAGAATGCTGAATATTGCATTTTGAAATTAACCAAGCAAAGCCATATGAATCAGAAATCGTATTACACAGTGTTATTCCAGGTTAACTGTTGAGGTAATTCCAGTTCCATGGATTTTATAACTATCTTTTTAAATGCAGTAATATACTCAACTGGACAATAATGATTATAGAAGTTCATGTTCCACCAGCAGGTGCTGGGGCAGAGGGCGAACCACTGACCCTGCCAATAAACTGCCTTCAGTAGGAATTTTCTGTTTGTGCCCAAACCAAAGCATTTAGCTTCCATTTTAAAGCAATTTAATGCGAAACACAGAGCTGAAGTTAGGGAATAAGGGATCACAGAATGCCCCCAAGGTGATTTACAACAGAATTGAAAAACTGAAAATTTAAAACTACCACTAAAATACGGCCACCCCATAAAATGACTAAAACATAAGTGACAACCAAAACAATTCAACAGATGCATTAAACAGCACATCATGTGCCATCAAATGCTTGGGAATAGAGTCTGGTTCTGGAAAGATGTCTTTGTTGGCACCAAGTGGGCCTTGTTGGGGAGAGTATTCCATTAACAGCAGGTTACGATTGAAAAGGCCCTCTCTGTTGTTGCCCTTCGAACCTCCCTCGGAGGAGGCCTTCAGATGTTGATCATAGTGTATGGGTAGGTTCATACAGGTAGATGTGTTCCATCAGGAATTGCGGTCCTGAGCCATATAATGCTTTAGTTTAAAACCAGCACTGTGAGTTGGGCTCAGAAACGTATAAGTAGTCAGTGCAAGTCAGCCAGAATCGGTGTTATATTCTTAGAACTTCTGGCTGCTGCATTTTACCCATACTACAGTTTCTGAACTGTCTTTACAGGTAGCTAAAGCACTTCGCAGTAATCTAACCTGGAGGTTACCAGACCGTAGACTACTGAAATCAGGTTGTCCCTGTCCAGGTAGGGGTGTAGCTTGGCCGCTAGCTGAAGCTGGTAGGAGGCACTCTACACCACTGAGGCTCAAGTGATAAAGATGGCTCTAGGAGAAGTCCAAGTTATGAAGCTGCTCTTTTAGGGGAAGTGCAACCCCATCCAAACAGGCTGAACACAGTTTATCTGGTCAGACGAACCACCTGCTAAAAATATCTTTGTCTTGTCTGCATTGAGTTTCTGTATTAGTCCTCAACCAGTCCATTGTCACACAGACAGACAGACACACTGATCTAACAGATCCACAGCCTCATCTGATGAGGATGAAAAGGAGAAACGTCTTGCTTTCAGATGGTGTGTTTCCATCAGTATGTTGTGTCATCAACATACTGATGGAGAGACACTCCAAAGCTCTGGATGACTCAGCAGTTTCATGTACATGTTAAATAGCATGGTGGACAAAGAACCCATATGGGAGAAGCCATGGGGCAGAACAGTAGCCCCAAGTAAAATTGAACTCTATTTAAAAGGCAGCTCCTAACATTCTGTTGCACTCAAGTGAGGGACCATAGCGCTTGTGTGTAGAAGATCCTGGGTTCTGACAGATGGTTGTTCAGCTGCCTCTTGAATGCCTCCAGTGTGAGAGAGCCCACAACCTCCCTAGGTATCTGGTTCCATTGTTGTACTGCTCTAACAGTGAGGAAGTTTTTCCTGATGTCTAGCCAGAATCTGGCTTCCTGTAACTTGTGATCGAGAAGAGATCCTGGACCTCCTCTGTGTGACAGACTTTCAAGGATTTGAAGAGTGCTCTCATGTCTCCCCTCAATCTTCTCTTCTCCAGGCTAAACAGGCCCACTTGTTTCAGTCTCTCCTCATAGGGCTTTGTTTCCAGACCCCTGTTCATCCGGGTTGCCCTCCTCTGAACACGCTCCAGCTTGTCTGTGTCTTTCTTGAAGTGTGGTGCCCAGAACTGGACGCAATACTCAAGATGAGGCCTAACCAGGGCTGAATAAGTTGATGTGGAAGAGTTCTTTTGGAGACCCTGAAATTCTGGCCAGAGTAGGCAATTCTGGGCTAGCTGGACAGATAGCCTGACCTAGTATGAGGCAGTGTTCCATGTTCTTAAAGAGAGGAGCCAAATAAATAATAATCAGAATCTGGGAGGGTAATGTGCTGTTAGGAGCAGGCATCATCAGGGGACAGGGGCAGGGTCATTTCCCTCCTTAGTGAGGTTCCCAAGTGCCCTCTCTTGCTCCTGTGGAGAAGAGCAAAGGATTCTGTTGTGGAGAGAATGCCTTCCACTGCTGATACTGGATTGAGAACTGCTGGGTTGCATGCGGTGCACGTGTGCCTGTGTGAAGAGTGCACCACAGGTGCCTTGCACTTTCACGGGTTGTTGCAAAATACAGTCCCTCCTCTGTGTGTGTGTGTGTGTGTGTGTGTGTGCATGTGCTGTCCTTCAGATTGATGAGCACTTTGCTAGTGTTTAATAATTGGCACATCGCTGCACTGCACTTTGATCCAGCTGAGAAGCATTCCCTTCAACCTCAAACACACGCACGCACACACACAAGCTCCTGCCTGCTCACCAGCACCAGCCCGTGGAGGATTTTTGCACTAGCTTTCCTCCTCTGGTGTTAATATTGGTTATTGTAAACTGCCAGCAGAGGTCATAGTCTTGCTGATCCAATGTGAAAGCTACACAATCTTGTTAGAAGACGCTGCAGCTCAGGAAAGAGGATTACACAGTAATAGCCCTTCATGAATCTCTCCTTCCTCCCCCCGTTTGTTCTCTGCTGCGGAATGATGGCTTATTTTCGGCTACGCAAATAACGCGGCGTGTAGCACAGGGCATAGTGGCACGAAATCTAAAGCGTTAGGATAGTGGCTTGTGCGGTTCTAAGAACTACTACATTATGATCAGCAAGCAGCATCTTAAGGTCATTTGAAGTATTAATTTGAAAGGAATATCTGAAAGCGGCATTGTGTAGCTCTTTAATTTGAGGTTGGAACGGCGTGTGAGTCGTTGGTTTCTGCAAAAGCATTTCAATTTGGTTCTCTAGCAAACCGTTTTCTGCACTTGTCAACAAGGTCCTGGAGAGCTAGAGGGGAGTTCTGAGTTTAGGCGTTCATGTCACGATGAGTGAGTGTTTTGACTTCAGATGGCGATAAAACTGCCTATGAAGATTGTTAGCATGGCAAGGATTTGACAACTGAGACTGGGGTAAAGCAAGTTGACATTAAAAAAAAATGTGGAGATGGGCAGGTATCAACTGTGGGGGGCCTCGTTTACTATTGAGTGCCATGGCCCACAATATTTGATTTATAGTCCTGTGTTCAGTAAAATGCGAAGTACTGTGAGGCATTTTGGTTCAGTGTTTATTATCCATCTAGAAATGAAAAGTCAACTTGAGGCTCTCTGTTTTTTTGGCCTTTTTAATTCTGGGCTGCTTTAAAGCTTCTTATACTGAATGAACTGAACTGTTCGTTTCTGTGTTGTGTGTCTCTTAGCATCAAGATGAAAAACAAACTACTGTGTTGAGACTCATCAAGAAGCTGATGAATTTGATGAATGCATCAAGGGTGCGTTCAAAGAACATATCAAATAACTTAGTCATGTTTGACTAAGGCCTAGGTCTCACTAAGGTGAGTAAATTTATCTCCAGGCTGTGCCCCTTTAGACTGGTTGCGACGTAAGCTTATTTATTTATTTATTTATTACATTTTTATACCGCCCAATAGCTGAAGCTCTCTGGGCGGTTCACAAAAATTAAAACCACAATAAAACAACCAACAGGTTAAAAGCACAAATACAAAATACAGTATAAAAAGCACAACCAGGATAAAACTGCGCAGCAAAATTGATATAAGATTAAAATACAGAGTTAAAACAGTGAAATTTAAATTTAAGTTAAAATTAAGTGTTAAAATACTGAGAGAATAAAAAGGTCTTCAGCTGGCGACAAAAGGAGTGTACAGTGTAGGCGCCAGGCGGACCTCTCTGGGGAGCTCATTCTACAACCGAGGTGCCACAGCGGAGAAAGCCCTCCTCCTAGTAGCCAATGATGGAATGGCCCTCCAGAAAGAAAGAAAGAAAAGAAAGTAAGAAAGAAAGAAGGCTGACATATTGGGGAGATGCCAAAACTAAGCTAGAGCAATTCTCCTTGATAAGCTAGGCAATGTGTGGAGAGGTTTTTGTTCGTTAGTTATCTGGCCTGGAGGAGCACGTCATTAAGTTATTTCCCAAACACCATGCAGTCTGAGGTGGTACAGCCCAGATATGGGTTTACCCACCCACTTTAGTGAGAACTAAGACTGACTTGCTGATCAAACACTCACAGGTATGCAGTGTTCCACCTCTTTGACAAAACTGAATTACTGTAATAACCAACCAGATGTTCAGCCACAGGCCTCTAGCTTGGTTATATCCAAAGGCTGTATGCAATCCGTGCCAAGGAAGCCATAATTCTTTCATTGTAATAAATCTGCTTATTGAGATTAGTTGACTGCCTCGCCCAGTGTTATAGGCAAAAGTAAACTAGATCTGTAATCTGAAGGCAGATTCCTTAAGATTATTTTTTCAAAAGTGTCAAAGGAGAGAAATTAAAGAGGCAGGAGGTAATACTTCATATGTCTGCTCAGGAATAACTCCTCCTCTTCAGTTGAGCAGCTGTAATGTCAAGGGATTTTCAGAAACTGCTTGTGCTCAAGCCTTAGTTTATAAGGGGAAAAGCAGGGGATAGTTTTCACACCATTCAGGTAGTACAGTGGAGAGTAAGTTCAAAATCTCGATGCCGTTTCTTTCCTTTAGGTCAGTGGTTCCCAAACTTTTTCAGGTAACCGCCCCCTTGGTTCCACAAACTCATGCCCAATGCCCCCTACCCTACATTATAAAACTCATTATTCAGAACAGCGGTTTTCAATGACCCACTAAGGAAGATAATCACAATAAAATTCAAAACAGTAACAATTAATTGAATATTAATTCAAAATCCGAAGCACCCGCCGCAGGCTTGCCAAGGGAGGGAGGAAAAAGAGAGTGAACGCCTCTGTTGCAGCCGACATGGCAGGGCACACCAAGCAGGATATGTCTCTTCATTAGCATTTTGGTGCTTTTGAAACATTTCAATTCACCATTAAAAGGACTCTTCTTAAATGGTATTAATACATGTGTGGATTCTTCCCCTATATGTCTTGGGACCAAACTACCTTCTCCCATAAAAATGCCCCTGGGTTTTAAGACCTCCTGGAGAGGCGTTTCTTGGAAAAGACCACCTCGAGCGCCCCCCTGCTGCCCCTTTCCCTCTTAGCGCCCCCCTATGCAATCCCACCGCCCCCAAGGGGGCAGTACCGCCCACTTTGGGAACCACTGCTTTAGGTGAAGTGTAGCATGTAGATAAGTGAAAGGTAAAATTCATCTACTGCTTCTCTCAAAAGCCCATATCTACTGATTGCAGTGTGTGTGTGCTTGTTTGCACTCATGCGCTGTCTAGTTAAGACAGGTTTTAACCAAAGCCTTTGTTTTATTTCACAATCTGAATTTCTTTTAAGACCCTCAAATACTTAGTAAAAGGTAGGGACAGGGAGGTAGATAATTTTTTCAAAGGGCATATTTAACCTGACTGTGTGTATAGTAAAGGGGAAAAAAAGTGATTTTAGCTTCTGCTTAGGCAACGTAGTTATACTGCAATAGCCATAATCAAGAGATTTATTGTTATTGGAACTGCAAGATAGAATTACAGCCTTAATTTAAGCACCCTTTTGAAAGGCACCTTAGATAATTACCTCTACAGATTGAGTAAGGTCCAAAAACCTGATTTAAAAGTGCTAATAGCTGATCGAAGAAGCCAAAATTCACTCCAGACACGGAAAACTGATACTAACACATGTGGAGTTGGTTTGTGTTTTTGGTTTGGCTCCCTTTCCCCTCTTCCCACTTGGAAGCTTTTATAATTTATATTTTTCACTTGGTGATTGAACGAGGGATGATATTTTTTGTCTGGGGTGTAACTATAGCTGTGGCAACTGGTAAGTGGCCTGTTTTTGTTTAAAGGCTTTTTGAATAAAGTTGCCAGAGCCAAAGTCCTTTGGAAATTTCAGTATATTACATTGCTAGCAAATACCTCTGGCTTTCAATGGGATGATGTGGGAAGGAAACTCTAGAGGGTGCTATAAAGCAATGTGTATGGGAAGGATTGCACTGTTGCTCCCTACATGAAACGGTGTGTTCCATTGCTTTCAGGTGGTTGAAGTGTGATGTACATTCCTCCTTCCAACCGCACAGCAACTCAGCCTAGTAGGGGGGGAAAACTCCTGAGTGAATGCCATTGGGTTTGGCTTGGAGAACGGTTCCGGGCAATACGTCTTAATTATTAAGCTCTGGAGGATTTCTCAGCAAGGTTTTGAAAAATATTGTGGCTCTAAAAGCGTAGCACTGGAATTTTTCTTGCTGGCTTAAATCACTTTCAATACTGAAAGAGCTTTTTCATGCATTTGTTGAGCACGACAAAAATAGTAGATGGAAGGAGTTTTATTCATGAGCCGGGGAAGGGGAGAGATTCTGCAACTGGGCATGTTTAGCCTGGAAAAGGGAAGATTGAGAGAAGACATAATAGCACTCTTCAAATGTTTGAAAGGTTGTCCCACAGAGGAGGGCCAGGATCTCTTCTCAGTCATCCCAGAGTGCAGGACACGGAATAACGAGCTCAAGTTACAGGAAGTCAGATTCCGGCTGGACATCAGGAAAAATGTCCTGACTGTTAGAGCAGTACGACAATGGAACCAGTTACCTAAGGAGGTTATGGGCTTTCCCACACTAGAGGCATTCAAGAGGCAGCTGGACAACCATCTGTCAGGTATGCTTTAGGGTGGATTCCTGCATTGAGCATGGGGTTGGACTCGATGGCCTTATAGGCCCCTTCCAACTCTACTATTCTATGACTATGCGTGGTGGCTTTTCCCCTAGCTAGGCAGTGACCTATCATTCATCACCACATGTAGTGCCATTCAATGCCAAGCAATCAATCAGCCCCCAAAGAATGAAAATTCTGTGCTTGGCCGTCACTATGAAGAATATGTTCCTTTTTCTAAACGCCCAAGCCATATTTTGAGATGAGTGACTCTTTTTCCTGGTCTTATTTATATAAGACTGCTTTATTTAGACTTTTGTCCTTGGGTAATATATAACATTAACTGCCCGGCCCGGATGCATGTCCTATTTTAGAGACATGGCAGACACAAATGTTTTTACATCGCTTGATATCTTTTATCTTCTCAAGGGTGCTAGTCCTGGGTGGGTTAACATGTTTGCCACTAAATAGCTTGTCGCTTGTGAGCTTGAGCAAGGTGTGGTCTGTGATGGCGTAAATTGCTCCAGATGTAAGAATGCCATGAGAGAGAAAGTGGCCTGAAACTTTTCCTCTAGGCTTTCCCTAATAATCTCTGGGCCCTTCTCTCCCTGCTGTGCCCCATATTCTCCATACTTTTTTTAAGCTTACAGATGAAACTGCCTCACACTGCGTCAGGTGTGACTGTCCATGTGCTGTTTCCTCTTACTGGAAGCTGCCCTTCAAGACCTCAGACAGAGGATGGCTCTATTAACTGGAGACATCAGGGATTGAACCTGAGACCTTTTGAGTCTGAAGTAGCCACTTTACGCATTGAATGATGGCTCCTCTTCAGCTGAGCACTGGGCCCTGGTAACTAACCACTTACACAGCAGGTCTACTCAGGAGTAGCAGAGGATGACAGGCCAGGGCTGTACCTCCTTTGGCTATAGTACCTTGCGTTCTACCCTTGGATATGAGTTGGCAACTCAAGGGGACAGGATCACAGAAGAGACTTCCGATGGGAACAACCATGCACCCTCTCTCCTTGCTGCGGTGGGGTGATGGAAGAAGCTATCTCCCTCTTGCACTGAGCCAGTTCCCCTCATTCAAACCCTGTTGAAGAGGCAGGAAATTGGTTAGAGACCTGGTCAATCAAACTGCATGTGCTTGGAGAACACTGAATTCCCTTGTTTTTGAATTCTCATCCTGTGGCAAAAGAGACTTAATAGTACTATGTGCTGCTAGTCCCCAAGGTGCCCAGCTTGAATTCCCTCCACATTTCTTGATGCTAAGGTTACCAGGCACCCAGAACTTTCCCAGTCCTTCTGCCATCTTGTTTTTTGAAAATAGCTGTGTTTGCCGCAGTGACGATGACGCGCATAACTACTTCCCCTTCCCCATTGAGCAGTAAGTCATTATTTTTCTAAAAGGTATCCTTCCAGTGCTGGCCTACCATCTTTAAAACAAAACCAAAAACATTTTCCTCCTCTTAATATTCATCCAACAATATAAAACAAGTGATTTTTACTACCATTTTATGACTGGTCTTGGGAATGGTAATTGTTTCAACTGGAGAGAAGATTAAAACTCATCTCCCCTGTCGGATATTAAACATGGTGAAACTTGCTTCGGGCTATGGAATAAAGCCTTTTGATTTGCAGCAGAAACTTGGTGGAAAGCTGTCAGGCAACCGGATAGATTAGTTTGGTATAAAGGCTTCATTTAACAAGGGTGTGAGTGGGATGTGAGGTGCGGAAACCTCCTAGGCCATTTCAGTTTGAGATATATATTTTTTGCTAAGCGTGATCCCAGCGTGGGGGGGTGTTGTGTGGAGAAAAATGATGTTAATTCAGAGCCGGGGAAAAAAAGGTCTGTTTCTAATTCTGAATTGTTTGAAAGTGCCACAGCCTTTTATCGACAATGCTAACAAGAGCAGAAATGTCTACGATTCTGCACATAGCAGATTCCTTCACCACCGCCACCCCTCCCTGTTTTTTAAAACACAAAAGCATGTTTCTATTTAGTTGATGTGTTTTGGTTCTGCATGTTTGTTGTGTTCTTACAGTGTTGGCTATTCTGCTTAACATTGTGGGTAGCTGATAAATTTGAAAGCTGTTCTTTGTTGGGGTGTCTCTCTCTCTCTCTCTCTCTCTCTCTCTCTCTCTCCCTCTCCCCCTTCTGCTCTCCACCCCCTTCCCCACTGCCTTGATTCCAACTATGGCAAAAATCAATGTTCAGATTGCAGCCTGCACTAATAGGAATCAAGCTCTTCAAGGCATGAAAATGGGTTAATCAGCAGTGAACCATCTGAAAGGCCATTTCGAAACAAAGGCTTGTTCCTAGAACCAAAGCAGAAAAACCTCCGAGGTAAATACTCGAAGCGAATGTGCAAGCATGAAATGCGATGGTCCTTACATTTTGCAAACCTGAACATTGTACAAACCAAGAAATTGCTATTTTATTGCTCTTAACTTGTAAGTGGAGAGATGCATGGCAGAACCTCTGGAATCCTGGACTAGGTAAACAAACCCTGAAGTGAACCAATGAAGTTGACTTTCTACTGGAGAGTAGGCTGCAATGGGCTGTGTTGACCAATGGTCTGCTCCAACTGGCAGCAGAACCCAGTTTTCCCCAAGCCCTGCTTACCTGAGATTTGTTTAAGTTGGGCTGAACCTGTGAACTTCTTATCTGCATAGCGTATATGTTGATGAGGTGCATATACAAGGTAACATACATACTCAAGCTTCTTGTAGAAATTGACATACTTCTTTTGCTGACCAGCTCTTCTAATATCAGCTGGTGGAGCATTTGAACCTTCCTCTGTACCCACCATAGAAACCAAGTGGGACAGAGACTTTTTCCCATGCCCAGCATAGAAATACAGCTCTCCATCCCTCTGCTACCAGCCTCCCAACAAGCTAGGAAAACGTTTTTCAGATTATCATCATCATGATCAATATTTATATACCACTCAATTATCAAACACAGATTCCAGAGTGGTGAACAAAGGTACAAGCAGTAAAAGAAAGAAGGTTAAAAAAGCAATTTAAAATAGTTCAATTTAAAAACAAAGGAACCAGAAAAACAGTGGCTAGTCAGATGAGGAAGGCTTCTCGAAACAGAATTGTTTTCAGGAGGTGCCAGAAGCAGCCTGGTGTCGGCGCCCGCCTGACCTCCAGGGACAGAGAGTTCCACAAAGAAGGGGCCACCACACTCAAGGCTCTTCTCCTGGTGGATTCCAATCGGGCCACAAGTCCACGCAGAACCACCAGGAGCATGCCCTCCGGCGATCTCAGTGATCGGGCAGGTTGGTCCTGGAGAAAGCGCTCCCTCAGGTATCCTATTAACGTTCAGGGGCTTATTCACAAGGTTATAAAAGGTGCCCAGTGCATCTAGGCAAGATTTCAGAAAGTCAGCCAAAACATGAATGAGGTTAGTTGGAGGCATGAAGAATAAGTAGCCCTTACCTGGTTCCGATTGCTCCCTACCACAACTGGACCCAGCAGGCATCCAAGATAATATTCAAAGATGATGACACCCATTCAAGTATGTATACTGGGATGGTTTTAAAGTAAAACTATGTAACTCAAGATCTGGTCATCTAAAAAAAGGGGAAAAAATTCTCCTGGAGACTCCCCAAAGTCTGAGCCTGCACCTCTTCCAAAAGTGGTATAAGCCTTTTTATTGTTGTTGTTGTTGTTGTTGTTGTTGTTGTTGTTCAAGCTGGCTTTTAACAGACAGTGATAAGGGAAGGGAAGAAAACTTGCAACTGGGATGTTGCCCTTGGGCCCTAATGCAATGAATAACAGATGCAATCGTGTTTAAGATATTATCTGTAATCTCGGGCACCCACCTTGCTTCAAGTCTGCTACTGTAATGAGTTGGGTTAGGATTTTTAAATGAAAGCGTTTGCATTGTGGGTGCTACCACAATGACATGATCTCGTTGCCAATGGAAGGTTCCTACTTTTCCAATTTCAAACATGTCTCGGAGAGAGACAGAGAGACTGTCAACAGCAGAGAGGAGGTATGTTAATACATCCAATCTCCTTTCTATATGGCTATTCTTCCCCACCTCCCACACAGCAGCTTTTAATGAAGGCAAGGAAGATGTTTAATTGCTAGAGTTGCTTGCATGGCATACGTCCCATTATGTGTTTCATAATTAGATTCCTTCCCCTCCACACACACACACACACCCCTGTTTCTAGGGCTGCAGAGCCAAAGCTAATGTAATTTTTCTGGCATCTTGATAGTGTGTGTGTCTGTGTGTGTTTATTCTGGAAACATCCACATTGTCTACAAATAATAGTTGCCTACAACCGTTAAGGCTTACAAAAAGTAGCGTTTATATATGAGGTGTGTTTCACATCCCTCTTTCCACGTATTGCACTCTAGAATAGTATCTGAGTTTTTTGGGGAGTTTTGGAATAGGGGAGTCTTCCTTCCTCTGCAAGCTTTTTCTTTTGTCTTCAGCCGTGGCTGCTGCTACAGTTGGGTGAGTTACTTAAAGGAGGAAATGTCCGGATACAGAAATAACTCAAGTCAGTCAGATGGAATAAAAGATGAAATGTACCAGAGATGGAGGTGCTCAAACGCTAGAGGAAGTTTACCCACGTTAATGGGAATAAAATGACATCTCTGAAAAGGGTTTGTGTGCCAGGATTATCCCCATATTATGGGTGGTGGCTGGAGATTAAGATAGAGTGGCTCAATCTTTTGCTATCTAATGAGGTCATTGTTGCCCAGCTCAGAATTGAACTGGAGATTTCCGGCTTTGTAGCTATAGCTGCTAGATTATTATTAGCACAGAATTGCAAATAAGTTTACAAAAGGTGCTAGTCCATAATGATGACGTCGGACTTGCTTGCCCTTATTGACCTGACATTGATGATTTTTCCAGTTCATTGACGGCCTGAAAGAGAAGAAACTGGCTCCTTTCCAATTTACAAAAGCATCCCTGCCTGGTCACCTAGAAGCAATCATTGCTCACCCCAGGTGACCCAGTGACTGCTTATTGACAAGCCTGCCTTAGTGTTTACCACAAGCAACTGACTTGTGCCTTCAACAGCACAGTACTATCACTTCCTTCTAACCCTTTCCTCCATATGGTTTCCATTCATTACATACTGTGTATAATGGTAGCAGTAGGAGAGGAAACCTGGTATGTTGATCAAATGGTGTTCCTTTAGATAGTTGTGCTTGTTCTTTGTTGTTGTTTTCTTTTTAAAGGAAATGTGCTTGTTTGAAGGGGCTCCAAGACCATTCAAGTGAGGGTACACATCAATTCCAAAACTTGGCAAAACCTTTTGACTAACTGGGTAGAACCATGACAGTGCCCAGAATAGTTAGCTTTGTAGAGAGCTGGTGTGGTGTAGTGGATAGAGTGTTGGACTAGGGATGACCCAGGTTCAAATCCCCTCTTGGCCATGAAGCTCACTAAGATCAGTCTAACCCAGCCTTCCTCAACCTGGGGCGCTCCAGATGTGTTGGACTACAACTCCCAGAATGCCCCAGCCAGCTGGCTGGGGCATTCTGGGAGATGCAGTCCAACACATCTGGAGCGCCCCAGGTTGAGGAAGGCTGGTAACCTATCTCACAGGGCTGTTAGGATAAAAATGGGTGCTGGGTTGTGTATGTTGTGTTAGCTGAGTTGTGAGTAGCAGTCCAGGAGCCACAAGCCAAGCCAGCAATCTGGACTGAAGAACAAGTCAGAACCGAAGGACAAGCCAGGTGGCAGAATCAAGGAACAGGTTATAAGTCGGGGACCAAAGAATAACCAAGTATATAGGAGCATGCCAGAGTTCAGGAAGACCTTGTTGCTTGAGCAAAGTCTCAGCTAGAACAGGAAGCCCCTTTTAGTATCATTCTTGTCTGGGAGGATTTAGTAGCCACCCTGGGTGGGCACAGTCTGTCTGGGGCTTGAAGGTACTTCCCTGAGAAGCTGCCACCTGCAGTTCAGTGGTTTACCACATGAGGGAGCTGCACACAGATTCAGCAGCCCCTGACAGGTAATAAGAGAACCAGTTCTCCTGCATAGCATTTTAGATTTAAGCTCCTCAGGGCAGAGACCTATGCTTTGTAAAGCACTACGCGATTAATTAAAAAAAACCACTCCACGTAATATAACATTGTTGGTCAGTGAAGAGAGAGATAAAAGCTCATGATACGTTGCACAGTGTTGTGGGAGAAACAGCCCAGCACTCGTGGATCCTGGCTGGGGCATTCTGGGAGATGCAGTCCAACACATCTGGAGCGCCCCAGGTTGAGGAGGGCTGCGTTAGCGGAATGACATTCCGTGATAGTGAGAAAGGCCGTTGTGCTGATGTAGCAAGCCTTTCGCTTGCTTTGCATGGAATCTGGATCCAATCCTTCATGTATAACTGTCCTTTTCATTAAAACCTAAAACTTTTTATTAACTTCTGGGACAGCTCCAGTTCAATGGCACTTCTTTGTGGAAGTGGAAAGGCTCACTTCCTTTACTTCCTTTACTCGGAACTTCGAGTTTCAATGACACATCAGCTGCATGGAGTTCTTTCTCTTTCTCCCTGCTCCCACTTTCCTGCTTACGTACTGCCAAAAACGTTTTTTTTTGCATATTTTAGAGCTAGTAACTGCATATATCAAGAGAGGAACCTTGTGGGGGGGGACCTTGGGTTGGAGGGGACAGAACAGTCATTACTGCTGATGAAACAGATGTTCCATTCTTCGTATATTTTGGAACTATCTTGCATCTTAACCATTTTTTTTATCAACTAAAGATGGAAGCTTTGATTTGTTGTTTTAGCTAGCTTTCCAGTTTTGGCACCACCTCTTATTTTTTATATGCTCCCATCTTGGATTTTAGGGGAACCCCAAAGATTTGTTTACTCTGATCAGCTTCGGGATGATCTTAGGATGATTATTTTTAAACTGCTGGTTTAATTGTTACATATTTTACATATTGTTACATATTTTATATTATGTGATGTTTTAATAATTTGCATTTGGCACTGTAGGCTGCCCTGCGATGAAAAGGATGTTAAATCTATAATAAGCTGCACTGTGTTTTTACGCACCTGTCTCTTTTTATCCAAGAATCAGGGGATGCTCGAACAGGGAATCTTCAGAGAGCACCTCCTTAGTCTCAGTTAGAGGGAGGGAGGGCAAACGGAGAAGTCTCTTGCACAAACTCCGTCCACCTTAGGTGTTAGTGCAAAGCGGAAATGGTGGCTTTGTTGAGGATTTTGCTGGTCTTTGAGCCCCCGCAAATACTTGCTCTCACGAAACAGACTTCCAGCTCTTTTTCTTCTTCTTCCTCCTCCTCCTCAATAAATTTATGCTTCCCTTTCCACTGCAAAAAGCAATCTTGAAATGACTTACAGTTCTTGATTAATGAAACAGGGAACAATAACAACCCCAAAACCAATAGAAACCACAATCGACGCAATAATATAAAAATAAATAAATTCCACAACAATTGGACCAATTTTTTTTTTTAGGTATGTAGTACATTTCTAATCCACTGAATAATTCACGTTTCCCCGTAACATGCTTTTTCTTCTCCTAAGCTAAACAGTCCTGTGTTTCCAACACTGCCTTTGGAAAGCTCACAAGCAGGGTGTGAAGCTGCTAGTCTTCCATTGTTGATCTCTTGCCCATGTTACTTAAAGCTATACTGCTGGGGGGGGGTTGGGTTGGGTTGCGGGGGGGGGGGGGGAAGGTTCCATATAGCTGTCATAGCTAATAGCTGTTGACACAGCTGCCCTCCATGAATCTGGGAAGGGCCATAGCTCAGGGGAAGAGCACATGTTTTGTATGCAGAAGGCCTGAGCTTTCATCCTCTGCAGCTCCATGTAGAGCAGCGCTTCCCACCCCCCACCCCCGGGCCCTCCAGATACGGTTACTTATAACTCCCATCAGCCTTGACCATTGAACATGCTGATGGGAGTTGGAGTCCATAATGAGAGCCACTGCCAGAGTACACATACTAGGCTAGATGGGCTAATAGCCAGACCTGTTAAAAATCAACTTCTTATTTTCCAAATTTTCCTAATCCTCTCTTTTTAAAACAAAACCCACTAAAAATCCATCTAAACCAGTGTCCTTTGCTATGTCTCGCTGTAATGAATTCCATACGTTTATTATGCTCCATGTGAAGACGTGATTCCCCCCCCCCCTTTTCGGAAGCTACCCCAGGTAACTTGACAAAACTGTAGGTTAAAACTGAAACAGAACAGGTACCCTAGTGTGTTTTTCTGCAGCTGCGCCACGATACCGTTTATTAGGGAGGCTGAAAATAGTTTGAGCGCATAACCTTTAAAATGTGTGTTCGCATCTTAATATGCCACATTTGGCACATTCAGTCCTTGCCAGCCTAGAAGAAGCTGATTCTGTTTCCCAGGGAAGCTGCCTGCCTGCCAAGCTTTAATTTAGCCCTCCTTAATGGATTATTAATGAACTTGCGAAGCATACGTGAATACTTATTGACAAAACACTAGCATTACAATTCAACAGTTTGTCTGTCAATACCCTAATCAAGGACAAGGCGGTTGTACCGAAGCGATACTGAGAAATTCAACTGCTGCCCAACCTAACAAACTCCTTGAAGCTTTGTTTACGATAGCTTGGAATTTTATCTTCCAATCTTGCACACACAGATAGGAATGCCCTGTTCTTGTAACTCTCAGGCTGGTGCATGAGCTAAAAATGCTGAAACGACGATTTGGCTGAACCGGGGTGGGGGAGTTTGAAAGCGCTATTTTAAAGCCACGAGCGCTAAATGGAACTGCCATGTCCAGAGGCAGTATGCCTTTGAGTGCCAGATGCCGGGGACTAACAACAAATGAGGACTGTTGGTTAATGCCATTCTTGTGGGCCTCCCAGAGGCACTTGGCTGACCGCTGTTGGAAACAGGATACTTGAGCAGAAGGGCCTCTGATCTGGTTCAGCAGTGCTCTCCAGTGTTCATAGGTGGGCCCAACGGCTCATGTGCATAAGTCCGTTTTCTTTGAACAATCGATCTCCCACCCGCACTCACTCCCCAGGTCATATAAAAACCTGCTTATGAAATCTCCCGTGGTTTCAAAAGCAGTTTGCCATTCATCCATGGATGGCTGGTGCTTGAGGAATACAGGCTCACAAGCCATGTTGGAGCATGCAAAACTAATACTGGACTTTGGCCAGAAACATAGAAGCCACATGGTGCACTCAAGGTGGGGTTCAGCATAATAAAAACACAAGATTAGACGAATCGCTTGCTAAAAACTTCAAACTTACTCAAACCTAGCCAGGTAAGCACCATTAAAACCTGAAACAAAGCAAAGCATCAATTGAAAAGATACATCAATATAGTAATAAAGCAACACTGGCTTTAGCCAAAGACCAAACGCCTGTTGGAACATGCAAATCTTTGTCTAGAGCTGCTTTCCCCATACTGGTGCTTGAGATGTTTTGGACGATAATTCCCAGTATTCCTGATGGTTGGCCATGCTGGCTGAGGCTGGTGGGAGTTGCATCCGGAGGGCGTCAAGTTGGGGAAGCTGATCTACAGTACAGGCTTGAAGATATGTGACAAGACTCTCTTTTAAAGAGAGAAGGGTGAAGTGAATCCAAGGAGAAAGCCATAGTCAGAATGTGCTACCTGAAGTCTCTATTCCAGCGATTCCCAAAGGGTATGCAGGAGCATGTTAGTGTGCCGCACGAGGAGCTAAAGTTTGCCTTGAAAATTAAGATGATGAATTGGATGAATCCACCAGTCTAGCATTCGCATGTAACAATAAGCCAGGAATCCTGGCTTAATAAACAACAGTGCAAGTGAGCATGCTAGTACATGCAGCCTGTTTGCTGCCACTCCTCCCTTTGCATGAGGAGATAAACAAGGCAGGAAAGGGATAGCTTTTGTTGGCGTCTGAACATGGCATTATGGTTAAGTGCGTCCAAACAAACCAGGATTTATAATCCAAGAACAAACCCTAGTTTAAAGCTGGCTTTAGATTTGGACCTCTTCCCATGCACTTAACGATAATCCCAGATCTGGACATCACGCAAAGCTGTTCCTTGCCTGGTTTGTTTACCCGCTTGTGCAAACGGAGGGGCTGCAGCTGGGGATGAATGGCCATGCATGAGCTCACTCACATTGTGGTTTATTAAGCCAGAGGTCTTGGTTTATTACAAGCGAAAGTGGCCTATTACTATTGGAGTAAGGAGCCCTTATGCAGCGTTTGTTTCCTCACTCTTTCAGCCAATATTTGTGTAGTGACTCCGTTGATGTAATAGTCCCCTGGTGTTCCCTTATGCAGCTCATGCTACTGCTGAAAGGTATGGGGTGTGTGCCAGATGTTACCCCATTGCCAGTAAAGCCTGAATCTAATTTGACTGTGCAAGAGGTAGAAAAAGGGGCGACATTAACTGGATTATCTTAAGAGTTTCAAGGAAAATGCTTGCTCTTCATTCTGGAAACTGACTCAGAAATTAATATTTTCATTCTATAATGCCTCCAGTTTTAAGAGAGGAAGAAGAAAAAACCAATCACTCTCAGTTATCAGGTATAAAACATTTAGGAAATACTGATAGGTTTCTGTGTTTCTCTTTCTCGGTGGGGTGGGAGGTAAAGTGCCCTGATAACTTGATCGAAAGGTGGGGTTTCAATAATAATTAATACTAAATCTCCTGAATTTGGCTGTTAAGAGCTGAGCTGAATTTCAGGAGATAGCCACTAGATGGCAGAGCAACAGAACTACCAGCAACTCAATTCTAGTGGAGTAAGGCAATTGAGAGAAACCAGATGCTATTATCTATTATTATTATTATTATTATTATTATTATTATTATTATTATTATTATTTATTTATATAGCACCATCAATGTACATGGTGCTGTACAGAGTAAAACAGTATGGAAGGTTATTATTGGGTTCGCACAATCATTTTGACCCATGCTGGCTTAAGTAAGCCACTGTGGTTTGAGGTATGTGCTGAGTACCTGTTCCATAACCCAGCTCCTGCTTGTAGATGGGTTCTTGTTTGAAACCAGGGTTCTTGTCTGAACCCAGAGAATTTGGGCTGTTGGTGTGGTTAACAAACCACCCACAACCTTGAAACAGCCCGCGCTGCACCAACAACCCACCTTCGCCAGGATTGGGCAACATGAGAACCTAGAAGCAGGGGTTGGGTTATGGAATGGATGCCCATAGGCACATGCTACAAACCACAGTGACTTATCGAAGCCACTGTGGG
The DNA here is from genome assembly GCF_023053635.1 of Elgaria multicarinata webbii. Classification (NCBI taxonomy): domain Eukaryota; kingdom Metazoa; phylum Chordata; class Lepidosauria; order Squamata; family Anguidae; genus Elgaria; species Elgaria multicarinata. The sequence goes on along the minus strand of NC_086190.1, from coordinate 15,346,315 downwards.
TCAAAATTGTTGTGCGAACCATGTGTCTTGGTAAAGATGGCACGCTTAAAAGAAAAAAAAGGTTCTCAGTTGCGTTAAACTTGGTCCGCTATTTGCTCTGCTAGATTTTTTTTGTTTTGTTTTCATTTTGGCAGACGACTGTCACCATCTGTAGGTTTTCACTTGCGTTTATTTCTAAAAAACCCTCCCTCCCAATTTCTTTTTTGTTTGGAATTCCATGTACAATCTTTAAATGCTTTCGTAATAAGCGGGTGTTTGTTCTTCAGTAAATGTCCCTTTTGATAGTCGCATGTGTTTCAGTTTGGGCTTTACCATCTGCAATCAGTTTCTTTCATCAGGGAAAATGTTATCTTTGGAGCCTCTTAAAAAGCAGGCATTTGGTGTCTGCGCTCCGTGTATCTTCCCCTGGTGGTGGATTTGTTTAAAAACCTCTATTAGTGTTATAATCCACAGGCTTTCTTTCCACAGATAATGATTTTAAAAAACACACACAATGATTTTCACTCTGGTTACACAAACATTCCTTCAGCTGTTATTGTCGGGGTGAGTTTACACAGCTAAAGACTCATCATTCCTTTATTTTAATCCTGATTTGGTACTTGTTTTCAAACGTGTGGTTGAAAATGCCTACTGCGTGAACCTGCGAAGCTGCCTTATACTGAATCCATTGCTCCTCCTAATTCAGTAATTTCTACTCCTATTGGCAGTGTTTCTCATAGGCCTTGGGCAGAGATATTTTCCCAGCCTAGTTTTCTAGATCCTTTAGTGCAGGTGTTGGGAACTGAATTTGAGAGCTTCTGTATGCAAAACATGTACACCATTAGTCAGTGATGGCCCTTCCTTCCGCCTCTTCATGAGGTTGGTATGTTTTGAATTTTTCTCTTGTCTCGCAGCCCCAGCTTTTTGCTACCGTAAAAGCAGTGCAGTTGTGGCTCATGACATTGGAGCAATTTGTTCCACTATTCTATCAAGAATTCATGAAGGATTGGTTGTTGGCAATAGATGCCTTCCATTTATGCATCCAAAAGCTAATGCTTTTTTGTTGTGGTTGCTGCCTACTGCAGTAGTGCTAGTTTAGCTGAGCAGATGACACTGTAGTGACACCTAGTGGCAGATTATAAACAGGGCAAGCATTATTCAACAACTGTTAAAGGAAGTGAAAAATACTAGTTGATGCAAGAGAAGTTCACCAACCACGGGTAACCAACCACAGAAGGACAAATCCACACCTGAATTGTGCAAACTCATTCTCATTGTGTTGCTGCTGGATGCTGGAATTTGTCCAGCTATTATGGCAAGTTCTACATTTAGGAAATAGAAACCAAATGCACAGTTACAAGATGGGGGATACTTGGCTCAGCAATACTACAAACGAGAAGGATCTTGGAATTGTTGTAGATTGCAAGCTGAATACGAGCCAACAGTGCGATATGGCTGCAAGAAAGGCCAATGCTATTTTGGGCTGCATTAATAGAAGTATAGCTTCCAAATCACGTGAGGTACTGGTTCCTCTCTATTCGGCCCTGGTTAGGCCTCATCTAGAGTATTGCATCCAGATCTGGGCTCCACAATTCAAGAAGGACGCAGACAAGCTGGAGCGTGTTCAGAGGAGGGCAACCAGGATGATCAGGGGTCTGGAAACAAAGCCCTATGAAGAGAGACTGAAAGAACTGGGCAGGTTTAGCCTGGAGAAGATAAGATGGAGGGGAGACATGAGAGCACTCTTCAAATACTTAAAAGTTGTCACACAGAGGAGGGCCAGGATCTCTTCTCCATCCTCCCAGAGTGCAGGACACGGAATAACGGGCTCAAGTTAAAGGAAGCCGGAGGACATCAGGAAAAACTTCCTGACTGTTAGAGCAGTATGACAATGGAATCAGTTACCTAGGGAGGTTGTGGGCTCTCCCACACTCGAGGCCTTCAAGAGGCAGCTGGACAACCATCTGTCAGGGATGCTTTAGGGTGGATTCCTGCATTGAGCAGGGGGTTGGACTCGATGGCCTTATAGGCCCCTTCCAACTCTGCTATTCTATGATTCTATGATTCTAAGGAAGGATTTTACCTCCTAAGTATCAAATGTGCAAGATTCTGTTCCACTACGTCTTAATGCATTGTTTTCCTTTACTCTCAATGAGAAAAGAGGAATAAGCAGAAGATCAGAGATTCCTTTTGGTGCCAAATTCTCATTTCGAAAAGACTTGAAGGAAGGTGTCTGGGGAGCTGTAATGTAGTGTTTTCCAAAATGTGAAGCTTATTTATACAAATTGTGCCAGCTGCATTACTCATGAGAACATGTGAGGCAGGCTTGGTCCAAACCAATATGATTTTAGTTCAAAATATGTCGTACCGTGCATGACTTAACTATATTACTGTGTAAAAGTGTTATTTCTAGAAGTGGGCTACATTTAAAATGGGTTCGACAAAGGGACACTGTGCTTTCCCCACCTCCCTTATTCCTTACACTTGAACGTCATAAAATAGCTCTGCTGGAAATGTCGGTGCAATATAGAATCCCGATTGTGGACGCATTAATGTGTTATTTCAGAATCCGTGTGTGGAGATTGGATATGGGTGTAACATACCCTTGCCTTTAGAGACTTATTGAGGGAAATAGCTTTACCATACAATGCACTGTGCCCCAATTTTAGAAAAATCAGACGCCACGCTATGCTACGGTGGTTAAACATTTTGAGCTAAACCTGGTTTAGCATGTCGTATGAACCATGGCTTAACTTGTAGTGTGAACCATTCCTAACCATGGTGACTACATAACCATGGTTTAAACACACTCACCATTTGCTCCAAAATTGTTAGCGGCCTAACCATGGCTTAGCGTGTTGTGTAAGCAGGCCCAAAGTCTGCAAATGATTGTGTGAAGACATCTGGAAAGAAAAGGAACCTCTTGTGCAAGCACTTGAGTCATTATTGACTCCTAGAGGGACGCCTGCTTTCGCTGATGTTTTCTTGGCAGACTTTGTAGCGGGACGGTTTGCCATTGCCTTCCCCAGTCGCAGTTACCTTTCCCCCAGCTAGCTGGGTACTAATTTTACCGACCTCGGAAGGATGGAAGGCTGAGTCAACCCGAGCCGGCTGCCTGAGAACCAGCTTCCGCTGGGATCGAACTCAGGCTGTGGGGAGAGTTTCGGCTGCAGTAACTGCTGCTTACCACTCTGTGCCACACGAGGCTCATGTGAAGACATGAGAAATGAGAGAGCTTCAGCGATTGGGCGGTATAAAAATGTAATAAATAAAAGTAAATAAATAAATGTGAAGACATCTACAATTTAAAACAGTTTTATCTTTTATTGATTTGTTTGTAAGCTGTTCCAGGCACCTTTTTGGCTGAGGAGCTAAATAAATAAAATTTGGCTTGGGTTGCTATTTTTAGTGTACTGTGAATTCATGTGGGCTAGAATACGGGAGCTTCCTGAGTGAACAGGGAAACCTTATGGGAGCAGGTTTGGGCTTCCAAAGGAAGGGGGCTCAAGGACACACGAAGCTGTTTGAGTGGCTAGTTGCCTTTTATTTATTCAAAATAATTACAACTTGCCTTTCTGTCTGACAACACCCCTCCCTGGTGATATAGGGGATCAAACTGAAACCTTCTGCATGCAAATCACAGCCTACTACGTAGCACCAGATGTTTTGGTCCCTGGCAGGGATGGTATGGAACACTCCTGGCCTGTGCCAAATACAAATCTGTTTTTAGTCTGGCATAAGCAGCCATCTTGCATTACCTGTGATATTGGTCAGCCTACTACTTGTAAACGAACCAAGGATGGCATTTACTGAGAGAAATCATTTCTGTATATCAGCCTCCCTCAACCTGGTGCATCCCAGTTGTTTTAGACTTCATCTCCCATCAGCCCCAGCCAGCACGGCCAATAGTCCTATATCAACTTTGCTGTGTGGTTTTATCCTGGTTGCGCTTTTTATACTGTATTTCGTAATTGTGTTTTAAACTGTTGGGTGTTTTACTGTGGTTTTAATTTTTGTGAACCGCCCAGAGAGCTTCGGCTATTGGGCGGTATAAAAATGTAATAAATAAATAAATAAATAAATAAATAGTCAGGAATCTTGGGAGTTGTTAAAAATACCTGGAGGGCAGCAAGTTGGGGAAGGCTGATTGGTGTTATATGTTCCTTTGTTTGTCTTCCCAACATGGTAGAAGCAGGTCATTTCCTGCTTTTTCTAGCAAGTGACATGCAAAAGTTCATTATGACTGAGCCCAGGATTGGAACTCAAGTCTCCTTAGAATAAGACCCTGGTTGTTGTGCTGTGTTGTTGTGTCTAACAGAGACAAGTTCTAAGTTGTTTTAACTTCGCAAGCATTTAATTTGCAGCATAGGAAGCTGCCTCCTACGAGGTCAGAGTGTTCGCCCGTCTACCCCAATGTTGTCTGCTGGACTGGCAGCAGCTCTCCAGGGGTCTCTGCCAGAGGTCTTTCCCGTGACCTGCTACCTAAACCTTTAACTGGGAATGGTGGATATTGAACCTGGGGTTTTCTCCATGCAGAGCACGTGCTATGCCAATGAACTATGCCCCCACCACTAACCGGTTGCTTTGGAACATGAGGTTGTGGCTGAAAAGCAGAGTAAAAATAAATAGTCCCAGTGCAGTGGCCTCTGGGCCATGGTAGACCTCACCGTTTGTTCGTTGGAGCTGGTACCAGAATTCTTAGGAGCCTGGGCAGAGGAGTAATGTGGTTGGAGCGTGTTCAGAAGAGGGCAACCAGGATGATCAGACATCTAGAAACAAAGCCCTATGAAGAGAGACTGAAAGAACTGGGCATGTTTAGCCTGGAGAAGAGAAGATTGAGGGGAGACATGAGAGCACTCTTCAAATACTTGAAAGGTTGTCACACAGAGGAGGGCCAGGATCTCTTCTTGATCCTCCCAGAGTGCAGGACACGGAATAACGGGCTCAAGTTAAAGGAAGCCAGATTCCGGCTGGACATCAGGAAAAACTTCCTGACTGTAAGAGCAGTGCGACGGTGGAATCAGTTACCTAGGGAGGTTGTGGGCTCTCCCACACTAGAGGCCTTCAAGAGGCAGCTGGACAACCCTCTGTCAGGGATGCTTTAGGGTGGATTCCTGCATTGAGCAGGGGGTTGGACTCGATGGCCTTGTAGGCCCCTTCCAACTCTGCTGTTCTATGATTCTATGATAATTTGGTGCCATTCGGTTTTTCTGTCTCTGTATGGTGTGAGCGGGGTCTATTGTACACTGGCTGCATTCTTCAGTCACCTTAAATCACAATTGATTAGTACTTTAAAAATGCTGGGAAGCAGCTACTGGATAATTGTCTGTATAGTGTGTCCATGTGAGAGATTCCAACACTCAAGAAGCCCTTTAATATTTATAGAACTTGAATTGAATGGGTTTGTTTGTTTTTTGAGTGGTGTAAGGATGCTAGATTTGTATTACTAGATAACGAGGCTTTAAATAACTCATTTCTTCGATGTGGGAGTTTGAAAGAGCGCCTCCCAACCACCTCACCTAGTTTAGCTTACAAGGAAGCTAACATTCTTGTAACATTTGGCTGCCGTGACTTCAAGACCGCAGTTGATCAATAAAAATGTGCAGGTTGGGTCAGCACTGCTTCTACACACATTCACACTGTGGCCCAGCCATCTGTTACCCTGGTGTGGATTCAGTGTAGCCCAAGTTTGCCGGAGAGAGAACAAAATCTAGGCCTTTCCCCCAATCATTGAGATCAGCTAAAAATGAGCACTCTATTTGTTCCATCCGTCCAGGTGGCATTTCCTCAACCCACCCGCCGGAGCTCATGGATTCCATGTGTGAGCTCTACCACCTTCGCCGTCTGTTCCCCTTTGGATATGTATCTGTAACTGCTCTGTAGCTTTTTGGTTCCGGTCTGTTAAACCCTTTCATCATTATACTGCAGACTTCCTGTTTTTAAAGCTTATCTGGCTCTCTTGAGAGAAAGACTAATATAGCTATGGTCACTTCCTGTAGTTATTGTCACTTAAAAAAAAGTTTGTTTGATTATTATTTTTTATAAAGCTATTGAATGTTAAAGTGATTGATGCAATAAAAATGTAGAGAAACCCAGGTTTCTTCCCCCCCCCTTTGCTGTGCTTTCAATAAAAGATAATAAATCCATACCAAAAGTTTCTTTATTAGGAATATCTGCTTTGTTAACATTTGGTATGTCAGGGGACCCCACCCCCCTCCACACACACAACTCCTCAGTTTAAAGAATCTGCCCTAGTCTGGAGAGATTGTAAAGGAAGCATTTGGTAGTCATTTCCGCTAGCGTTTTTTGTGAGAATAAGCATGCTTTACATTATAATAGTTTAAACATACCGCAGGCTGTTGATAGAGGTATCATATTTTCCATTCACAAGAGTTTAACGAATGCTTAAGAATAGCACAGGGAGACCAGGGTAGCTTTTATTGTTTAAAATTGGGTTTGATTTAGAACATTGAAAAAGATTTGGGGGGATTCCTTTAGTTCTGAGACCTCTTTTTCTAACTTGTGTATGCGTGTGTGTGTGTATATATATATATCATGTGCATATGTAGGTTTTTAACTACATAATTTTTTACTTTTTCTTCCTTTCTTTAATTTTAAACAATGAAGCAGGAGTAGTAGTTAAGATTTTTTTTTTACTTTTTGTTCCTTCTTTTCTTTTATTTTAAACTAGTGTGATGAAGCAGGAGTACTTAGCCAGTGCTTTCTTTAGGCTAACTAAAACCACCAGCCTAAATAAAGCGCTAGTTCTCAAAAGTATGAACAACTCCACAGTTTGTTCCAGTAGTTTAAACAAACATTAACAATTTTGTCTTGACAAATGTTTGTGTCTAGATACTTTTGCTTGACTGCAAGCTTTGGAACAGGCTAGTTTTGTTTGAAGACAATAGTGTCATTCCTGAATTAAGTCGCTCAAACCTTCCAGCTCTGAGGTTGGTTTTTAAAAGTTTACCTTAAATAAAATTATATTGTTTAGCCAGTTGCAGAACAGGTGTGTGTGTGTGTGTGTGTGTGTATTCACTTGATTGGCACCATAATAACTGGCACACTTGAAGTTCCTTGTCTTTTATTTTGGCTCTTTCACTTGTCCTTCTTTTCTTGGAGTCTCAAAAGAGGCATTTTTCAGGATGAAAAGGCTATATGACATCTGAATTAGTTGCTAAGTAGGAAGAGAAAATGTAGCATAAAGTTAAATCCTTTAATTTTGCCATATTTGAAATATTTTGACAGGATATCTCAGGCTTAGAGTTAAATTCAAAGAAGTTACTTGTCCACATTCTGATGTTGATGATGGAGATGTCCAGACACACCTTTGTTAGTTTTTGGTAGAATAACAATCTCTGGGTGAAATCTTGCACACACTTGATGCCTTAATATCTTGTCCGGTTCAGTTATTGAGTGAGTTCAGAAAACACGTTTTTCTCTGGAGTGGGAAAACTCAACGGTTAAGTTTTTAGGTGATACTCATCACACAACATGTTCTAACTCCACCATTGTGTGACTGCGAGTTCCTTTGGAGTTGAGTAAAAGGCAACATGGAGTTTGATTGACAGTTCCTCCTCCCTCTCTCCTCCCCCAGTCCTCCTGATGATATACCATCAGCCATTGCTGGGGAAAAAACCCAATCCCGGCGGCTCTCCTAGAGCGATCCTCACTCCTTTCACCACTCTTGCCAGAGAACTCTGTAGCCAGTGGGAAAAGTCAACTCAACACAATGGAAACCTCCACACAACACGGTTGTGCGGGAACTCTCCTCTGCACAGCGTGGAAAAACAACACCTCTACCGTTGCATGGAGCTTTCCCTCCAGACAACACATTTCTCAACGGTGATGTAAAAACTCCATTGTGGTGTTCTAAAACCACCTTTGAGAAATGTGTTGTCCAAACTGAGCCATCATGTTAGATTATGGCAGGTAGTAGCTGTAGTTTAGAGCCCAAACCCAGCACTGAAGTTCCAGATGTTCAACCCACAAACATGGTTGAGAGCTGCTTCTGCTCCTCCTGATTTTCATTTGCTCAGCATTCACTCTGTAGGTGCGGTAGCCTCTGGAGGCAGAGGACAATATCCATAACAGTTTCATCAATCGAAACATCCAGCAAATCTGTTTTCTGCAAACTTCAAACCATGGCTTCTGATTTTAGCTTGCTGGCCAGTTGCAAACCAATTCCGACATTGTGCCAAACCATAGTTGTGCCAAACCATTGTGCCAAACCATAGGCTTTCTCCCTTATGGTTTAGTGTGATGTCTAAATTAAGTCACTGTATTCTCTTGTCAAGCCATCAAAACATTACTAAACCGGCCAGTCTGGTGTATAATGATAAGAGTTTGAAGGGACCCCTGTAGACCACTAAGCATTCCCAGCGGAAGCCCGCAAAATATTTTCTTGTAAACTTCCAAGGGAGGAAACCTCACAGCCTCCTTAGAAACCTTGTACTTCTATTGAAGTAGACACATAGTTTAGAAAGTTCTCATCTAATGTTTTGTCTAAAGTAGACTTTCGTGTGGTTCTGAACGTATTTCTTCTTGTCCAAGGCAAGCTGTAAAACACAGCTGGCATGCCATGTGCAGGTTGCATTTTGCCAGCGTTGGAAATTGCTAGGAAACGGACCTTTTAAAGGTAGCTGGCCAAATAGGTCTAGAAGTTATTAGTCGAACAAACAAACAAAAATCTACCAGTCTACTTGCCGTCAGTTGCCGGAATCCTTTACTTTTTGAATCCAGTTTCTATTCAAATTGGAGGCCATCAGGCAAGACTAGCCATTTATGCACATGGCTGGCCTGAAAGCGAAAAAGGAAGAAAACCAAAAAAAACCCCTAACCTGCTCATAGTTTTACAAAAGCTGCCCTACTTGCTTTTTTGAAGGAGATCCTTGCCACAAGTGAGAATGCAAGTGGCTGCTATGTATTTGTATAGCCTAGTAACGTGTTGACTTACTTCCTAGGCTGCTTGTAAGTAGGTCCCTTGCTTGTAGTTAGTTGCCAGTTTCCAAAGCTAGGCCTGTCAATCTGCAGTGCTGTGAGGTGTAGCAACAAAAACTAATCTACAACCCAGAAACTGACTAGAAACTGACTACAGGGCTTTATGGCCTTACTACCCTGCCCCCACATTTTCTATACGAGGAAAATAATTCTGACATATTTTATAGGGTTCTTGGATTATAACAAGATAATTATGTGAAGCATGAACACGTGAGGTTATGTGAACACTCGAAAGGGTTATATAAATGCTGCTGTTATCCTGCTTGAAAGACTTACTTGTTTATAAAGGTGGTAATGTCTGAGTATCAATTTTTATGTGTGGCACATTTGTCTTACTTATATTCAAATAAATAATAGGAGCAGATTTCACGACTGGAAATTCCACTCCACCCCAATCCGTTGTTGTCAATTTCTTAGAAATTGGCACCATCCTTATACATGGAAGGGGGGACATGCTGGATGCCAGTGCCAAGATTTCAGACATCTGGGTCTTTTCCAGCCTTGGAACATTCTGGGGTTAAAATCGCTCACATTGAACTTAATGGCTTTCAGAGTGTGCTCAAAGGAAACATACAGAAAATTTGTTCTTTGGTGATAGATGCAAAAGAATAAGAGTGTCCTACATAAGAAGCAAGGGTTTTCATTTCCTTCCTCCCCCCCACACACCTTTTTTCAAATAACAGAATTGATTTTTTAAGTTACTGGTGCTTATACGGCTTGTGGAATGTTCCTCATGCAACAATTCTAAAACTGCCGGTTTGTCTGTGGGTGCGAAACGGGGTGGAGGTGACAGATGGTGGCAAGATATTAAAAAAAAAGGGAAAAAAGGGAAGATCACACTTGCAACCTGCTCAGCATTGAAAATAAAGCCCGCTGAGAGGAGCGTTGGGACAACCTGACGTCAGCAAGAGGCAGAAACAGACCACTTTTGAGGAAGTGCAAAAAGGTTTGAGGAGAAAAATGCAAGGTGGGAATAGGGCAAGTAGGTGTTTTGGAGTCACTCCGTGTCTTCGGCTAAACTTGTGTCAACGATGCCAGTTGTTGGAGCGGAAACCTTTGTTGTACCAACTTCATGTTGTGTCAGATCAGCCAAACTATCATGGCTTCCCACAACGGAACCCTGGAAATTGTGGTGTTCACATGTATTGAACCAAATGAACATCTTTTTGACCCGCTTGTTTGCTTTCACAATGCAGGGCTGATTGCCAAATCATGGTGTGTCAATCAGGGACATCCCATAATTTTGCGCACATCTTTCGTTTCTATTCTTTTCCTATCTCTTTTGAGTTTATTGTTAATGGTTTGGCATTAATGTCTGAACTGGGATAAACATAGTTTGCATCAGCCATAGTTTGCTCTTTAAATCAGAGATCGAAACCATGGTTGGAAGCTGGTTTCAATCTCTGGTTTAAAACTCAAACTACAATTAATGCTATCTGTGGTTATGCCAGTCCGGACGTTAACACCAAACCATTGTCAAAGTCCACCAGTATGCTTGCCACTTATTTATCCTGGTATCAAAGACAAGGAATGGGTTTAGTGGCAACTGCAAATTTTGCCAAGCTACCAAGGCCAGGCAAATCTTGAAGACCTCAGACTATATAGTTCATGTTAATCAGGATATGGAGAGAAGGACATTCACACAGGTGTAGAAGGACCACGTGATTTCATTGGCTGCTCCTAGACCCCAAACCATGATATGTGAAACAGGGCAATACAGCGTGAGTGAGTGAGCCTTAATAAACGGTGCCTCTTATGGCTCTTTGCTGTGTTAGATATTTGTAATGGTGGGAGTGTATTAGAAATGGTTTGCGTATGTTTCTTTGTGAGTGTTTTATAATGTGTAGGGCATGTCGGAGCTTTCTTGCTACAAAGACAGATCAATCCCCCATATTTCCCATAAATAAAACATACATAAACTTAACCGTCGTGGATGCATGGTACAGCTAGTAGCTATAGAGATTTACACTGGCAAAAAGGTATAAGGGGGAGGTTTTAAGAGCTGCTGTCATGGAGAGGGCACACGAATCTCCTTCAGATACTTCAGGGTGTTAGGACTGGCCACCATATCTGTAATATTTTTTTTTGTACTTTAGACATCAACGTGCTTTATGCATGGTGCTGATAAGAGAGCAAAGGGACGTTTTTATGCTTTGAATTGTCAGCCTACCTCTTCTGAGCACACCTTATTTTAAACCACTCCTCCTTTGGCTGCGTCAAGCTGAGCAGCTTAGAAAGCTTACCGTTTCCCCAAAGGGGAATAAATACTCTTCTAATTCGAAAGTAGAATGAGATGTAACCTAACTTACGGGGGGGGGGGGGGGAGGTAAAAATGTCAACACAACACACCCACAACTCTAAATCATATTGACTTAAACAGGTTTGCTTGGTTGGATTCCAGAGCATGGGAAAAGCACATCAAACCTGTTTTTAGAAACATCTTGTCAACAGCATAATGGACTTAAATCTCTCTAGTTAGTACAGGCTGTGTTCGCTAAACAAAGTGTGCTGAATTTGTTCTGAAAGCCAAAAAAGATTGCTCTCTGTGATTCCTGCCTCCGTTTCCTTCCCTCCTCCAGCACCAATTCCTGTGACCAGTTCAGCTTTAAAATCCTTAGTAAATTTTAATAATGCACTTCTAATGCGATCTAACTGATAAGGCAAAGTGCTCTTACAATTAGTTTTGCTTGTTGAAGTATGTTTATCTGGTAGCCTTTAAGCAGCTGCCGCCTCCTCCTGGTGCAGTTCGTCTAGTAGGTGAAGTATTTATGCATGCCTTGATAAGAGCTAATTCTCTCAGAAGGAATTCCTGAGAATGGCTGTTACTCAATAGATCTTGCGGTATATCTCCATTTAATGTTCTTCAGGTGTACTAAAGCTCTCGCAAGAGGGTATAAATTATTTCTGTGCTCTGTGAAAACTGTCTATAAGGCAGGCGTTTGGTTGCAAGCCATTGAAGGCTTGTGGGCTGTTCTGTGCTTATTGGCAGAGAGGGTCCATCTTCTAACCCGGTCTGATGTGGCATAATGCGGTAAAGGGTTTGTCTAATCTAGTGCTATTCAAACTTTCTGGCCATCAAGGAGTCCTTTCCACACTGGCTGCTGCTCATTTGACACAGGGCAAATGCTATGGTGTGCCCTTGGGTGTAGTCTGTGCTTGCAGGAGAATGAGGCGACAAAATTCTGGGCAGGCAAAAGGCCCTAAGTTCAGTCTCCAGCGTCTTGAGGAAAGACTCCTGTTTGAGACCTTGGAGAACCATAGAATCATAGAATAATAGAGTTGGAAGGGGCCTACAAGGCCATTGAGTCCACTGCCAGTTGGTGCAGTTCAGGGGTTTTCAACTGCTGGGTCATGACCCAAAAATGGCTCGTGAGATCAGTCCTGATGGGGCGTGGCATTAGGACCATTAAGCATAAATAAAAAGTAAACTTATGAAAGCGGGTCACATGTTGCCGGTTGGGACTTTGAGGTGATGGACCAGTTGAAGGACCACTGCTGTAGACTATACAGTACATACCTATGGAGATAAGGCAGCTTTCGATCACTGTTTGTCAATGGGGAGGAAGAAATCACAGTCTGGAATGTTGACATAAGAAAAATACTCCTTGCAAGTAGAAAGCTAGTGCATCAGGGAGAAGGCATGGCTAGTTTTCCTGTTGCAAAGAGTGAAATCCTTCTCTCATCTATAGTCTGAAGTGGTACTACAGTTTGTTCTGTCCCAATATTTCGCCCTCATTGTGCTACATGTATACACTAGTTCTTAATTCAGGTGAAACGCTGGCCGGGCCTCTCCCCTAATGCATGTGTGAGCTGTGAGAGTCTGCCTTGGAACACACCCAATGCTTCCCAGCACGTCACAGATGAGGATCGGAGGTTGTAGGCAAACTGCCTTTCGAGGAAACTGGCCGGACATTTACTGTTTTCCTTTGCTGAGGACTCCCCAATAAGCTTCCAAGAAAGCCGAGGTTTGGAAACCACCGACCTAACCCACCAAGAACGGGGAGTGTTTAAAGCTATAGGTGGCTTCCCAGCCCTTCAAAAGAGCTGTGTTTGCCTCTTTAGATTTTTCTCAAACACACACATGCTCTTATTCAAAAATGCTCTCTCTCTCTCTTTCCGACAAATAGCAGGAGTTAATGACAGTGTGTCAAAGCTTTAACTTTGAATTTCCCCAGCTTTTGTTGGGTTGTGTCACAACCTTAATGTTACTTAAACTAGGTATTCTATTTAATTATAATGCTTATAATAAAGTCAGATGTCAGCTCACTTGGCTGCATGCTTAGGCCTGTACAAGGCTGAGTGCTTTGCTTGTAACTGCATCCCTTGTCTCCTTTCATTATCTGTTAATGGTACTCAACATGACAGGGTTGTTTTGATAAATGGAGGCTGCACTGAAACATGGCCTGGATTTCGTTCTCCTCTGGATTGGAGACAGACCTCACACTGACTGTTTGAGAGCATTTGTGTGGAGGTGTTTATCTGAATCATGAAATAACCTACAACATTGTTCCTCTCCTACCCTATATGCTCCCTCTCTTTTGTAGTGTTTCAGGTACATAGATCTTCTTTCTTTTTTCATTTTTAGTTTGACTTCTACTGTAGTTAGTTGGATTTTGAACTGGCTTTAAGTGGAAATCACTTTAAATCTGTTTTGAAGAGACAACCTACTTTCTTTCATTCATACATTGTGTGTTAGCTGCTTCTCACCTATCATTCATGGGGCTGGCTACTACATCCATTTTTTCTTTATGAAAGGCACACACACCTCCATGAACATCTCTCCTGAATCTATCGTAGTAAGAGGGAGAGGTTTGATTCACACCTGTGTGCTACAGGGAAGCCAGTGTAGTGTAAAGGGCCTTCTCCGCTGTGGCACCCCGGTTGTGGAATGAGCTCCCCAGAGAGGTCCGCCTGGCGCCTACACTGTACTCCTTTCGTCGCCAGCTGAAGACCTTTTTATTCTCCCAGTATTTTAACACTTAATTTTAACTTAAATTTAAATTTTACTGTTCTAACTCTGCATTTTAATCTTATATCAATTTTGCTGCGTGGTTTTATCCTGGTTGTGCTTTTTATATACTGTATTTTATAATTGTGCTTTTAACCTGTTGGTTGTTTTATTGTGGTTTTAATTTTTGTGAACCGCCCAGAGAGCTTCGGCTATTGGGCGGTATAGAAATGTAATAAATAAATAAATAAATAAATGGTTAGACTCTTGGACTAGGACTGGGGAGACCAGGGTTAAATTCCCCATTCATGAACCTTACTAGGCAACCTTGGGGCCGGTCACATACTCTTAGCCTAACCTATCTCATAGGGTTGTGAGCTGGGGGCTCCATGGTGGAAGGGACTGTTGGGATCTTAATAAATAACGTTCATTGGATGTTGTGCATGAGATGCGTAAGCATGCTCTACAGTGGTCTTGCTTCCAATTTCCCTGCCTGCAATTTTGTGTGCTTCGAGCACTGCCCAGCTTGCAGGAAACAAAACGAAACCAGTGTGCAAAGCCTGATATGAGTGCCATCCTGCTTCTTCCCTGACAGTCCAGTATTGTCTTTTGGGGATAGACTAGGGGAGGGAATTTTAATTTTCATGTGTTTGTTTAAAAGTATTTTTATCCTGTCTCCCTGTTAAAGGCAGGTGGTTTACGATTTAATCAATGTGTTAAAACCAAGAATGTTTTTTTTAAAAAAATAACAATAAAACAGAAGGAGGAAATAAAATACTTCAGTTACAAATCAGGGAGATTATCATTAATGCCTTGGCAGGGCAAATGCCTACTGGGAAATGCCGGTTGGACTCGATGGCCTTGTAGGCCCCTTCCAACTCTGCTATTCTATGATTCTATGAAACCTGTTTTTGCACAGCATCAGAAGGCTATCATAGAGCTTGGACTCCTTGGCAGAGAATCCCAGTGTCCAAGTGTGCTGTGGATGTATGATTTATGAACTTAATGTTTAATTTTTAAAAAGTCCAAGTCTTTCTGTAGAGATGCCATGTTGAGTGCTGGTTGCCTTTCCATTTAAGCTTATTTTCTGTTGATGTTGGGGAGGCAATTCTCGTTATGGGATTATAAGCCTTGCTTATTATATTCCCTTCCATCTCATTTCAGTGCACCTCCTGCTTTAGAATGTGCATACAGACCCCCCAAACATCCGGAATAGCTTCTGACACGCTAGCCAGGAGAACAGAACCGGCATTGTAATAGAATTAAGAAGCTGCAGTAAGAAACGTCTGGCCCAAGATAACACATGCTGCTGCTTTCACACTGCTCCTTTTATTGCCAATTTGAAACTGCTGCAGTCGCTACTGGAAAGGTCTCTACCACTCTCTGAGCCACTTTGAGGGCATCTCTAGGCCAGAAAGAGCGTATTACGTTTGAAAAATAAATGTAGAGTTCACACATCTGGTCAGTGTGTTTGGTTCAATCACTGGAAGCAGACAATAATAAGCATTCCATGGAAAATTAGCATTAAGGGATGCTTGAAAATAGTTTACCAGATGACTGGATTGGTGTTCTTGACTCTAAATAGCTGGGTAGTGCATCTTTTTCCACTTGTTGCATCCTTTATAGTTCTGTGTTGTCTGCAAGGAATGATGGCAGTTCTGGGCTGGATTCAGCCAAAGCAGCGGATCTACCCCAGGGGTGATTCTCACTGTGCTGGTGTGTATCTGTGCGTGTTGGAATTCTTGACCTTGTCGCAGTCAAATGGTGAGAGCACAGCTAGGGACCTCCTGGCCTGCCCCACATTTCAAAGGTCCTCCTGGAAGTGGGAAGACAGCATATTGACGCATGGCTGAGATATTAGATGAACCGTTGTCACACTTGAAAAGCCACCCCAATAGCTGACTCCACCTCAGCCTTTTGGCTCAGGTCTACCTTGTGAGTTTAGACTGAGGTTTACTGCAAAAAAAGAAAAAGGGGGGGAAAAAGCCCTTTCATACAAACCTGACTTTTTCGCCATGCAGACTTACGGCAGTGTTAGTGATGGATGAGAGGTTTTTCGCATACGCTGAACACCAGGAAGAATTCTCCTGGAATCCCTGGGAGGCACACACTGCATCAAGCCATGGCTGGAGCGATACATCCGTCCTGTGGGCTTGCTGTGTGGCAGGCCACACTTGATTAAAAAATTGGAAGACCGGCTAAATGTTATGTCAGCTTTGTAGCTTGACTCGGGAATTGATTTTTTTTTTTTTAAAGCACTGGCCGGTGCAGTTCCATCACTGAGCTTCTTGGTTATGAAGCTTATTTTCACTGAGCACATTCCCCTTGGATGGGCTCCCATTGAGAAGCGAACGTGCGACGCTGATCTTTCAAGGGAGTCAGCCATCGCAACGCGCTGCCTTCAGAGCGTATTGATCACAGGGCAGGTCTTTCAGGGTGGCAAGGGTGTTATACTTCATTAGCTGGGCTGCCAGTCTAGGCAGCTGCTTGTCGCTGGTGTAGAATAGATTAAGGCTTCAAGCTTGGGGCCTTTCCCCCCCCCCCTTGCAAAGGCCTTGAGACAGAGTACAACAATGCAAAACAAAATGCCAACTCTCACCAAATCAAAAGCAAAAAATACAAAACCCGGCTGCCCACGATAAATCTCGAACAGTGGCTGATGTGAATTTGGTGCCCTTCTAACCTGTCCGCTGTTCAGGGAATTGGGGGGAGCTTCAGTGGTAGATTCTCCCCCCCCCCCACAATTCTCTCAGTGCCTCTTCACAGGCGAAGTGAGGATTCTAATTCTGGTGGACGGATGCAAATCAGAGATATGGAGCACAAGGTGTAGATGGCATTTAGTGTGCAACAAAAAATCGCTTCTTAGAGTTGGGGAGAGCTGCTTGTAAGACAGATCATGACTTCCTGTTAACCGCTTTTATTGATGCAAGAATTAATGCTGAGGTAGTGTACTTCAGTTGACCCCCCCCTTCATATAACATCCCCCCCACTGTGTGATGCTCTGTCGTTCCTCCTCCTGCCTACCTGTGCCGTGCAGCGCGCCTGTAAGAAGCAGCTACCCGAAGAACAGCAGTTTATGTATATTCTGGATAGCTGCAAACCCATTTACCATTATTACTTGCTGATAATTGCGTTAATGAGTTTCGTTTGGGAGCATCGCTGGCAAGGGCTGCCTGCGAACCCATTTGTAGATTGCCCATTGCATTAGGCGTTTTTCTTTTCCCAATCAAATGTACCACGCACACAAAAAAGGAGCCTGTCTTGACAGATGGATCTCCATCCTCCTGTGGAAAAAGGGGGCTGGTGCTGTAGGTGGGTTTTTTTTTTTTTAACAAAATGGCTTACTGGTTGGATCAACTGCAACCCAATTCATCTGTGTAACCTTTCCCGTCCTCAGCGTTTATTTTGTCTCGTTTTCTTTTGCACCCCTCCTTTTAATCCCCACCCCCACCCCCGCATTTTGATCTGCGTCTTCCCCATCCGTGTGTGTTTGATCTGCATTTGTGAGACGTGAAAGCTGGAGCTGGGGGTGGGGGGCGGTGGGAGAGAAGGAAAGGAGGGTTGCTTTTGCATTAATATTCTTGGGCTGCTGCGACTCGGATGTGAGCAGCGGCAGATCACTCGCGGGGATGCTTTGCCTCTTTAATATCTTGCTTGCAGATGCATTTTCTAGCTGACCACGCTATTAAAGAGCCGCCATCAATCACCCAGCCAGCTTCTCCCTGTTCTGGGGGGGGGGGGTGGAGGAGGAGGAGGAGGAGGCTAGGAAGGCAGGCAGGCAGGCAGGCAGGCAGGCAGGCAGGCGCTCGCTCGCTCGCTCGCTCGCTCGGCCAGGATGACGAGCACCCCGTGAGCCAAGCCACCCTCCTGGCCCTGGGTTAGGGCCATGGTGAGCACGGAGCCGAGGGCTAGCCCTGAGCCGCTGGCCTTTGCCAGTCGAGTCGCCTGCCGTTTGCATTGAGCCCTGTCCGGGGCTGGATTCCGCTCCGGGTTTTCCTGCGCGCCGCCGCCGCCGCCGCCGCCGCTTGTTGTCTTTGGGAGGCTGTGCTTCGCTCGCTCTCCCTCTCCTGGTGTCTGGGTTGAAAAGCAAAAGCGGCTGGGTCACACAGAGGCATGTGGAGGTGGCTGCGACCGCGGAGCGGCAGCTAAGCGGGGCTGCTGGTGGATGCGCCGCGGAGGGGCCCGGGGAGCGCAGCCCGCTGCGCCAAGGCAGGGAGCTGCCGCTGCCTCCGGTCGGGATCCTTCGGGCAATGCCGCCGCTTCTCTTCCGCCTCTCGCCCGCACCACTGCGTGGCCCAGCAGCGGCGCTGCAGTGAAGCGGGGGCCTCCTTTTGTTCGCCAAGTGCATCTCTCTCGTCCGCTCCCCCCCATCTCTTCTCCCCCCCTTCCCCTCCTTTCTCCCCCCCCCACTTCCCCTTTCCATGGGCATTGCATGTGGGGTTGAACACACCAGCAGCCCCATCCTCCTCCTCCTCCTCCTCTTCCCCCCCCCACCCCGCATGCTCTGGAGGAGAAGCAGCCCAAGGTCCGCTGGGGTCAGACGGGAACAGCTGCTGTGATTGCAGGCGCGTTGCCTTGGCCCCGCATCTCCAGGAATCCTCCTCCTCCTCCTCCTCCTCGTTGCAGAGCGGAAAGTCCAAGGCTGGCTGGGGTGAGTGAGCGAGCGAGTTTGGCCACCTGGCCTGGGTTGGCTGGAAGGAGGGTGCCCTGCAGGCGCGTGGTGTGTGTCTTTTGGGGGTGCCCTCCAGATACTCGCTGACATCTCCTGCGGAGGTGGGAGCTGCAGTTTGGGATTTGGGTTCACACCCACAAGAGTGGTGCCCTCCTCCCTTCTGGGTTGCTGAACTGATATTTACATTGATGTGAGTGGTGTGTGTGTGTGTGAGAGAGGGGGGGGGTCAAAATAAACTTGCCTTTCCTCTAGAGTGTTGATTAGGGCTTCCCTGGCCTTGAAAATTCTATGTAAAAATAGCTTCCTTGTAAAAACCACAGCACCATCAGAGTAGAGAACACTTGAGTCCTTCCACTTCATTTGCAATAGCTTCGAGTGGGAGAAATAATTTCAAGGAAACTTGGATCCACTTGGTAAGTGATGTGAGCGCTTTTATTGGGCCAGGGCGCCGTTCCAGAACGCTTTAAGGTTACAAGTTTCCCTTTCGGGAGGGGAATGCGTCTGGCTGTTGCGGGTCCCCGTCCCCTGAAGCCCAACAAAAAAGGTTGTGCCAGGTGGAACTTAAAACAACAACCTGAAGCAGGCTTTTGGCTTTAAAACAACACAAACCCCCGAGAGAAGTTAGCAGTGCAATTTTTTTGTTTGAATTTTTTTGCGGGCTGGAGGGTGGAAGGGGGGATCTTTCACTCCACTTGCTGAAGTGTGTGCTGGAATGCCTTTTATGTTTTTTAATTGGTGCCCAGCTCTGTCTAAAAGGCCCTTTTATAATATTTACTCAACCTTGTTCTCAGTTGATGTGACAGGGGGACCTGCTCAACCACTTCTTGTTTCATGAGACAGAAACAGCTCTGCTTTTGTTCTACAATTGGGATTTTGTTTTAAGCTTCTCTGGAGGGTATGTGGCCTTGCCCTGCAGGAGGCATTGTGAGTGTTTGATTTGGATAGTTTCCTTTCAGCCATATGGGAGGTGGTGTTTTTTTTAATGATATGTGAACCCAAACGGCAGTTGACAAGGGCCTCCATCCACTTGCTGCGGGACATTAAGCCCCATGAAAAGAAAAGGAACTTGGAGCCAAGTCTAATTTATCCTCTTGCTTTCTTCTAAGTTACATTTCCGCATTTGTTTGTTTTGATGTCGAGGGCAGAAAACAAGAGTTAGAAATACTGTTAACCTTCTAGTTGTATATATTTCTGGAAGAGAAGTTAAGCAGGATTTAGAGTCTTAAAGACTAAGGGACATAATTGCAGTGTAAAGGCATTGATCTCTGGGCAATTAGCTCCAGGCTCTCAACCAGCTCTGCAATTTTGGGGGGTGGGTGGGAGGTGTGGTTGTTCTTCAAAGGCAGCCCGTGCTTTCCAACAGCCACAGTTGCCTAGTAAAAAATTACACTGTGCAGATATTGTTTTTTCTTGGATCTTGAACCAGCAACTTGAGAATTGAGATTTGGATCTATGCCTTCTCTTCCCACCTTCCCCTTGGTGTAATTTCTGAGTGGTTGAGCTATTTCCTAACAGATCCTGGGACCCCTGTGTGTGTGTGTGTGTGTGTGTGTGTGTTTTAAATCCACACAATTATTGCTACTCTGCTTGGGCAGCGTCTGTGCTTGGCAGCCAGTTCTCCAAATGTTATTTGATCTGGCTGCAGGATAGAATTGACTAGGATTACACTGTGTGTTTTCTCCCTTTTCTCTCTTCTTCACCCTCCCCTTCCCTGTGGCTACTGAAAGTTGATGCATCAGCGTGTGTTGTTTAGTAGCATATTTTTAAGCCCTCAAACTGTGTGAGTGCATTCCCTTTCAAACCAGATTTCTGAGAGGGAGGCCGTTCAGAATTCGCCTTGTTCTGTGGTTAGCATTTATGAATTGAGGCGAGGGCTGACGTAATCTCTCCCTCTCGCCACTTCCTTTGTGTGCTTTCTCCTAGTTTATAGCGTGCGGTTGCCTTTTTTTTTTGGTGTGTGTTTTTACTTCAAACAGAGGCGGTTGTTTCTCACATGCTTCCATTACCCCTTCATCTACAGTTGCATTTCTATAACTAGTCCACTTGTTCCCTAAATTATGCATCTTTTCTTTCTTTCTTTCTTTCTTTTTTGAGGGAATGCTTGCATGGTCTTGTCAGTGCAGGGTTCAGTGAATCGCTTGTATGCGATGTGGGCCAGCCTTTTATTTTAATTAATGTAACAATGCGTACAGCTGTTATGTCAGAATGTATCGGCTTCCTTTTGGCAGTGTGGTGTATCCTACGCTGGAAGCTGCCTGGTTGAGTTTGCTGCCACCTTTTCTATCTACCTTCCTTCCTTTTTGCTCTCTCTTTTTTTTTTAAAAAAAATGATGGGATTAGACAAGGCTTTTGTTTCCTGATGCTGGCATGTGTGTGTGTGTGTGTGTGTGTGTGTGTGTGTGTGTTTAAACTGCTTTGGTTTGGTAGAGAGGAGGCAAGGGGGTGGAGCTTATAAAGGAATAGGAAATTAATCTATTTCCTTTTTGTTAACCTCTTTGCTCATCAGGCTTCTTGTTACATTCATGGAATCATAGACTATAAGGCCATCGAGTCCAACCCCTTGCTCAATGCAGGAATCCACCTTAAATCATCCCTCACAGATGGCTGTCCAACTGCCTCTTGAATGCCTCCAGTGTGGGAGAGCCCACAGCCTCCCTAGGTCACAGGTTCCATTGGCGTACTGCTCTAACAGTCAGGACGTTTTTCTTGATATCCAGCCGAAATCTGGCCTCCTTTAACTTGAGCCCCGTTATTTCGTGTCCTGCACTCTGGGAGGATCGAGAAGAGATCCTGGCCCTCCTCTGTGTGACAACCTTCCAAGTGCTTGAAGAGTGCTCTCATGTCTCCCCTCAGTCTTCTCTTCTCCAGGCTAAACAGGCCCAGTTCTTTCAGTCTCTCCTCATAGGGCTATACAGTTCCTCATTGTATAGCCAGTTGGGCAATGGCACAGTAGTGAAAGCTCAGAGAAGCAGGCCCAGTACATGCCATCTTCGGGCAGCTGCCAGGGACCCAGTGCCATGAGACGGCTCATCATTGATGTCTTCCCAGGGTGCTTCTTTAAAAAAATCAATCTCCCAGCACTCCAATTAATACTGGATGTCTGGTTCTTCTGGGAAACTGCAGTTGTGTGAAATAAAAATGGTGGCATCTACCTGCTTGGTGTACTGCCAAGCAGCAAGTGCAACTACAGCAAGCAGCAACTACAGCAAGTGGGCTTTTTAGGGTCCATCAGCATAGGAGGAGCCCCTCAGAGGGCACTTTGTCGAGGGACCCCTCCCCTTTTCTAACCTGGAGCCAGACCTGCAGAGAAGGGACATAGTGACTCATCAAGTCAACCCTCTTGCCCTCAAGGTCAAAGCATACCTTAAAAGCTGCAAATGTAAACTGACCTGTGCACTAAGGTTCCCCTTGGAGTGGGCAACTGCTTTATGTCTCCCACCCCCCTTTCTTGAGGTGTCGTGTGCGTTTTCAGTAGTGGCATCAAGACAGAACTTATTCCCAAGAACAGCTTGCTTTGCCCATGTCGGCTTATCAATGCTAGGTGGATAGTCAATAGCTGTGTGCTTGGGGGTTCTGAGGCTAATTGATATAGAACGTTTTTGAGCTGAATTCTGGTTTTGATTATTTATGTTGGCCCTATTGGTTTCCGTCAGTGGCTGTTAGTTGTTGTGCTAAGTCTGTGGAAGGAAAACTGGTGCCCTCCAGATGTTTTGTATTGCAACTCCCATAAGCCCCAGGCAGCATGACCAATGGTGGAGGATTATGGGATTTCCAGTCCAAAACATCTGGAGGGTATCAGGTTGACTAGCCCTGTGTTAAGTTATTGTAAACCACCTTTGGATCCATATAAACCAAAAGGTGGGTTAAGAATTCTGAAAATGAAGTACCCTAGATAGACGCTTGTCTAGTTGTTGTGCCTTTCTCTAGAAGAGCCTCTCACCAGTGATGAATAAGAATTACCCCCCAGGCAACAATGAAGGGGGACTTCTTTGTACATTTTAAATAGAAGTTCTGTCCTCTTCCTGCTCCACCCCTTTAATTCAGGCCATCAGAAAAGCTCCTATGTGGACAGTCAGGTTAGTAAACGTATTTGTGGGCATATTTGCAAGGCTGAACCACAAAAGAGATGTGTGGCCTCTCTTGTCAAGACTGAGCAATAATTGTGAAATATTTCTTGCATGGAATGCATAAGCCACTTCGAGCACTAAGAGCAAAAAGGCAGAGTGAAAGTATCTCAAATGGGAATGAAAAGAGACACTCAATGGGCTGGAGGAATGAGGCACCTGAACTATCCCCTGTTGTGGGGGCGAGGGGGAGTTTACACTTTTGGGATGCATTCGTGCTTTATGTTCAGTGCCCCTGACCCGAACTGGTGTGAACTATCCAAGTTCTGCCAATTTGCACTTTTGTATGGCTTTATGGCCCATGGCACCAAACCAAAGGAAACAAGTGTGATATTGTAGAAGGAATTGGCCCATGGAACGCACAAAAGCAAACTGCTTCTCGCCAAAGAAGCCCCACCAGGTGATTACTATAAAAACATATAAAATGTATTTTGCATTTTGTGCTGCACTCCTCTTTCCCAGCTAAATGTCCCCAAAAGCTCACAAGAAGGGTGTGATGGAGATAGACCACTTATAGATGAGATACTGCTTCTGAATATGGAAGTTCTTCTTTGACTTTAAATGGCTTTGCACTATGTGGCTATCAGCTTGAATGTACCTCAAAGGGCTCCCAGAAGAAAGAAGGAAAAATGAAATATGGATATACATCAGCCTATGCCCCATTCCAGATTCTGAAATAAAGGTTCAGAGTTCAAGGAATATAAATAAAACTAAGAGCATATATTCCACTAACAACCTCCCGAAGAGGCTAGTCGAGACATGTAATCAGTGCAAATGTTTAGGGCATAATGGATGAGTGTGTGAGTGAGTGATATAATAGCTTGAGGCTTATGAAGTAGAGGTGACAATGTATTTTTCTGCTCTTAAATTAGATTTCTTATGGCCTTTCCCTTATTTTGAATTTTCTTATGTGATGGGAGTGCAGCAAATCCACAAGAATGATTTGGTGTGTGTGTGTGTGTGTGTGTGTGTGTGTGTACACCCTTACACATTCATTCATTCATTCTCTCTCTCTCTCTCTCTCTCTCTCTCTCTCACACACACACACACACACACACACACACACACACACTGTTCTTACATGAGGGCTTCCCAGGGCCAGATTAGTTCCACACCTGCAACATCAGGTACTACTACCAGACTGGGACCAAGACTGAATTGTTTTAATAGGAATATGTTCCTTTCCCAGATCTTGCTGTTTCAGCAACCTGTTGTGCTTCCTCCTCTTTTGAGTGATCCAGCCTAAAAGCATACACTGCCCTTTGTATTTTCTGGAAAACACCCGAAGCAGTGGTGTGATAAGGGCATGTGTGCTGTGAAAGGAATATCGGGGAGAAGGTGAGCAATCAGTCAAAGCCACAAAACCCAACATGCATGAAATTTGTTTGTACATATAGCTAATAGGGTGCCTTGACTGGAGACCTGATTAATTGGTAGTAGGCAGGATGGAAGTGGAGGTGACGGAGGTAAATGCTATGCTAGGGTAATTCTTCAGAGAAATAATAAATGGGTTGAACAGATCCCGAGTGCTCATGAGGAGCAGAAAGTTTGCTTTCTCTCTCTTGGGCCCTTTCTACACCCCCAGGAAAATGGAGGGATTGTCCCTGCCTGCTCCCAGGATCCTCTGTGTGACATTTGCATGCACACGGATGATCCCAGGACCATCCCCGGGGGGAAAAGGCAGGTGTAGAAACTGCCTTGGACTGTGTACAGTGTAGCAAATGGGATTTGTGTGTGGTGTGGTGTGTGTGTGTGTGTGTGTGTGTGTACACACAGGAGAATCAGGCATTTGGAGAGGTGGGGAGGAGAGTCCCAATTTTTTAAAGAAAATAAATCTTGTAGCTTCACATCACATGCAACTTAGGTAGAGCTGCTCTGGATGACACAGCCCGTGTTGCTTTCAGCCCAGCTCGGGTGTTCTCTTTGCCATCTTTGCATTGAGAAATAGTGTCCATCTGATGGTCTCACACTTCATTGTGAGTGGAGGTACTGTAGAGTCTTCACTGAGGTGGGTGCAATTGCAGTTAGAAACATAGGCAGCTTGTCAGCTGCCTTACACCCGGTCCGATTGTTTGTCCATCTAGCCTAGGATTGTCTACTCCAGCAGCGGCCTCTATGGTCTCTTTCCCACCCATCACCTGTTACCTTGTTCTTTAACTGGAGGAGCTGGGAATTGCATCTGGGCTCTTCTTCATAGGAGGCATGTGCTCTACCATTGAGCTACCTGTATTCTGGTTGGACCCTTCTCCCATGTTTCTTAACCTGTTGGGCATGTTGGGCAGGGGCAGATGTGTTGACTCCGGATTATAAAAATATTTTAAACATGACAGCATGAAGAAGGGAGAATTTTGCAGCAATTTGTAGGGTAATTGAAAGTGTACAGTTGATCAGCCATGCACTTGGACCCTTGCTGGTAAAATATAAGCTTGCAGTCAGCTCTTGGTATACCCTTTCCCCCCTGAACGCAATAAATAAGTACTGCATGTTTGACAAGCAGACTTCAAGCGAAATGCCTCCTGGGGGTGCCTTCTGCTTTGTTGACAGGTGTCTTCACTCTCTCCCCATCAGGTTATTTAGCGATAATGTAAAAATGTTAGCTAATAATAGTGTCGTCCTCAGGCCATATTCTGGTTGCGAACCCTGGCAAGAATTTAAAGCACAGTTCCATGTATGGTGAATTGCTGTCTGATGCAATGCCTGTGCAGGCAGCTATCTTTTCAACTATAAAAATGAGCCCAGAGATAATTCTGTGATATGTGTATGTAGTAATTGTGCAGCAAGATGGCTGTCGGGCCTGTACAGTCACTTTCACACCTGGTTTTCTTTGTGGTGCAAGCTGTCAAGATTCAGGCTCTGAAGGGTGGAAGGGGGAGAGAAGCCAGGTGTTGGCAAAAATAAATGTTTGAAGTGATTTAAAGCCCAGAACTTTTGGATTCAGTTTTTGTTTAGCAATGAAACCTCTGGAGGGAGGGGAGGAGGTTTAGAGAAGCAATTACCCCTGTTTTATGCCACAATCTGTAACTTGGGTACAGTGCTGGCTTGCCTTGCCGAGAATTATATGTGAAATGCTTTGCCCCTATAAGAAATGCGCCCATATTATTTTGCAAATTGGCTTGCAATTTGGGGACCAGCCTTATGAAGGTTTACTCCTTACTCCTTTCATTTCTTGGCTTAAATAATGGTTTCAGGTTTAAATGTGCGCTGGTGCAAACAAGATTCTCTCACAACCATTGTTTGCTAACCCACTTCACACCAGAAGTTTGGGGTTTGAAACTTGTTGACAAGGCGATGTTTTATGAGGCTGCCTCGTAGTGTACAAGCTGTGGTTTTCAGGGAACCAGCGATATGTCTTTATTAGGCAATAGTCTTTTTCAGTGTTCTTATTTGATTGAAAGTTTGCAAGGTTATTATGAGAGACATCTCCATTTAGTAAAAGAAAGAGTTCAAAATGAGTTGTAACAGCATTATGAAGTAAGCATTTTTATCCTATTTTTGAGCATCACATTTTTGTTTGTAGTGCATGTTACAAAACTGTCTTGGCAGGTGGGATGACAAGAGGGGCTGGAAAATAATAAATGTTGGATTTCTTATTAAGATTCTCACTTAGATATTCCAAATTGCTTCCCACCGCCGAAAGAGTTTTAATTCTGACCTTGCAACGCACTGCAGGGACTAATAGTGTCAGGGAAAAGACGCAAATGACTGATAGACTTCTATTTATCTTTCAACCCTGCCAAGAGAAGGCCTCAACTCTTGCATAAAGGTTTTGCTGCAGCATCATACTTGGGTATTTGTTTGTCCCTATTATTAAGGACCCTTTCTCTTCTGACAGCAGGGAGAGAATCTTTTCTCTTCCCACCGTTTGCAAAAGTATGGTGGAAATGAGAGCTGTAAATTCTACATTAGCAGCATGACTGCACACTTCCTCGAGGGGGAACTAAGAGTGCAAATTT
The DNA here is from genome assembly GCF_023053635.1 of Elgaria multicarinata webbii. Lineage (NCBI taxonomy): Eukaryota > Metazoa > Chordata > Lepidosauria > Squamata > Anguidae > Elgaria > Elgaria multicarinata. The sequence goes on along the minus strand of NC_086190.1, from coordinate 15,319,639 downwards.
TCCCAGGAATGATTCATTGTGATTAGCTTCTTCTGTGAAAATGGCTATAATTTAGGTGCAACAACCTAAGGTTCTGCGCCAGACTTGTGGTGCTGCAGCCTTAATTCCTAGAAATTAGACATCTTGCTGGCTGTGACCCCCTTCTCCCCCCACCCAAAAAATGTGCTCTACAGAAGCTGTGCATGAAAGGGAAGTGAAGGCTTCAGAGCTTTGCCTAAGGTTGAACTGCTGCAAGGATTTCCATCTATATGCTGAAGCGTATATTGATTTTTTTAAATTTTATTTATTACATTTGTATCCCGCCATATAGAATGGAAGAGGCATGTCCAGCTTAGTCGCTGGGCGCAATCCAGCAGAAACTGGACACACCCAAGTTCCCCTTGACATAGAAGGGATTTAGATGTGCCTAATTGCTTAGGGGTTATGCCTGTGCCTATATATAATATATGGTCATACATACATGCCAGATCACTTAACTGGGATTGACTTATCCATTAACAGCCTTGAATCACCCCAGAATACTCAAAATCAGTATAATTGACTAAAAGCTATGTACCCCCTTCCCCAGACCGGGTCTCTGCTTCTCTAGCTAACCCACATGGCCTGAGAAGGCATGGCACCAACTGACTCCAGCTACAAAGGTTGGTGCCCCGTGTTTATTGCCTTGGCTAGGTTTATTTTTCCTTTGTTTGACCTTAGTATACTTGTTATTGGATCATTTAACCCTACTGTACATTTATTGTGATAAGTTTTTATGTGTGTGGTTATTTAAACCTTGTCACGATGAGTAATTGGAAATGTTCTGTTATGTCCATTTTCGTGATGTTAAGCCCCTTTCGAGCATGGTATTACCATGGAAAAGCGGCATACAAATAAACTGGTCTAAGCAAGAAGGCATGAAAGCAACAGGCCTTCCCTGTGGTTTGTCCACACCATCTGGGTATTTATTTATTTATTTATTTTATTACATTTATATACCATCCCACAGCCGAAGCTCTCTGGGCAGTTTACAACATTAAAAATAGTAAACATTAAAAGTATACAATTTTTTTAAAAAAACATAAAAACAGTATAAAAACAGTATCCATTTAAAAACAACAGTTCTGGGGTCCATTAAAAACAAACTTAACGTTGTTAAATGCTGTTAAAATGCCTGGGAGAAGAGAAAAGTCTTGACCTGGCGCCGAAAAGATAACAACGTTGGCGCCAGACGAGCCTCATCGGGGAGATCATTCCACAGTTGGGGGGCAACCACTGAAAAGGCCCTCTCCCTTGTTGCCGTCCTCCGAGCTTCCCTCGGAGTAGGCACTCGGAGGAGGGCCTTAGATGTTGAGCGCAGTGTACGGGTATTTAAAGGTATGCTTCTTCCGAGCATGGGGGTTCCATTTAGATGTCGGGACGAATAGCCGTTGATAAGCCTGACTTGGCCTAATGCCTTTCTAAAAGCCAGCTAAGTAGTGTTCACCACTGCATATATAGTACTGAATTCTGCTGAGTCTGTATTAGGGATTGAATGTAGAGTTAGGGGATGATGGGTCTTCAGGACAAATGACCGTGGAGTGCAAATAATGATGCACTGAAGCTATTTTGCGTGCGAATCCTTTGTGAAGGCAAAAAATGCATATTTGCCTAAAGTTGGACCAGGTGATGTGCATCTTCTTCCTTTGATCCTGGTGTCGTGGGTCACCATTTGGAACGGCCATCCCCAAACTGGCATCCTCCAAATAGGTTGAATGTCAACTTCCATAATTCCCAGCCAGCATAGGAAGCTGCTTTATACTGAGCCAGACCCTTGGTCCATTTAGCCCAATATTGTCAACACGACCGGCAGCGGCGGCTCTCCAGGGTTTCAGACAGCATTCTTCCCTCGCCCTCCCTGGAGATGCCATGGATTGAACCTGGGACCTTCCGGGCTCTTCTACTGAGCTGTGGTCCCTCCGACGACATGCCATGCTGTCTGGAGATGATGATAGCTGTAGTCCATCTCTTCTGGAGGATGCCAGGCTGGAGGAAGCTGTTTTAGAGTGTGTCTAACTCAGTTTTCTCTGGCAATATGTTGCTCCACCAAACAGAGGTGCAGAAGAGAGAAAATTATTCCCCCCCCTCCTTAAAATCTCATGTTGGATGTGAGAACTCTTGATTTGTATTTAGTCACAGCATGGCGGTTTCTGTGATCTCCCGCACCCCATCCCTCTCTGCTTTTGGCAGGGAGTGACATCCGTGAATGTCCACAGCAGGTGGTTGCGTTACAAGGCAGTATCAAGACAGTACGAAGGAAATTATTTAGGGAGAAAGCAGGAGTCTGTAAACCTTGAGCATTCAAGGGAGAATCCCTCTCCTTAAATCTGGCAGCCCATTCCCTGGAGAATTTGCTTTTATAAGTAGTCAAAACATACAGCTTTCTGCTCAGTTTCCTCTTAAGAAAGGAGGCCAAAAACAAGATTCTCTCTTCTCTCTTCCTTTTGTGTGTGTGGAAACAAAGCAATTCCTTTGAGATTAGTGCTAGGCATGTTCCTTTTCTTTCTTTCCTTCTTTCTTTCCTCTCTCCCAAATATACAATTCCTTCTGATTGATTGAACCACCTTAGGTAATCCTTGTGTGTGTAAGCTTTTGCCTGTCAGTGGGCACGAGGCCCTGAAACTGTGCGCGTAATACTAGGATATAAGTAAATTGATTTGGAGTATCTAGCCTGTAGAGACTGATGCAGGGGAGTTATGAGCAAGCCAAGGTTATTGGATCGTTCAGAGACTGATTATCCTTCCACGGTGTAATAAAGTAATTATGAATAACTGTAAGAAATTGGCTGCAGTCTTTTTCAGCACATTATTGCTGTCTGTCTCTTCCTTTAAAAAAAAAAGGAAAGAAAAAGTTTTTGCTGTTTAAAAACATTGTTGTGTATGCTTTGCATAGTCAGAGCCTGTTGGCAGCGATGCTTCCAGTGACACAGTTTAAAGAACATTTGTCTAACTACAAGAAAAACCCCAAAGCCAATTAGGCTAATTCAACTTTTACAGCCTTGCAAATAAAGTTGATGTTACTAGCCTGCTCGCCAACACACAACATCTGTGGCTAAAGAATCATAAGTGTGAATTATTGCTCATAGCCAAAGGCTGCTGTAATTTGTATACAAATAGAACGCCATATTTGAAAGAATGTGTGCTCTTCCAGTTCACAAATGCTTTCCTTTCTGGTTGCCTAGAGATTATAAGTGTCATAGGTGGCCAGTCAAGTAGCCATCTATGCTGCTACTTTGTCAGTTTTTCTTGCTTTTTCCATTTTCTTTCTCTTCCTTTTTCCATTTTGCGGTGAAACAAACTACATTAGGACGTTTGGGGTAGCTTTTGATTGCAGTAGAATCTCTTCGGTTTCTAATGTGCCTAAATGAAAATCGCAAGAAGCGTTGTGAGTGTGTTGTGTGAACTCTTACGACTAAAATGTTGGCACGTACATTGTTTTCTTTCCATAGCCAGCGGGAGACCTTTTTATTTTCTCAGTATTTTAACACCTAATTTAACTTAAATTTAAACTTTGCTGTTTTAATCTCATGTTTTAACCTATATTAATTTTTGCTGTGTGGTTTTATTCTGGTTGTGCTTTTTATATTGTATTTTGCATGTGTGTTTTAAATTTGTTGGTTGTTTTTATGCTCTTCATGGTTTTAATTTTTGTGAACCGCCCAGAGAGCTTCGGTATTGGGCGGTATAAAAATGTAATAAATAAATAAGTTTTCTTTCCAGGGCTGGGGAAGCTATAGCCCTGGGTGTGGTTGGTATCCAGCTAACCTGGCCAGTAGTGCTGGGAATTGTAGTTCAACACCGCTCCGAACTCCTGCTTTAGAGCCTGATTTGCTGTAAACCCTCTTGAGTTCAGCTTTTACCATTTATGCTCAGATAATAGTTTCCATCAACACCCAGAGCGTAGTGTCACACTTGCACAGTTATCCAAGATGCTGGTGTGAAACAGAAGCACCCCTTTTAAAATATTTAGCTATAAACAGTACAGTTGGCATGTCCTGGATGCTTGAGCAGCTTTGAATGTAGTTGGTGCAGGCTGGGGACTGTTCATAATAACAAAAGCTTTGGTTGATAAAACATTTAATGCTCTGGAACGTTTGGCCCTTAAACATGTCTTGTAACTAATGCTGTGTTGCTGACGTGCATGAAGGAATGTTTTAAGTTTCTGTTGTCAATTCCAGCTGAAGGTCTCTCTTGGGTTTTGGTAGAGTCCAGGAAGGAAGCGAAGAGCATGGGAATTCTGGGTAACAAAGCTTGGTCTCAGGTTCAATCCCTGATCCCTTTAGCTGGATATGCCAGGGGTTGAACCTTGGACCTTCCTGCATACAAAGCAGTTAGCTATGTCTCCTCTCCACTGGGACTCAGGGGAAGACGAGTCTTTTTCTCCCATCCAAGCAAAAACACTTCTAGTGTATGTTTTAGTATAAAGTATTCAGGAGGCCAAGAGATGGGGAAAACCAAGGGCAATAAAGGGGAGATGGTTTATTAACAGACAGCAGCAAACAGAAGTGGCTACTGTTGGTGTAATCCAGGAATGCACAGTGAGTGTAAAATTGGAAGGTCCTGGTGTGCCTTGAATTCCTAAGTATTTGAGGAGTTGCTGAGCATATCACATGTACTCCTCCTTCAAATTTGAATGAATGCAATGAATATTTATTTCTGTGTGTCATAACTTACTACATTTGGTTGTAGCATGCATGATAGAGGGTTTAACGCTGGTCATAAATACAGCAACAGTTAATCCACTGCTGGATAACTTAATATGATGAACAGGCAATGAGAGTTTATCCTCTATCCGTTATAGAGGACATGCATATTTTGATCTAGCAGTTTTGGCCTGCTCACTGTGGGGGATGAAACTTCTTAATTATTGGGGTAGGAAACACCTCATTTTCTCTTTAAGAATGCTTATTCTTTTCTGGACACTTAACGTCATAATATTATGACATGAGGCTGCTTGTAAAAATGTATATAGGGACCAGTTGTTTGGAAAAAAATCCAGGTTTTAGCCTCCACTTTCTAAGATTCTGGAACCCAAGATTCTTTTTGCTTAGGTGAGGGGCAGGTGGGGTAGGGGAAGGAGAAGCACTCGTTTCTCCAAACAGCAGTTCAAGAGTTGGCACCTTTATTTTGCCTCTCCAGATGAGCCCTTTCCCAGTGCTCAGGCTCCGTAGTAAAGGTGGCACGTTTTTGTACACAGAGCTTCACGCTATTTGAGCACATGCCACATGCCGGTAGCAACTGCATGTGTGTGTTACCTGCATTATCCAAGAGTGAGAGACAAATATTAACAGTGTAGAATATGCTTTCTTAAGCAAAAGCATTTTTATTTCCACTAGGGGTGAAATGGTAGACAAACATTTTACCTTACCTCAGTTTACAATTTTGTTAATAGGGCCTCTGGGGACCACCTAACGTCATCTTGCGAGCTTGGGCTGACTCCCTGGCAGCTGGTTAACCATCCCTGGCTGAGATGATATGAAATGGCTGTACGTGAAAATATCATATACCCTACCGAGTTAAAACAAGGATTTGGAGTGCCTTCTGAATTTTTCATGCGCCTGCATTCATTCTTGCTCTGGGGGAATAGATCACAATTCAACACATGCTAGGAGTTAGCCAGTCTGTAGTGAATTACATCTGGGCCTGTAGATCTTAAAATTTATCTCATGGGAGAAGTTAAGACTGCTGAGGGGAAAAAAACAGGCAGTGCTGAATAGATTTAATTGGGTCCTGCATGCCTGCTTAATAGAAACCTGGTGAATTTCTTGTTACACAGAGACCTGCTCTAAAGATCTCCATTGGCTGAGCATCAGGCTCCACGTACCGGAGAAAATCAGATGCCTTGGGAGAGGCAGTCCACGGCCATGATTATTTTTACTCACAAGGAAAAAAGGCTTGAAGTGCATATTTTGGATAAATCTATTTTTGCGTGTATGGGTACAATGTCTCCATGGCACCGGTTTAAGTTATGCTAGTCCAGTCCAGAAACATTTACTACTCTGTCTGACTACACAGTCCCTGTATGAGTAATCTGTGGCCTAAAAAAATTGTGGGCATGAAGCATCACACTCTATCAATATTAAGCTTTCCTGTCTGGTCTCCTGGAGGCGGTTTTAATTGATGCAGAGGTGACCATGTGATCTTGCTCCAATCCAAGGTGTGATGGGGATTGCTGTGCCGAGGACTCATAGTAAAGGCTTTCAAGGACTCCCTTCTTCATAATTTGGTCTTGCATGATTCAGGGTTAGTTTTGTTTATTTGTTTAGAGTGTAACTTCTAAATGTGGATTCAAAATAAGTATCACTTTGAATTGTATATTTGTAATCATTTGTTACATATACTGTATGCAACCTTATTTATTGATTGATTGATTAAATTTATATTTAATAGCTCTCTGGGCTGTTTACCTTTTTGTATTGCATATGATATACAAACTGGTTCAGTAGCCCTAATCTCTTAAGATTCTTCTGCTGACCCATTGACAATATTTCAGGGTTGGGAATCCATCTTGCTAACAAGTGGGGAAGGGACTTCATGTTTAGTCTCACTTGATTGCTTTGGAAGGTTTTGGCATTGAGAAATTGCTGCCATCCTGATGATACTAAATATGATTTATTTATTTTTAACTTTGATGCATGGGGTTTGGTGTTCGTGCATTTGCTTGTCTGGAACATTAGCCTGTAATTATGAGGGCTGACAGGGTTTTCCTTCTAATCTATCATTTTACTGTCTGCATTACACTTTTATGATCTTCTGTGCGCACACGTATATATAGCTTAGTGCTTGGAGGTATGAGGAGGAGCTGTATTGAAGAGAGAGGGTCGTGTAACAGGCCCCTTGAGGTTTCTCAAGCAAATTCTACCAGCATCCTTTTGCCCCGACCTCCTTGAACTCAGCTATTTGTGAGGCGCTTTGGACAGAGCTACGTTTTTGTGGTATGGTTTAAGGGTCTCCTGTGCAATTCTCTTAGCCTGCATGTAAGTATTTTAATAGTGATCTCTTATTTGAAAGCCACATCCATAAAAAACCAGAGTGCCTTGTAGTCCTTATGGTGTTGGTGGTAAATACTGGATGGGGCTGTAGTGGAGAAGGGGCGGTCCCTAGCTCAGGGCTAGAGTGCATATTTCACAAGGAAAGGGTTCCAGGTTTAATTTCTGGGGGAAAGACCTATATGAAAATGGCAGCAGTTCTCCGCAGTTGAGATAGATATTACTGGGCTTGATAGACCAGTAATCTATGGCAGCCACCTCTGTACTATGTCCAACTTTAAAGATATAGAGAAATAGAAACTCTGTGACTTGCACATGTTGGTCACTAGTACACCTAGGGTGACCAGATTACACCAGTCTTAAAATCTCTTCACTGGCTGCCAATTAGTTTCCAGGCGAAGTATAACGTGTTGGTTATCACATTTAAAGCCTTACATGGTTTGGGTCCAGGCTACTTGCGGGATCGCCTTCTCCCGTACAATCCGCCCCGCACACTCAGGTCCTCTGGGAAGAATCTACTCCAGCCAACAAAAACAAGGCTGACAACTATTACCCAGAGGACCTTTTCTTCTGCTGCTCCCAGTTTGTGGAATGGCTTGCTGGGAGAGATTCGTCAACGTAACAGTCTACCAGAATTTAAGAAAGCCATAAAGACTGATCTCTTCCGGCAGGCCTACCCAGTTGAATTTTAAGATGCCTTTTTTTAAATGGTGTGCTGCTTTTAATGATGCACTGGTTTTAAACGTTTGAATTAGTTGTACGTATTTTATAGTGTTTTTATTTGTGTTGTACCCTGCCTCAATTCAGAGGGAGAGGCGGGTAACAAATAAATAAATTATTATTATTATTATTATTATTATTATTATTATTATTATTATTATTATTATTGCCACGTAGCTCTGTTATGTTGAGAATGGAATCCTAGGCCTAATCTACACCAAGGAGGATATCGCACTTTGAAAGCGGTATATAAAAGGCAGGTGCCACACCAAGTAGGATTTAGCAGTATGAAAGTGGTCTGTGGTATGTGTCAGTGGGCCCCAATAGTTGTCAGGGCACTTCAATACCTTTGCCCTTGTTTGTTGTCTGTGGCACTTGGTTGCAGTTCCTTTCTCTTTTTTAGTACAAGGCATTTTATTGTAAACTGCTCAGAGAGCTTTGCAATAGCATGGTATATCAACTCAAGAAATATAAATTCTTTGCTTGCCACAGGTGACCCAGCGAGTGGCAATCGCAATTGACAATCCTGATTTAATGAGCTGTTTTCACACTGAAGAAATGAACGTTGGGGATGCAGGTAAAATCTTCCCTGGAAACAGCACCAGGAGGGGGGCGGGCGGGCAGGGAAAGAAAGTAAAATTCATTTTACATAACGCTTTTTAAAAATGTGTCGTTTTACACTACTCATTCCCAAAGCCTCCTAGCTGGTTGCAGCATTTTGGAACCAAGCGCCCAAGATAATGTACAAGAACAAGCAGAGAACATGTGCTCATTTGTACCCTTTGAGTAATGTTTTCCTATTGCCTCATGGCAAAATCCTGCTTGTGTAGCTTTGGAGGCAAGTTCAAAGGTCGTGCTTTGGGTAGGAAGGATTTGTTGTGTTTTAAATGCCAACTATTTATGGTCCCCTTATTCTGCTAATGCAATAAAGGAAGTGATGTGTAATGCACTGTGTGGCAGTTGTTAGGGCATTTATGAAATCACGAAGAATATGTGGGTCTCTCTCTCTCTCTCTCTCTCTCTCTCTCTCTCTCTCTCTCTCTCTCCAGCCTACAGTAAGAGGAAGGGATCAAGTCTCCATTTCACACTTGAATAAGCAGCCTTAATCTCCCGATTACAAGAGCGCTACTGTACTAGGGAAGAGAGAGCTTTGTAGGGAGAGAAAATTCTGACGGTTGCTCTGTCATTAACTGAAATAGGCTACTCTTTGGAGAGAGAGAGCCCAATGTCTAAAATTAACGCCAGATCGTCTTCAACCATAAATCTTGTTAAACTCAATCTGTGTTGGAAAGTATTTAAAGAAGAAGGGGCAGCGTGGAAGCTTTTCACCCAGGAGCTTCTGAGACATCATGTTAGTATCCTAGTAGAGTCAGAGTTCTTTTCTTTATAATGGGGAGATTTAAAACAGTGGTGTCAGTAGCATGGGCTCATAAAGTTGAACTTCACTCGGCAATCACCTGTTGCTGAGCATGGATGGTGGTATTTGCCTTAAATCCAAATCCTTCAAGAGATGCATTAGCATGCACACCCCTTTGCTAGAGATGGAGAATTCGAGTTCATAGGACATTCAATAATGGTCATAAGAATTTAGAGGCAGGGGGTTGGTAAATAGTTCACTCACACGTTCTTCTCCCTCTCATTTTAATATATCTCACATTTTTATCTTAAGCCTGGCCATGAATTAGTTGTCCTTCCATCTCCCTGTAACTGAGAGGGATAGAAATGTAGGCTGCAATTCTGTAACACTTACCTGCAAGCAAGAACTCAGTGGAATTTACTTCTGCGTAGACATGTATAAAATTACAATGACGGAGTGCATGATTTTTTTTTAAAGCGGTGATTCTGATAAAGGTTTCTGGAACTTAACAGCTCTACATTTTGACCCCTCAGGAATTAAGTGAAATGCAGCAATTTGATATGATATTTAATATTAAGAAAACAGCAGAAGCCCTGTAAGGCCAGTGGGCATTATTTTACTCCAACGTTGTTTCTGTCATCTGCTCTGAATTAATAGCTCTGGGGTCAATTGCTGTAGCCCTTGTAAACATAAATGCAAAGTACTTAGTATAGTAGCAGAAAGTTTTAAGGAGGCCATGCTAATTGTGGAACAAGCACTGTGTTTCAGGTGTCCTCAGTTTTTATTTTTGTGGGTCATCTCAAAATAACCACCTCATTTAATTTCTCAAGATTTAAATAGACACTTTCGAGGCTGTCCTTTCTAGCCGAGGAGAGATGCTGAAAAAGGGGAAAGGCTTGGCTCAGGCTTTTCATCTCTGCGTGAGAGCTAGTTTGAATGTGAGTGTTTAAATCTGAATTAAAATCATGATGCCAATACTGAATTCATGCACTCAATCTCTCTCTTTTGAGATACGATATTTTTTTTTCCTAAAAAAAAAAAAAATCCTAAATATATTGGGAATGATTAGGCTATGCAAATATTTGTAGTTTGGGCACCGCACTAGGCGTGCCAAAGTCAAATATTTGCTGTCAAAATTAAATCTTAGCCAAATGCGCTGACACTCCAGTTGATTCCCCTGAAAAGAGGCAGTGGATGGAATTCTAGCTGTGGTTACTTCTCAGGATAGTCCCTTAGTGTTCTCGGGGAGGATCTAACACATCTTCCGTGATGTGAATATGAAGTAAAAAAAAATTCTGATTTCTATAAATAACTTGGTGGACAAACATCGATTTGTGGTATCCTAATGCCATTGTTGGTAACATGCAAAATTCACCTGAGGTTTGATAGTATACACAGTGATGTATAAATAATTTCCTGCCATTCAATTGAGTGCTCTGGCTTCCTTTTTGACCACATTTTTGTTCTTACTACTTTTCCATTCCAGATTAGTTAGGCAGCTGCCTTGTAGCTATGGTCGGAAAGGCTTCAAAGTTTGTGCAGGCATTTCATCATAAAAGGTCAGCATGCTCCATTGATGTTGTGGCTAGATTTCAATGAAACACTGAAAATCCATGGGCCACTGAGACTGAGTTTGGACGACATAATAACCAACAGTGGGTTAAATAGTCAATGGTGAGCTAAATAGTCAACGGTTGGTTACTGTGTTGTTCGTCGAGACTTTTTCACACTACGGTTGGTTATTTGGCAGAAATAACACAAATAACCCAACACTGCACAGAGTTGATTATTTTAACAACCATTGGTTATGTCAGGTACAGTCGACTATTTTGTCACACACAGTTGGTTATTTTCAGCGACTTCAGAGTCCCCTGGCAAGAGCGACCAAAGCAGCGGCTGCCACTCTAGTCCAGCTGACAGAACTCGCAATGGCTGATGGGATAAGGGAGGGGGCCTTTTCAGTGGTGGCCCCCCAATTATGGAATGATCTCCCCGATGAGGTTCGCCTGGCGCCAACGTTGTTATCTTTTCGGCGCCAGGTCAAGACCTTTCTCTTCTCCCAAGAATTTAACAGCATTTAACAACATATGCTAAGTTTGTTTGTTTTTTAATGGACCCCAGAACTGTTGTTGTTTAAAATGGATACTGTATACTGCTGTTTTTTGGGTCTTTTTGATGGTTTTAAATTTTGTATACTTTTTTAATGTCCACTGTTTTTTAACTTTTGTAAACCACCCAGAGAGCATCGGCTATGGGGCGGTATATAAATTTAATAAATAAATAAATACTGTTGACTAATATTCAACTCAACGCTGGCCTTAATCCACACCACGGTTGATTATAATCACGTCATGTGGGGAGTACCCCTCGATAATCAACTGTGGAGTTGACTATTAATCCACCATTGTGTGGTCCAAACTCAGCCAGACAGTAGGATGAATTTGGGGTTTCTAAGGAGACCTAGCAATTCTTCTGAATTCTTTTCTCCCTGGTAAAAAGCTTGAGAGCCACGAAATTAAGCATCAGAAAGTACTGTCATGATGTAAGAACCAGTGTGGTGTAGAGGCTAAAGTGTTAGACTGGGAGTCAAGAGACCTGGGTTCTAGTCCCCACTCAGCCATGGAAACCCACTGGGTGACGTTGGGCCAGTCACAGACTCTAAGCCCAACCTACCACACAGGGTTGTTGTTGTGAGGCTAAAATGGAGAAGAAGAGGATTATGTACGCTGCCTTGGGTTCCTTGGAGGGAAAAAGGAGAGATATAAATGCAATAATAAATAAAAATAAAATAATAAAATGGGGAGACCTGTTCAGGGGCACGTGCGCCCTCTTGCTCCCTGGAAGGGCTTTGCCCTTCTTTTCCTTGTCACCCTTTACCGTGGTCTAATGTGTGCCCATCTGCATCATGCTAGCCACCCCACCAGATGCCCTGTTTCATCTCTTAATATGGGGAACCCTGGCTCGAATTAACCACGGTTGGTATTGGTGCAGATGATAACAGAAAAACATAATTAAGGTGAAGCATTGCAATGCGCTCGGGAGAGGTAAAGAGCGTAAATGAAGTAGCAGAGCTCCCCGAGAATGCTGCCAAATTTGCAAAGTAGTGCACGGAGCTACGTTTTGCCATTTACACTTGGGCCTTGGTGCGGGTAGGGCTGAAAAATATTTCCCCAGCACCGGTACTGCTGTTTACCTTCTATGTGGATCAGGCTTTTGTACGTTTCATGCTTTCCCAGATAGGCATTTTGCGTTCCTGCTGGCTGTACCTCATCTGTTGAAAGGGGGGGGGGAACCTGCATGTCCCTGGCGAAGCCCTTTTAGCTCTTCTCTTTTACAAAGCTGTCTGACATCCTGAAATAGCGATGCACTTTCTTGTGCTTCAGACTGCATTCAATCCCCTTGGTAATCACTCTTGTAGCAACACCAGCCTTTTATAGATCACTCTGAGCTATTCTTCCAAACAAGATTCCCCCCCCCCCCCCGGAAGAAGTCAAAGCTCTGCATTATCTGAAGCCTTGTTATGATTAATATTTTGTGGTTTCACTTGCTTATGTTCTTAGATGATGTTTGACTTAGATTGTGTGTGGCAGGAGGGGAGGGGGGGAGCAATAGCCTCTCTTTATTCTGTAATCTTCCTCCTATTTCTGCGTATGATGGTGTCAGAAGTAACAGTGGCAGATCCCTTGAAGTAATTGGAATAGTTAAAGGTTGGGGAGGGGTGGAATCCCAGGTGTCTTGTATCCAGAATCTGAAATACTTCTCTAGCTGTAGTGAAAGATACTCATATTTGTATTCTAGTGAAAGGTGGAGTATTAGCACTCTTGCATAGAAGTTTTGCTGTTATTACCTCTCTCTTCTGCATGACTTAGGCAGCTGCGTTATAACTACAGTCAGAAAGTCTTCAAAGTTTGTGCATGCATTTCATCATAGACTAATTTCTTCAGATTTGCACACTTTGGTCTTATTGTCCTTTAGAACTTATTTTCAGGGAATGTATTGAATATTATAATAATAATAATAATAATAATAATAATAATAATAATTATTCTTAGCCGCCTCTCCCTCTGGATCATAGAATCATAGAATAGTGGAGTTGGAAGGGGCCTATAAGGCCATTGAGTCCAACCCCCTGCTCAATGCAGGAATCCACCCTAAAGCATCCCCGACAGGTGGTTGTCCAGCTGCCTCTTGAATGCCTCTAGTGTGGGAGAGCCCACCACCTCCCTAGGTAACTGATTCCATTGTCGTACTGCTCTAACAGTCAGGAAGTTTTTCCTGATGTCCAGCTGGAATCTGGCTTCCTTTAACTTGAGCCCGTTATTCCTGCGCTCTGGGAGGATCGAGAAGAGATCCTGGACCTCCTCTGTGTGACAACCTTTTAAGTATTTGAAGAGTGCTATCATGTCAGGATCGAGGCGGTGAACAACACTGAATACAAAAAGAGTATAAAATCCATAAAACTGTTTAAAAACGTATAAAACTAATACATTATTAAAATAACAGACATCTTAAAATTCGACTGGGTAGGCCTGCTGGAAGAGATCAGCCTTTATGGGCTTTCTTAAATTCGGAAAGACTGTTAAGTTGAAAGACTTGAGAGAGGTATAAAAGGATGAGGGAGGTCATGGATTTGAGGGAAAGGTGGGTTTAACAGATGGTGAGAAATGGTGGTTTTGTGGAAGTCGCAAACAACTGTGCAGAGTCCTGACTAGAAATCCATCCCTGTTATTATGGGAGACTTTTCCCAGGCCTTCCGCTTCAAACCCAGTAGTCATTGGGTCTGTTCAGGCAACACGCTAAGCCACAGTTAGGCCGCTAACCCTTTTGCAGCAAATGGTGAGTGAGCGTGTTTGAACCATGGTTCTGTAGCCACCAGGGTGAGGAATGGTTCACACAACATGCTAAGTCATGGTTGACGTGACACGCTAAGCCATAACGTTTCTCTTGAAATGCTTAACCATAGTGGCTTAGCGTGTCATCCTAACAGGGTCATTATATTTGTACTCCTCCAACGGTATCTAGAACAAACCTACGGCCATTGAGAGTTGTTGTTTTTTAAGTCTGCTTTACATCAGTGGGCAAGAGAACCCAAGGACCTTGGTGGACTCCCGAATGGACTCCACGTACGAAGGCAGCAGAAAGAGGTGTGTGGGGATGGGTGGGCTTTTGTGCCACGCTATAATTTTCCCTTGGGTGGTTTTGTTCATGGGAAGCTCTGACCCCTATGTTTGGGGGGAGGGGAGAAATTCACCCCCAGGCCATATGGGTTATAAGGGCTTCGATGAGGGTCGATCTTCCCCTTCTTATATGAGTCCTCGACTTAGCCAAGTGATCAGAGGTATTTGTTTCATAAGCCCCCTCTTGTAGTAGGACTGAGGTCTAGATTGTGTGTGGAGACTGACTTGTGTGAGACTGGCAAGGAGTTGGCCTTTTTTGAGCCCGTTTCAACTCTGAATCTGTGACATTCCCCCCCCCCCCCAATTCATCAGAAGTCTGGAGGGTCTTCTTCCTACCCAGCGCTGGCCCTGCCTTAAAAAATAACTTTTACATTCAGCCAGGAGTTGTACTGGTTTGCTTTTTCCAATGTGTCGCATTTGGCAGGAAGTAAAACCACTTCCGAGCCCCTTTTCTGAGTCTGGTTCTGGAGATCTTTTCCTTGCCACAAGTAGAAGATAAAGCTGGCAATTTCCCCCGACTACCATTTATTTCCTCAAATGTACTGTGTTTTTGGAGAGGACCATATTGCATTGCAACCCCCTCCAGATCTCTAGTCCAAATTACAAATTACATGAGATGCTTTTTAAAACTACATAGGTGTAAGAGGCTCAGCTCTCCTTTAGGATCCTGGTGGGGGCAGGTACAGGAAATGTTAACATTTTGCCCCCTGCTGTGGTCCAAATTGAGATCAAACCCCCTACCCTGACTGCTGCTATTTCCTTTTTAAAAAAGCCATCCATGCCGTCACTAATTGCATGAATGGCATCTCATCCGGTTTGGCCTTCAGACATGTTGTGTTTTAAAATACAGTGCTTTGCTTATCAGTTCTGTGAAAATTCCAATCATTATATTGTTTGGTTATTACTTCTGAAAAGAAATTTAACTGCTTTACTCTATTACTGCTCTATTCAAACCCCAAGTCTTGCATTTGAAGCAGCAGCAGACAGATGATCTTATCCAAACAGTCATTTCACGTATCCCATCTGTCAAACAAGCCCCTCGACCTGGATTTCGGAGTGATGGCATAATATCCCGTGAGTCAGAGCAGATCAGCGTGAAGGTGGATTTTGCCAGAGGAGAATGCTGATTTGGTAGGATAATGAAAGCTGTGACTCAAAAATAAAAAATAAAAACCCCTTCTGCAGAAGCAGGCACCTCTGATTGAGATTTATAAAGCGGTAACGTGGTTCCGAAAATTGAGATCTATCTATTTTCCCCCTGTCAAATTGAGGGAAATTGCAGAAAGGATGGAAACAAGTTATTTGCTTTTCCGTGAGAAATGCCTCTCTCCCAACTTGGAAGGCAGGATTATCTGTTATCTGGGTAAGGGAGTTTGCTGATGGAAGCACAAGGCCTTGTGTCCCACCCCACCCACCCCCTCCAGCCAACAGCAGCCTGTACTTGGAGGCTATTTAGAGGGGTGATTAGGAGGGAGCGGCTGGAAGCGAACAAACATGCTTTTAATTGTGAACGCTTGGGAAAACTCGCCAGAGCCACAGTCTGTAAATATGTAACCCTAACTCCTGTTTATGGGCAGAGCCCTCCGGTGGCATGAACATGTTTATAGTCTTGAAAATACCAGTGAGGGGAAGCAAAAGAGACCACAGATTATATAGAGCAGGGCTGATGTGTCGTAAGGAAACGGGGTGGGTGGGGTGTAGCTCCCCCTCCCACTTCAATTAATCTCAGTCTGATTTATTCTTCATCTATTTGGTCCGATGCAAAGAGTTGCTGAAATGGTCCCTCCTCTTCCCTCCTCCGCCCTAACTAAACGGCCTGCCTGTGGCAGCCCGATGGACGTGGGGTTCTGGAGGAATGTGCTAAAATAAGCAAAAATCTGTGACACAGGAGAACCCAGCAGATTCAGTTGACAGGAGAGGGGTGTGGTGGGGTGTGGGTTTGGTTGAGTTGGGGAGGGTTTCATTACCCAACCAAGGAATTAGTCCTTCAGCTTGGGACTTTTCCAAAGCTGGATATTGAGTTTTTGGGGTGTGTGTGTGTGGCTTGAGTAGGTTCACCTATAGACGAGTCTTCTCACAATGGGACAGATGTTCTCTCATCTTGTTCTGCTTGTGAGCTCTCCAAATGCGTTATGTTGCCAGTTTTTGGAAACAGATTGTTGGGCTTAGATGGACCCTTGGACTCACTGACCAGGGTGAGAGACAGGCAGACCATGTGTATTCACATATGAAGCTGCCTTACACTGAATCAAGCCATTCGACCGTTGAGCCCAGTCAGGGCCGGTGCCAGACTATTTTGCGCCCTAGGCAAGGTGAGCTACTTTCACCCCCACCCACCCCCAAACATGCCAACTTTGATTTTTATGAACATATGTTTCCTGGAAAAAATAAGAAGCACAAAACTTGAAACTGCTAAATTTATTTTAAAGTGCCAGAAATACATCATGCCAATTATAGCAAACAAATTGGAAAGGAACGTCTGTGGGTCTAAAATGCATTATTTAATAGGAATATCACCTCCAAATCATCCCCCCCAACCCACACGCATGCACACACACACACTCAGCATCACTCACTCCAAACAAACACACACATGAACACATGCGTTCACTCAAAGACCCCATGCACCCCATTCACCCATACTCTCTCTTTCTCTCTCCCTCTTCCGGGCACCTTCCGGAAGTCCGAACGTGGAGCCGCCCCACCCACACCCCAGCATCCCTGGCTTTGCTTCGGCTGGGCGGGCGCGGGGCTCCATCTCGCCCGCCCAGCTGAAACCTTGGGCCGGGCCGGCTCACAGCCAATCCGCGTGAGCGCTGCGCTGCGCCCGGCACCCCTCTTAGCTTGGCACTCTATGTGGCCGCCTGAGTGGCCTCTATGGTAGCACCGGCCCCCAGTACTTATTGCTGTGACTGACAGCGGCTCCTCAGGGTCTCTGGGTGTACCCCGTCTCTTGCCACCTGATCCTTTTTTAACTGGAGATGGCAGGGGTAGAGCCTGGGCCCTTTGGCATGCATGTGCTCTTCCACTCAGGTATGGTGCCCCCTTTGCAGTGAATGATATGCTCTTATACCACATGGTTTTAGCCATAGGGGATGGAAGGCAGCAGATCTAGGATTCGAAAGACCATATCCATCCAGTTCTCTGACCAAAGGTAGAGGACTCCCCGGTTTCCACCCCACTCGGATCGACCTGTGCTTTACAGAATGGACTGTGATGGAAATAAAGGGCAAGAATGATGCGAAAAAATGCGCCCACATGTCAGGCCGCATGTCGCATGGGAAAGCTAAACAACCTGGGGAAGGGAGGTGGGAAGGAAGATATTTTGTCCTGACCCAGAGTCAAGCATCAAGGCATCCTAAGCGTGCGCAAAACTGTTTGTTTTGGGTTTGGAGAGGGGACCATCGTTCAATTTACCTCCATCATAGAGCATTTGCTTTGCCTCTGCAGAAGGTCTCAGGTTCAGTTTGTAGTATCCACAGGTGGGCCTGAGAAATACCCCTGCCTGAGACCCTGGAGAGCTGCTGCTAGCCCGTGTAGGCAATACCGGACCAGATGGGTCAATAGTCTGACCTGATATGAGGCAACGTTCTGTGTTCCATTTACTGAGAAATTCTCTAGCTGGGGCAGGAGGGAGTTTTTGCTACCCTGTTAAGCATGATTCTCTAAAGGGGATGATTTGGTTCAAAAGGTTTGGGGATTCCTCTTTTTAGCTGCCTCCCACTCCTTTGCTTATTCACCACACATTTTAAATACTATGCCTGTGCATAATCGTTAACCATTAGTGGCTGATTACTAATTTGTTGCTAAACAATTATCCAAATTGGGCTTGCAATGTTCTGAAGCTGGATATGGGTCATTACTAGGTTTAAATACATGTGTGGCTTTTCCCCCCCTTAACCAGAGCATCATAGTTAGTGTTTTTCATATAAAAAGCCGATCAAGAGCAAGCCTTCTCTTGTCCTGAGAGCCAGCTGTGATGTTGCAGAATGGTGCATTTCACATTGGGATAGAAATGATCCAGTTGAGATACCAAGCTTTGGGCTCATGTGCTTCTTCTCGACTCTTCCCATTGCATGCTCAGATGTCTTGTCTGGTTTGCACAAGCTATAGTTTGCCACAACATCTAAAGTTGGCTAACTATGGTTACTGCAAGCCATAATTGGCCTCCAAGTTTGAACTGGGTTTCCAGTTCTGGTTTGGGGGCAAGCTATGGTTTGTGGTAACTATAGTTTGTCCTATCCGGGTACTATAGCAAACCAGGAAATGAGGGAGGTAATTGGCACACACGTGAGCCTGAGGCACAGTCATCAGGACTGGACAGAGTGTATTCTGTAGAAAATAGGCCTGTGTCACGCTAAACCATAGTGCGGTGTTACACTAATAAGTCTTGGACACGCGTGTCCCTGTCCTTTCTCCATTTCTGATTGGAAATATTTGTGGGGGGAACATCTGTTTTAAACTAATTAGAGTGCCCTGATGTCCAGACTTAGAAAAACTCTAGTTAGTTTAAACTCTGATTTGTTCAAACAAGCCATGATCAAACTGTAGTTTATGATTCGGTTTTGTTAACAAACCGCAGTTAAATGAACCAGAGTTCCTGCAGATTGGATGTAACATGGGACTCCAGCAAGTTCAAAAGTGGATGCTTCTGATCTCTTTGTGGCTCTTCCTTGAGGAGGAGGAGAGAAAAGGGGGGGGGGTATGTGAGCTCAAAGCTCACTGAGGCCTCGTTCCTGTAGCACTAAACTATGGTTTAGCGTTCTGTGTGAAACGTGATACAATTTGAACACCTCTGATTTATGGTAACTTTCCCCTCAAAGTGGCTAGGCACCAAAAACTTTGCAAAAGTTGGTTGCATTTTCCTTCAGGTGACAAGTGGCAGAGGTATGTGTGGGCAGGCTCAGCAAATCATTTGTATACGCTAGTAACTTTTGGAGACTTACAATCTTGGAGGTAGCATTGAGGGCTTTCCTTAAGGAAAACGCTCGTCTTCGTGGCTAGGAATGGCCTCGAAATTATAGAATCATAGAATCATAGAATAGCAGAGTTGGAAGGGGCCTACAAGGCCATCGAGTCCAACCCCCTGCTCAATGCTCAATTCACTGTTGTGCTCTTCCTAAAAAGCTGTCCCTCTTTAAAGAACAAAAATAATTCTGAAGTTTCCAGATGTACAGTGGGTGCACTTGATTCTGCTGCGTCATGATGATTTGCTGGAGCTGTTACGTATTGCTAACTCCCCAACTCCTTATTCCGTAGTCCAGCCTTCTCCAACCTGATGCTCTCCAGATGTGTTGGCTTTCAGCAGCCCCAGCCAGCCTGGCCAATGCTCAGGAATGCTGGGGGTTGAAGTCCAAAACATCTGGAGGGCGCTACAACCATTGCCTGCCTTTTATTTTGAAAACTTCGGGTGTTCTGAGGGGATGCCAGCAGACATTTGTCAAGATAGCTAGTGGGGAAGAACTCTGACACGGAAGCTGAGCTGCTGTCTACACTTCACTTTCGATACCAGGCAGAAAAATTAAGTGCTGATGACATCAGCGCTGATCTCCTGCTATTCATACATTACTTGACCTGACTCCTGTGATCCAAGTCCATTACAAAATGCTTTGAAGGCATTAGATAGTAAAAAAATAAAATAAAAAATCACATTATTGGCCAGAAACTGTGAAATTGTGCTTGTTTGCATTTGGCTCTGTACAATTGATGCAAAGTGCAAAGTATCTACTCCATGTTAGGGCTTGATAACTTCATAGTCGGGGCATTTTCGATTACTCCGTCAACGGAATCACCTCCCCTCTTGCCCTTCCTTTCAACCTGACTTTTGGCTCTGTCCCTTTGACACCTGGAGGACGGCCCAGCTGCTGCCCAAAAGATTTGTAGTGGTTCTCTTATTTTTCCATAGCCCGAAGTTGTGCCAACAGCAGCCAAGATGCCGTGCAATTCTCAGTGTGTTTACTCAGAAGTAAGTCCCATTTGAGCTCGGTGGGGCTAACTCTTTGGATTGCAGCCATAGATTTACTTATAGTATCACTTAAAGGTCTTCCCCCTCACAAGAGTCATAAAGAAAGTGGTTCACTTTGAGAAGAGGGCAACCTTTCCTTCACTCCTGCTCCTGATGGTAGATGAAGCAATTGGCCACAGAGCAAATATAGGTTGTTCCTCACCAAATCTCACTTGCTGGCTACTGTTCTTTAAGGTAGTGTTTTCAAATAAAAGTCCTCTCTTTCCCCCTCTTCCCTTAAACATAGCAATCACTGCCGTTACTGAAGAGGTTAAAAACTGGATGTTTAAGCTTCATGTTTTGGAAAAGGTGTGCATCCTTCTTCTTCTTCTTCTTCTTCTTCTTCTTCTTCTTCTTCTTCTTCTTCTTCTTCTTCTTCTTTTCTTCTTCTTCTTCTTCTATTTATTTGTATCCTGCCTTTTGCCCAGTACTGGGCCTCATTTTATTGGGGAAGTTAACGTGTATGTTTCTTACCCAGGTCAGAGATGCTTTTCTCTAATTGGGCTTTTGGAATTTTTCGGAAGGCGATGCATCTTCACGAAGAAACACATAAGTGGCACCCTGCAACATAATGTTGCAGCATGGAGTGCCCCTGTTCCGTGGTCTGGCCAGTCAGACATTTCCTCTTTCAGAATACTCTGTTCCATTCTTTTTCCTTTCCCCGCCTTTTTCCCCACCCAATATTTATTTATTTATTTATTTACTTAGGCACTTGCCCTGGAGCATGCTCAGTTCTCATTGGTCTGTGTGTGCTTGAGGCATTCTTTTGCTCCTAAGGTTTCCTTACCCACCCACCCATCCCCAATGAAGAATTTTATTTTTTTGCACTTCTGCAACCATGGGTTTCTTCTGAGCATGCTGACACCTCCCTCTTGTCTCTTTGCCTACAGTTCTGTTGGCACTCACCAGTTGAGTTTGGTGTTAAAAGATGTGATGCTCCCTTTGTTATGTGCCTGAGCCTAACTGAAGAGAAGCGGGGTGGGGGTTGGGTTGGACTTGATGGCCTTATCAGCCCCTTCCAACTCTACTATTACCTATTTTTAAAGCTCAGCTAAAAACTTTTCTTTTTTCTAAAGCTTTTAAAACTTGATTTTGTTCTGACTTTTATACTGTTAGTTTTACTCTACCCTGTGCCAGTTTGGTGCATTCTCTTCCCCTTCTTATTGTTTTATTATGATTTTATTAGAATGTAAGCCTATGCGGCAGGGTTTTGCTGTTTTATTGTTTTACTCTGTACAGCACCATGTACACTGATGGTGCTATATAAATAATAATAATAATAATAATAATAATAATAATAATAATAATAATATTCCATGATTCTGTGATTCTACATCCTCACACCTTTTTTCTTTCTTTTACAAGGGGCCATACTTTTCCAGAAGTTAAGAAGACCTACTTCCCTTCTAAACTTGCTCACAATTTTATCCTAAGCTAGAAATCAAATTCAGTTAGCGGTCTTTCTCCCCTGTAAGCTTGTGCATCTCTCTTTGTGCCGCTTATAGCAGCGGCTTCAGTCCCTTCAGCATTTCTTCCCCAGCCTGAAGGTAGTGGGGTGGGCTGAGATTCAGGGATTAACAACCCCGCCACCCTTTCCCCCTTTCATCCATTCCAGGGGTGCACAAAGACACCCCCATCCTGGTCCTTGCATTCTTACAAGCCTGTTATTGAGGTGATATTTTTAAAAAGGGTTTTCCTCAGTTTGAAAAACCCAACTATCGTGGACTTTAATGTGGCACATCCCGCCCTGTGCCTGGAGGGGATAAGGACCTACGAAACACGGTCACTGTTTTTCTACCCTTCCAAGGCGGGATATGTGTGCTAAATGTATAGCTTGACTGCAGCAATGAGGCCTAGGGACTTCTCTAAGTCTGCCACCTTCCTTGGTTTTACTTGGGTACATAGGATGCAAATACAAGTTTCAGCAATGCCCTTGTGAATGAATCATAGAATAGTAGAGTTGAAAGGGGAAAATGCCGAGTCCAACCGGCATTTTCCAGCAGGCCAAGCACAGAATTTTCATTCTTTGGGGGCTGATTGATTGCTTGGCATTGAATGGCACTGCATGTGGTGATGAATGATAGGTCACTGCCTAGCTAGGGAAAAGCCACCACGCATAGAGTCATAGAATAGTAGAGTTGGAAGGGGCCTATAAGGCCCTCGAGTCCAACCCCCTGCTCAATGCAGGAATCCACCCTAAAGCATCCCTGACAGAGGGTTGTCCAGCTGCCTCTTGAAGGCCTCTAGTGTGGGAGAGACCACCACCTCCCTAGGTAACTGGTTCCATTGTCGTACTGCTCTAACAGTCAGGAAGTTTTTCCTGCTGTCCAGCCAGAATCTGGCTTCCTGTCACTTGAGCCCATTATTCCGTGTCCTGCACTCTGGGATGATCGAGAAGAGATCCTGGCCCTCCTCTGTGTGACAGCCTTTTAAGTTGAAAGCCTTCCTTGAAACCTAGAGGATTTTATACCTGCCTCTGGAAAGGCCTGTGTATCCTTACGGTTCCAGGAGCATCTTAGTGGAGGTGCAGGAAATGTGTGAGCATAACCCTCCGTACAATTTACCCATGTGTCTTGCTAGTGCTCACATGATATAAAATGTCGGATGCAGCCCTCAAGAAATGGCCTGTTTTCCTACCCCACCCCCAAGCTCCCAACCTGCAGTTTGTACTAGCTTCTCCCTAAATATAGCTGGATAAGTGGAGAGAACTAAAAGGACAATATACTTAGCACTTGGGTGTCACTTTCTGTCTTCAAAGTGCTGATGTGTGAAGCTGCATTTCACGCCCAACAACTCTCCTTCCTCTCCAAGTGACAGTCTTATTTATGGCTGGCTTAATGAGAACATGACTGAACCAGGCAGATCAAAGGGGGCAGAGACATCCTCCACCCATCCTCCCCCTCAACGCAGTGAACCTAGAATTTGACACCCCACCCCCAGAAAACTTTGCTGAATGATCCGACGGCTTGCATTTTAGTGGCTTTCCTAACAGTTAGGAAACGGCGTTTGGAACCTGTCGGTTAGGATTTGAATTTCTGTTAGAAATTCACCTAAGAGGTGAAATTCGCCCGCTCTGTGGCAATGAGAGTGGTGTTAATGCATCTTTCCCGGTTTTTATTTATTTATTTATTATATTTTTATACCGCCCAATAGCCGAAGCTCTCTGGGCGGTTCACAAAAATTAAAACCATAATAAAACAACCAACAGGTTAAAAGCACAAATACAAAATACTGTATAAAAAGCACAACCAGGATAAAACCACGCAGCAAAATTGATACAGGATTAAAATACAGAATTAAAACAGTAGAATTTAAATTTAAGTTAAAATTAAGTGTTAAAATACTGAGAGAATAAAAAGGTCTTCAGCTGGCGACGAAAGGAGTACAGTGTAGGCGCCAGGCGGACTTCTCTGGGGAGCTCATTCCACAATCGGGGTGCCACAGCGGAGAAGGCCCTCCTCCTAGTAGCCACCTGCCTCACTTCCTTTGGCAGGGGCTCACGGAGAAGGGCCCCTGTAGATGATCTTAAGGTCCGGGCAGGTACATATGGGAGGAGGCGTTCCTTCAAACCGTTGAGGTCTGTACAACAGGCCTATCCGTGGACACTCCCTGCTCAAGCTAAGCGCCACCACTTTATGAGCCCTGAGGTGAGCGACAAATACCACCTTTCTACCAACTATGTGGAGAAAGGGGTTAAACAGGAATAATTTCAGGAATAAAATAATGTGCTGTGAATTATATGTGCTGATGGTGAATTAATGTCAGAATGGGTGTTATATATGTATAACTGCAGATGATAAATGCTAATGAGACACGTGGGATTTTTGTGGTAGTCAAACAAACTGAATAAAAATGTATTTCAATGTTCACAAACTTTGTTTCGTAATAAAACTTTTCAGACTCTTGTTAAAACTTCTCAGCCAATCCTTTCTCTCTTCCCATACACGCTTTCTTTTCTCTCACACCTTCACTCTTGAACTTTCTTTATTATCAGGATTGTTTAATATACATTTATTTATTTATTTATTACATTTTTATACCGCCCAATAGCCGAAGCTCTCTGGGCGGTTCACAAAAATTAAAACCATCATAAAACAACCAACAGGTTAAAAACACAAATACAAAATACAGTATAAAAAGCACAACCAGGATAAAACCACGCAGGATAAAATTAACTGACTACCTGCACACTACACTCAAAAGACAGCCCTCTTTATCCTGATCTTCTAATTCACTTTCGAACCAAAGTTCTTTAAAAACACACTCCTATCACCCCAGCCATTCCTTTATATATATTTTCTTCTTCTCTCTTAAGATATTCAATCTCTACTCACTCAGGTCAACATTCTAAACATAATAGACTTACAAATCCTAGGCATACATTAGGGAACTGACTAGTAGGGTATAATACCACACTTGGTCCTACTTGCGGTGAGTAAGAGCTCCTTATATCTGCTGGGAAAGATCGTATTATTTATTTATTTATTTATTACATTTCTATACCGCCCAATAGCCGGAGCTCTCTGGGCGGTTCACAAAAATTAAAACCATTCAAAGTATAAAACAACAGTATAAAACCTTAATATAAAATACAATATAAAAGCTCAACCAGATAAAAACAGCAGCAATGCAAAATTACAAATTTAAAACACCAAGTTAAAATTTATTTATTTATTTTATCGTATAAGGAATGCACACATTAACCAGGAAGGCCCTAATCAGCGTCGAATTCTGCGCCCTGGCAATCCAAGTTCTGCAGTTAAGTGTAGCTGAATTCCGTCATTTCTAGACAAAGGGTGCAGAAAGGTTCCCTTGGCGCCTACAGTGCACTCCCTCCGTCGCCAGCTCAAGACCTTTTTGATTTTCTCAGTATTGTAACACTTAATTTAACTTAAATTTAAACTTGCCTGTTTTAATTCCATATTTTAACCCATATGAATCTTTGCTGTGTGGTTTTATTTATTTAATTTATTTATTACACTTATATACCGCTCCCATAGCCAGGGCTCTCTGGGCGGTTTACAGAAATTCTAAAATTGAGGTAAAAACAAGTATACAAAATTTAAAACTCTAAAACACAGAACATACACACATAAAGCATTAAAAACCGTTAAAAAGCTAAACATGTGGGTGATTAGGATGTGCCACCATATGCCTGGGCAAAGAGGAAAGTCTTAACCTGGCGCCGGAAAGATAGCAGCGTTGGCGCCAGGCGAGACTCGTCAGGGAGATCATTCCACAGTCTGGGGGCCACCACCGAAAAGGCCCTGTCCCTCGTTGCCACACTCCAAGCCTCTCTTGGAGTAGGCACCTGGAGGAGGACCTTAGATGTTGACCGTAATGACCGGGTATATTCACGTCGGGAGAGGCGTTCCGTCAGGTATTGTGGTTCCAAGCCGTGTAAGGTTTTATAGCCTTTAATCCTGGTTGTGCTTTTTATATTGTATTTTGTATTCGTGTTTTTAAATTGTCGGTGGTTTTTACGCTCTTACGGTTTTAATTTTTGCGAACCACCCAGAGAGCTTCGGCTGTTAGGCGGTATAAAAATGTAATAAATAAAATAAAACAAATAAATAAACTTCTTTGCAAGCCTTTTCCTTTTTTCCTTTCCTTTTTTTAATTTTCTTTTAGCATTGTCAGGGTGTCCTTGCTAGAAATACATAACGCAAGCAGTGCACTGCCTTACCTGTTGCATTCATCAGCTCAATCACCAGTTGTCTATAACGGCTCTTATTATTCTCTTCCCACCAACCCAGTGTGGGAACTTCTTTTATAAATTATCCAGAAGCTACTGCCTCCTCCCCGTCCCCCGGTGTTTCTTAGTGCTCCTTAAAAATGTAGCCTGTGTCCAGTATGAACATAATCCTTTACACTTCCCAAAAAGGCGAAGAGAGCATACTTCTTTTAAACCCCCCCCTTGACAAAAATTAGGTGCATTCATTCCCCCACCCCCACCCCACCCTGCTGCCTTTCGAAAGGGAGCGCTGCTTGGTTCCAGCGGTGGCAGCTCACAACCTCCCTTTTAATCTGGCATTTGCTGAACACAGTGCCTTTTTATCTCGCAATATGAAACGAACAGCTCTCGGAAGAATAGGCCTGTTGTGTTTGTTAAAACTAGTAACACATGACCCATGCAAATCTTGTTAAAAGATTTATCTGTCTGGCTTGCTCGAGCAAAGAGGGTGGGAGGAGGAGGAGGAGGAGGGAGCACCCATCCCCATATTTTTAGTTACCCTAGCGTGCTTAGTTGCCTTGATATTATGAGCTCATAGTATTTCTGTTGGACTTGATTTCACATTATCTTTAAAACCTGACTCTGTAAGCATGTAAACCTCTTAGTGGGTATTAATGTGAGTAGCAGTACGTGGGGCCTTTTTCCTCTGATCTCGCAGGTGTGCCAGTCAAATAACCATGGCGCTATTTCCCCTCCCGCCCCCGTCGGTGATGGCAAACATTCCCATCAAACCTTTTGATCCTTGGAGACAAAGGAGCATTTTAGTGCATGACGCCAGGCAGAATCTTGGTGGCTTTGGAGTGTAATTGTTGGTGGATGTAGCCAGTCATTCTCTTGCTTCAAAACAGACTATCCTGTAATCACAGGGCCCTTTGTCATTACCTCTGTTGTGATTCCACTGCTATCACAGTTCATTAAGATTTTTGCAACTTCCAAGAAAGCAGTGGTTGAGCTTTCAAGGAATGGCGGCCCACAGAGCTTCCTTGGGATTCTCCAGGAGGCGTGGCTTGGCCTCCAAGCCCCACCCCCTGTGGCAATTCTCTGCCCTCCTCCCCCAGGTCATCTCTGCTCAGAGATTACAGTGGGTGTATTGGTAGCCAGGGACTCAGCTGATGCTGGGAAGACCTCTCAGGGTCCCCTTTCTCAGTGAAGTTGCTTTGCGCAGTGCGCTCCACCCCTGTGAGGCCAATGTACATCATGTGAAGCCGGGGACTCAGCCATTGCTGAAAATTCAATGCCTTCTAGCATGGAGAAAGGCAAAATGGATAGGAGTGGGGTGAAATTGTATTGGTGAGAGCAAGACTTCGTTTATAGAGTGTCTCAGCTATGGTATACGTATATCTGGGGAATTGAGTCTGTGGATTGGGCCATCATATATTTTGTATTACTTTGTATTTTCAGCACTCTTTCAGATGATCCATGTTGCACGCTGCCATAAATACCAGAAATGATAGAAAGGTAGGATATATATTCTGCTCTTTTTCCTCCTGGCAGCTTTGTATGGATTTAGCAGGAACTAACCTGGCTCCTACTTTGATCATACCTGGTTGTGTTTTGGAGAGGTGGCAGGAAGTATTGGTCGTCTCCGCCCTCACCTCTGCCATATTGGAATTCATCCATTCTTCCAGGAAAAAGAACAAAATCAGTCACAACAGAAGTAATGGCATGGGAAGTGACGGGTAGGTTCAGTTAAAGATGTTGCAGCAATGAGGGCGTGAAAGGATTTCACCTAAGAGAAGGAGAAAAAGGCTGGTTTCAGTGTGTGCCTTCCTTAGCTAGCAGTGTAAAAACAATTGCAGTTTGGCCTCCTGGACAGCAACTGTTTTCCAGGACTTGGCGGGAACTGGTATGACTTCAGTGGTACAAGGAGCCCTTGTGACTTATTAACAGTGCTTTTTGTGTGTGTTTTGGGTGACACCAAATTTTTTTACAAGCGATTTAATGTGCTCGGAACATCTTGGTAAATGGCAGAGCTGTCTAATAACCCTAATACTTTGGTGACATCTGCTTCTCTGATTCAAAATGTTCCCTGCATTGGTTTGGTTGGTGCCAGACTTCCTCCTCCTCTCCTCCCTCTTTCAGTCTCATCAACATAATCTCTTCCAGAATTCCTTGTTTCCTTGATAACTCATTCTTCAATTCATTTGTTCCCCCCCCCCCCCCCGCGCTTAGTCTCTCTTGCTTGCTGGAACACTAGTTCTGAAAATTGCTAAGAATCATACTAGTGGGCTTGCATTCAACTCTTCCTTTCTCCTACCAGAAACTGCAAATGAAATGAAATGTTTCTCGGCAGAATGTCAGTTTAACAAGCGTTGGACGAGAAGTTGAGCTCAGCTGGTCTTCCCTCATTTAAACTGGGAAGCTAGTGAGGCTCGATGGTAAAAGCTGGAGTGAGCAATCACACC
The DNA here is from genome assembly GCF_023053635.1 of Elgaria multicarinata webbii. Classification (NCBI taxonomy): domain Eukaryota; kingdom Metazoa; phylum Chordata; class Lepidosauria; order Squamata; family Anguidae; genus Elgaria; species Elgaria multicarinata. The sequence goes on along the minus strand of NC_086190.1, from coordinate 15,291,236 downwards.
TGCCTACCTTTTTATTTAAGCTGCTAGGCTTCCTGATGATCTGTGCTGGATGGGAAAGTTGTGGGTGTGTGTTTCTGTCTGCTGCCCAGTCCTAAGAGAGACCTGTGTACCTTTGCCATTGTCATTGCTTTTCTCTGTGGTAGCTGCTGTGGAGGCTCTTCGCGTGTCAAAACTCAGGATTAAACCAAAATACACATAATGTGGCTGAACGCACATCACAAGTACCTGTCTGCTGCTGTTCAGTGTTTAATTTTGAGAAAAAGATGCCGTGGCTAACATATGACTAAAAACTGACTTTTGGGTTGTAGCAACAGACGTTAGCCCAGATGGCTTCAGTGAGAAGTTGGAGAGGAGAGGTCTATGAATGGCTACTGGTCTATCATTCTGACAACAGGACACCCATGACTAACCAGCTGCTAAGGATGTACAGTGGCAGGAGGCAGTTGCCATTCTGCCCTGCTTGTAGACACTGTTTCTTGGCTAGGTGGCCCCTTTTTCTCATCCAGCAGGGCTATTCTTACGGAACAGCACTTTGGATTCTATACAGCTTTTCCCCAATCCTTGATGTGCGGAGATTCTCAGTTCCTCAGCGATTAAAGAAATGCCTCCACTTCAGGGATGCCTCTCGGCATGGAAAATTGATGGCACGTCTGAGTTCTCATGAGTCTTGGTACACTTTCAGCCCTGATATTATTTATGATGTATGTCAGGGTTCTAAAGTCTTTCCATGTCAAGTCTTTCTCCTCTCAGGCCTCAGTCGTGAAGGGGAAGGGATTAATTTTGGTCCCTCTCTATCCCTTTCTCTGCACGGATACTGAATCCTTGCTCTGCCAACAGCTGCAGTTGGAAAATTACCCAGCGTCCTCTTTGCCTTCTTTGCTCTTGGCAAACATGGACTACATCCTTTTGATCGCATTGGTACAACCATTCGGGCGTGTACCCGATCCACCAAGAACTCTTCCATATTTCACCGGCAGGCATAAGGGGCAATTTTTGCCTTGGCCATTCTGTTCCCCTCTTGTGAGGGGTTTAGACTCCTTCCAGGACACAACTCCATGGGTGAGAACAATGACTCCATCACAGAGGCGATTGAATCCTCAATCTGTGTAGCTGTGAGCAGCGGGTTTCTCCCTCCGTTGTCAGGTGATGGCAGAAGCCGCTGTGCTGTTGGCTGTTTTGTGCAGTTGTGAAGGGAGAGCCTGCCTGTGTGAGAGAGAAATTACTTCAAAACCTAAGCTACTGAGTTTGCCAAACCTGACTAGGAATCTCCCCCCCCCCCCCTAGTGTATTTACATCGACTTTCTTAATCCCGGCTTTTAACATCTGTGGAAACATCTGTGGGCTTGGCGATATATGTGATGTATTAAGACAGTTTACTTTAGAGTACAATCCCCAACAACAACCCAAATCACCACATATTATATATATATTCATATTGATGTTTAGTTTTATGAGTTCCATATTATTCAGGTGCAATTACGTATAAATAGCCAAGTGTGCTTAACCCATTCCAACATCTGTGAAAGAGGAATAATGTTAAGTAAGTGGATTAGCAATGGGTGCGTGATAGGTTTCAGCAAGCAGTAGGCCTGGCCCCATCAAGGGCTTCCAAATGTACAGAAGCTTGCATAAAATAAACTAATGTAGAACATCCGTATGTCGTCTGGAAGTCGTTTTGTAAAATAGCATACTATTAGATTTCCACCAATTCTTCGCTGAGATGCAACGTAAGTGAAATGCTATTTTTTTTAGGTGGCTAAGGCTGCAATCCTACACACAGTGGCCAGGGAGTACATTGCAGTGAAATCAGTGAGGCTTACTTCTGGGTAGACAGGTATAGGATTGCACTGTAATAAGCCAATAAGGAGTCCGTTGAGCACAGCTCTAAGTTCTTTGAGCACAGCTTGTTTCTTAGGTTGATTCACAGAGAAATAAAAATAGCTGCATTGTTTCTTGGTACTATTCTTGCGATCTTCCTGGCGCTTAATTTTTTTTTAAGACCATCAACTGTGACAAGTCTGGGAAATGTGATTTGGGATGGGTGGGTGCAGAACGGTGTTCAAAATGAGGGTTGAACACCTGCCTCTTAATGGAACTTGGGAAGTGTAGTGACACTCTTTAGATAATGCAGCTCCTGTCTGGACCAAGGCAAACTCTTCCAAATTGCCCCTCTCTAAAAATGCACAAGCTTTCCATGTGTGTGTGTGTGTGTTGGAGGTAGTGGCCGTGTTTTGTGACCATAGGCATGCCTTCATACACAAAGGGTGTGTGTGTAGACTTAAAATATAACATCTGATCCTTCTTTGATCACAGTTCTTAACACAAAAATTAGATTCATAACTCTCTTCCTTCCATCCTGGAGTGTTCTATGAGCTGGCATAACGCGCTACGAGAAAGAACAGTAAAACAAATAGTTGAGTTTATTTGAACTTAGAGCAGAAAGAACAACTGAAAACAATAAGGTAAAACCGGTCTGCCAATAAACCGCTTGAAAACACACACAGGCTATCTTAAAGATATATATTGCCATAATCTAACTTCTGCTCAAATGACCTTCAACTGCCAGCCACAACAAGCAAGTTAAAATATTTGTGCCTTTTGCTTTGTAGCTGGTAGGACAAAGACGCCTGCAGAATCCGTAATCGCGCAACTGTGGGCCAGAATAAATGTTGTTGATTAGACCAGTGTTCATGATCATACAGAAGCTGATGTAAAAACCTGTTCTGAATAGCAACAAAATACGGTGGCAGATGTGGTTAAAAAAACCTGCTTAGCTCTTGCGCCTGAAGGTGTTCAAACTTTGGGCCCAGAGAGGAGAGGGACTTGCTTTAAGACTTGGTGGTAGCTGTTTGCTTAGATGGCTTTAAAAGGGATTTTATGGAGGAGAAATGGTCTTTGGCTGCTATTAACAATGGATCCATACCAGTACGCTGATGACACCCAACTCTGCTACTCCTTTCCACCCAATTCCAAGGAAGTAGTTTCTGTGCTAAATTGGTGTTTGTTGGCAGTAATGGCTTGGATGAGGGTAAACCTGGATGCCCAGGTTTCGGCGGTGGCCAGGAGTGCATTTGCACAGTTAAAGCTAGTGCGCCAGCTGCGCCCGTTCCTAGAGATGTCGGACCTGGCCATGGTGACACATACCTTAGTTACATCCCGATTGGATTACTGTAACGCGCTCTACGTGGGGCTGCCTTTGAAGAGTGTTCGGAAACTCCAGCTGGTTCAAAGAGCTGCAGCCAGATTGTTGACCGGGGCTGGTTACAGGGAGCAGACAACTTCCCTGTCAAAACAGCTCCACTGGCTTCCAATCTGTTTCTGGGCACAATTCAAAGTGCTGGTTATGACCATTATCAGAGGCAGCACATAGCCATCAGGACTAATAGCCATTGATTGCCCGATCCTGCATGAATTTATCCAAACCCCTTCTAAAACCATCCAAACTGGTGGCCATCAGTACATCTTGTGGAATTCCGTAGTTTTAACTACACATTGTGTGAAGAAGTACTTCCTTTTATCTGTACTGAATCTGTGAACCGGTGCCTGGCTGCGACAATGGACTGGATGAAGGCTAATAAACTGAGACTCAATCCAGACAAGACTGAGATGCTGTTAGTAGGTGATTCCGCTGACAGGATGGGGGGTGTTCTACCGGTTCTGGATGGGATTGCACTCACCCTGAAGGAGTAGGTTCGTAGCTTGGGGGTTCTTTTAGATCCATCATTGTCACTTGAGGCTCAGGTGACCTCAGTGGCACGGAGTGCCTTCTACAAACTCCGGTTGGTGGCCCAGCTACGCCCCTATCTAGACAGGGATAACCTGGCTTCAGTTGTCCATGCTCTGGTAACCTCCAAGTTAGATTACTGCAATGCGCTCTACGTAGGGCTGCCTTTGAAGACGGTTCGGAAGCTGCAGCTCGTGCAAAATGCAGCGGCCACACTGATTTCGGGAACCAGAAGGTTCGGGAACCTGCTCTGGTCCACTTGCACTGTCTGCCTGTATGTTTCCGAGCCCAATTCAAGGTGCTGGTTTTGACCTATAAAGTCTTACACGGCTTGGGACCACAATACCTGACGGAACGCCTCTCCCGACGTGAATATACCCGGTCACTACGTTCAACATCTAAGGTCCTCCTCCGGGTGCCTACTCCGAGAGAGGCTCGGAGTGTGGCAACAAGGGATAGGGCCTTTTCGGTGGTGGCCCCCAGACTGTGGAATGATCTCCCTGATGAGGCTCGCCTGGCACCAACGGTTTTTAATGCTTCATGTGTGTATGTTCTGTGTTTTAGAGTTTTAAATTTTGTATACTTGTTTTTACCTCAATTTTAGAATTTCTGTAAACCGCCCAGACAGCCCTGGCTATGGGAGCGGTATATAAGTGAAATAAATAAATAAATAAATAATAATAAAAAAATAATATGACCTCTGGGGAGCAGTATCAGGAGAGGGGTATTTTCCTCATGTCCTGTGGGTGTTTCAGAGGCATTCAGAGGTTGGCCATTCTGGGAAACAGGTCACTGGAATAGATGGAGCTTTGATCTGATTCAGGTTGCCCTCAGTATTTGCAGTTGGTTCACAGGCAGTACTTTTCAAGAGTGTACTCCCCCCTCCTTTTCTTTTCCAATTTCAGCCTTTTGATTTCTGAAGAGGTGAAGCAGTGATGCTCATGCTAATATTTGTTTACTTTGAAGTGTTTTATCCCAAAAAGCTCCCAGAACATCCTACGTATAATCGGTAGAACAAGAGAGCCTTTGCCTGGAGGCTCCCAATCTAAAAAAATCACGGCACACAAGGAAAAAGGAATGGGGAGGGAAGAGGAAAAAAACTAGCAGTCTTTCAGCCGCTGGGGGAATGGCTCTGCTTCTCCTTTTGTCTTTCTCAGCACAGCCTGCTGTATAATCGTGGCTGTTCTGTGGGAAGTACAATGCCGATACCGGGGGTAGATTTGTATCTTTTGCATGTTTCAAGTTTGAGCCCTGGCTAACCTTTTAATTGCATCCCAGTTCTATATCTGTGCCTTTCCCCCCAAAACGACCTAGTGTAAACCAGTTGCCCTGCTGCCGGAGGCACATGCACACCTGTCATGCACGTCCTTTGGTTGCTGATCCAGCGTGCTTGATGGCGCGCTCCATCCACGTGCCCAGTGTGGCGCTGCAATGCATTTTGGGTGGGGCTTTCCCACTCCCACCCCTGTCTGTGCCCTTGAAAGGCCTCGGCATCATCTCATGGATTTCATAATGTAAAACAGAAAGTATCAAATGTTATGACATGGTTGGAGTGGTGGAGGAGCAAGCCTGCCTTTCCCTTTATGACTCAGCAGTGAGGAGTTGTGCGGTTTGAGGGCGACTTTTCAATCTCATTCTCCCAGGCTCACAATGAGGCTCCTTTTATATGTAATGGCCTGTCTGTCCCTGTCAGCCTCCCTCTCCTGGACTATCCCCCCCCCCCTCTTTATAGATGCAGAATGTAAGCACACTTCCTTATCTAACTCTTAAACAGTTTCATCTTAGAATCATTTTATGGAAACTGTTGATTACAGAGAGGGGAAAAATACGGGTTAAGGTAAACCCTTAGGATGGTCATTTACAATTATTAGTGTTTAGATCTACTTGCAAGATTGGTGATACTGATGGTGCTGCAAATTGACTAGGCCAGCCTTCCCCAATCTGGTGTCCTCTAGATGCCTTGGACTACAACTCCCATCACTCCTGACCACTAGCAATGCCCACTGGACTTTGAGGGAGCCGTCCAAAACCCTGAAAGCTGGTCGACACATATAAAATTAGGGATCTTGAAGATCTCACCTATTTATTTATTTGTTTGTTTGTTTTTAAGCCCAGGGTGAAGCGGATTTTTTTCTAAATGTGGGCTGCTTACCATGTTCTCGAACCACAGTGTGCGCCTGGCCTTTAACATTTTTGAGAATGTAGCTCCCTTGTAATTAGGCTTTTGCCTTGACTCCTTTCCACCCCCATACCAATGTAACCCTCGTGGAAAAAAAATTCCCAAGGCTGGTGAGTGGATTTTTAATGACTTGGTATAATTAACCGGGGCGGAGGGGGGGAATGTGGTCTGCTGTATATTTAGTGGCTTCTGCGGTGGAAGAACGCTCTCGATGTAGCTGGCTTTGGACTTTATCACACTCTAGCTCACTCAGGGGTGACGAGGTGCTTCAGAAAATGGCACACACACACACACCCCAGTTTGACAGAGGCTAATTACATTTTAGTTGTACTTAGCTGTGAGCTGTCCATTCCTTTTGTGTTCAGTGAGTGGTAAATTTTGCTTCGGTTTTTGCCAGAAAGTTATGTGGGCACGTAGATAATTTGAGCTGCCCTTCTCCGCGTCGCGGAGAGACAAGAACCAAGGCTGCCTCTATCCTTCGCTGAGTCTACGTTGAGATGGCTAGTGGGAGGTTTGGTGCAGCATCAGGATGAAAAATTGAGAGGTTTGTACAGTACAATCAATGCCTCTCCAACAATGCATTGTGCAAGAGTGAGGATGTGAGAATGTTTTCACACTCCAGCACAACCTTCTGCAACCTGGTGCCCTCTAGATGCGTTGCACTACAATTATTATTATTATTATTATTATTATTATTATTATTATTTACTTTTATATACCTCCCTATAGCCGAAGCTCTCTGGGCAATTTACAAAATTTTGAAACAGTCTACTAGCATTCAAAAAAGCTACAAAGACTGATCTCTTCCGGGAGGCCTATCCAGTGGAATTTTAAGATGTTTTTAAAATGTTTTAAGGATGTTTTTTAGGATGTTTTTAACAATGTATATTATGTTTTAATTGAGTATTATGTATTTTATCGTTTATTGTTGTTCGCTGCCTCGATAAAAATGGAGAGGCTGGCAAGAAATAAATTTATTGTTATTAAAACAGTGAACATTAAAAACAAATATACAAAATTTAAAACCATAAAAAGCATAAAATACAAACAATATCTGTTTAAAACAACTATTCTGGGGGCAGTTAAGAAAAAAACTCAGCTTATACTGTTAACTGCCTGGGAGAAGAGAAAAGTCTTGATCAGGCACTGAAAAGGTAACAATGTTGGCGCTAGGCGAACCTTGTTGGGGAGATCATTCCATAATTGAGGGGCCACCACTGAAAAGGCCCTCTTCCTTGTCATTCTCCGAGCTTCCTTCGGGGTAGGCACTACAACTCACATCATTCCCAGCCAGCATAGCAAGTTGGGGAAGGCTGCCTTTTTGCATGAACCAGGACAAGAGAGTACCCAGGGTAGTGCTATACCGATAAGGGCTGGCTCAATTCTCAGCGTATCGCGCTGAACTGTATGGGATGAAATATTTTCTTTCTGTCCCACTCTTTCCACGAATGGAGCCAGAGGGTTGCATACATGCGTTTTCCAGCTGATCTCCTGCCCAGGCACTGACCAGACCCAGATCTACTTAGCTTCAGCAAGGTTGCTGCCTCATGAGACCCCAGAATATGCCCTGGTCTGAACAAGATGCAGCCCAGGACTTAGTTGAGATGGTGGGAAACCCATACCTCGCTACAGACAGTGGGGTCACTAGGAGAAGTAGCTGCTAGTGTGCCTTCCATGCCTATCCCTCTAGCCACAGACAGGCATTTTACTGCTTTAATTAATAAAGTCTGGGTCTAATCCTGATTATAAAACTGAGCAGGGCCATCTGCTCAGTGGGGGAAGGGGAAAAGGAAGGCAAACGCAGTTGCCTACACAGGCAACGCATCCTCGGAGAAATCCTCTGCTGAAAGATTGGGCATTGTTGCTGGGTGGGAGGAATCAGCCCCCCCCCTTTGATATTTACACGAGGAGTGTGAAGAAATGAGTCCCCCAAAGCTGTCCAAGCTAGTCACATCCCCAATTAGTCACTGCTGTTTGCTTGCTCACATTGCATGCCTTGTTAGAGCCGTTTGATGAGGATTAAACCCCGGCAGAAAGGCGGCTGCTTCCTCGTGAGTCCCTTGAACTGACGCCTTGCAGCCACCGCTCCAGTGCTTGTGTAACTCTTCTCAACAGAAGGCCCGCCAATTATGGCACTGTTGCCTGGTGGCAAAGCATGTGCTCTCTCACTCTTACAACGCCGGTCTCCGTGTTCTTAAGGTTGGCGTTGTGTTCTGATCCCCATGGTTTTTCTCCGGTGCATGGGAGACTCTGGCGTTTCCAGGCGTTTTGGTTTGTGCTCTCTTATGCCTTTGGTCAGTGCATAGCTTTATGGGAGGGCCTGTTTCCAGAAGATAGGACGGGGGTAAGCCAGAGTTCCCCTCTTCGTCCTTTGCCCCATAAGACATCTGCCGGCAAGTTCCCTTGTCACGACCCAGGCTCCCTCCACATCCTTTGACCCTCTTGCTTCTGGGCTGGTAACTGGCAAGCTAGTTGTTGCTCCTGAGAGGCCTGGATTTGGCTCTGGGATCCCCGAATGCTGATCCCTGCCCTTCTCTTTTCAGGCACGTTCCCACGAGGGGGGAAATGTCCTGTGGCACCTCTTGGGGTCTTTGTGTGCCTCCGACAAGCCTTCTGCGTGCTCTTGTCTCTACAGGCCTCACCCTCTCTTTGTACACTATGCCAGTTTCTCCTCCCTCCAGTACTTCGCATAGCCGATGCTTAGATTGATCTATGACAGGGAAGGTGTCAGTCTGGGCTCATCACAAAGGGCAATGTGGCTTTCGGCATCCTTGACTCTGTGCATGAATGGCGCATGAGCATGGACAAAGGAGCGATATTTCTGCAGGGGACGTTCCCATCTTCCCTTGGGTATTGTCTCCTGTACTCCGTCGCTAGAGAGCACATTGCGAGAGCACCAGAAATTTGTAGCCATGTCAGGTTTTGTGCTTGGCATGCAGGCAGAAACTCTTCAGTCTGGTGGTGCGAATGATTGCGCGTAGGGAGTCCCGGCTTGTGTGCCCTTGCGGTTTTACTTGGGCTCTCAGAAATGCAACAACATAGGGTGCATGAGAACACGGCCTAAGGCCAGCGAGCTCCCTATTTGCATCAAAATCCTTGGTTCTTTTTTCGTTTGCTTTTACTTGGCCCTGGGAATTTGAGCTTGTGAAGAATAACAACCGTGGACAGATGGGTTTAATCAGTCCTGAGAGTTTATTTGAACAAGAGCCTAAATGTGCAGAGGGTGCACCCGGGATGGTCTCTAGTGTTTCAACAAGCCTTTGCTTCGTGACCATTGCAAGTTAAATTTCTCTTCCCCATCATCGGAGTGCATTGGACTACAACTCCCATCATCCCCAGCCAGCAGGGGCACCTTCAGGTGACACAATGAAAGCATGGGATAACTGTCACTATACCAACTTTAGAAACGATGAGCCAAAAAACCCAGACTCATTACATATTGCTAAATGCCTGGGAGAAGAGAAAAGTCTTGACCTGGCAATGAAAAGATGACAATGCCGGCGCCAGGCGGGCCTCGTCAGGGAGATCGTTCCACAGTTGGGGGGCCACCACAGAGAAGGCCCTCTCTCTTGTTGCCACCCTCCGAGCTTAGAAAAGTAGAAAAGTCCATCGTAATGTATTGCTTTATGGCTGGCTCTGTTTTTATTTTAAAATGTTTACTTTTAAATTCTGGTTAGCCACTTTGAGTGCTATTTCCTGGTAGAAAGGCAGAGCATAAATTAAATAAGTTCATCGGTCCTATCCTTTTGGGATGCCCTTCCGATCCAGGCCAGAGTGCATACAGACTACTTGTGGGGCTTGGCGGTTTCATACTTAACATTTTACTCTGGTTACTGTGCCAAGAGGTGTTTGCATGGGACCTATGGAGATCTCTGGGGGATTTGGGGCGGTGGCACGATGCACCAGGCATGTAGAAATTTTCATCATTATGCCTACGAAAGCCTCTGGATGTGGTTGGTACCAGAGTTTCTCTGATCAAATAACGTCTTCGTTGTTGTAGAGATGAGTTTCCTCATGTGTATTGTCAGGAAATCAAATGATTGCAGCTGCTTCAGGAGAGGGAAAAGAGTTGGAGCCCTGGATGTTGGCTTCATTCAGGAAATGGCACAGAGAGACAGACAGGCAGGCAGACAGAGCAAGAACGAAAGAGAAACTCAAGCCTCAGCCCTGGAGTTATGACAGCAAAGTCAATTTGTCTCTTTGGATGTTGTCATTGTTGGGAGTAAAAGCCAACTGGGACTAAGAATTCATTGCATTCTCTTCCTTTAAAAAAGAAAGAGAAAGGAAGAATAACAGTATCTGAGGGGCGAGATTTCAGGCATACAAAGATGATTCTCCCCTCCCTCCACCCGCCGCGGCCAATTTCCCGTCAATGTAAGCATTCTATGTGTCCTGGTCGCCTGACGTTTTCTACATTTTGCAGAGGTTCTGGGTTTCTTAATATTTGACTTAGAAACAGTTCTGTGGGATGCATACAAACACGAACACGTCGGTGATACAACGTTCTCCAAGGCAGAAATCTCTTTCTGCTCAATGTGCTGGCGAAGAGCATCTGATGCAGTGCTCGGCACATGGAAAATATAGCAGGAAGCTGCAGTTGCTTGGTTGTGGAGGGGCTTAAAATGGTGTTTACTCATGCCTTCATCCCCCTGTCTGCCCGCTCGCCCCCCCAGCACAGACTGTGTCAGTTTACACAGTTGTAATGAGTGAAATAAGCTATGGTGGCTTATTTACCCCCAGATTTACCTAATTACCCTCACTGGTGCAATTTGCCGTGTCGTCCAAACCCGAGCGACATGGCTAGGGAGTGTAGGCAGCAACCCCCAAATAACTCAACAGCCCATGGGTTGTTTGAGGGTTGTTGCCCCTTTAGAATCATAGAATCATAGAATAGCAGAGTTGGAAGGGGCCTACAAGGCCATTGAGTCCAACCCCCTGCTCAATGCAGGAATCCACCCTAAAGCATCCCTGACAGATGCTTGTCCAGCTGCCTCTTGAAGGCCTCTAGTGTGGGAGAGCCCACAACCTCACCAGGCAAATGATTCCATTGTCATACTGCTCTAACAGTCAGGAAGTTTTTCCTGAGGTCCAGCTGGAATCTGGCTTCCTTTAACTTGAGCCCGTTATTCCGTGTGCTGCACTCTGGGAGGATCGAGAAGAGATCCTGGCCCTCCTCTGTGTGACAACCTTTTAAGTATTTGAAGAGTGCTATCATGTCTCCCCTCAATCTTCTCTTCTCCAGGCTAATCCTGCCCAGTTCTTTCAGTCTCTCTTCATAGGGCTTTGTTTCCAGACCCCTGATCATCCTGGTTGCCACGCCGCCTGGGTTCAGACAGCATGCTGTGACAGCCAGGGTAATTAAGAAAATCCAGAGTACGCCACCAGTGTGCAAACTGGGTCACTGTGCCCTGTTCCCCATTTCAGATTGTAAACCTCTCGCAGTTGGCACCTGTCATACCTGTTCTTTGTAAAGTGCCACGGCACAGTTTTAATAAATGATCATTATAATATTTATGTATGTATGTATTTAAAACGTTTTACTCCAGTCTTCTGCCAAAATAGCTTCCCAGGGCAGCTTGCAAAGATTAGCGATAAGCCCGTCCCTGGCCTCAGGCAAAGCGAGATTTGAATGGGGGACATCTTGATTTGTAAGCGTGTCTCTTAGCCGCTGTGCTGCATCACACAAAGCTCTGGCTTGTAAGATTCTGTCTGCTCCCAGGATCTAGCACGCTCTTCAGAGGAGCATTAAATAGAAGTGTTAGCAGTTTATTAGGACTAGATGGCTGCTGGAAAAGCCATTGCCCGTGAACACTCTCGTTTTTAAAAGCCGGCGTCTCTTTACATTGCTCACTGGCACATAACAGAAGAGGCTGTAACTCTGCAGCCTTCACTCAAAGTGTGCTTATGGATTCCTTAACTGGTGCAAAATCCTGTTTAGTCAAAGGCTTCCCATGGCGGCAGCTGCCAGCAATTCCGACCCAGCTTCAGCATCTCCGCTGGCTCTTGCTCAAAAAAACATGTCATGCGCAACCTGTCAGTCCAGATTGCTGGCCCTGAGATTGACAGGGAAGCATTCTTCAGGTAAAGGCTTAGCTTCAAACCGTGAGAACGGGAGGCTTTAACGATTTGTGGCATGGCGTCCTTATTACGGCCTTTCCCTTGGCTGGAGACGGGCAATTTTTTACGTAGCAGGTTATGATGGGTGGGGGGCCCCCTGGTTTTCTCTCTGGGAAGGCTGGCATGTGAAATCGTCCTCCTTTTGCCTTTGCTATCGTTCATTGACAATGGCAGCCCTGGTGCGCAAAGAAAGAAAAGTGTTGCTTTTGGGAGACATGTTGAGCATAGAGAGCGTCGCTGTGCTCAGGCCTGTGTCTATGCGTGTTCTGCAGGTGGTGCACCAGAGCTCAGAATTTGTATACCAAGCAATTCTGCTTTCTGGCAGTCCCTGTTATTTAAAAAAAAAACATTTTTTAAGTCCACATTTATTTATTTATTTATTTATTTATTAAAACATTTGTATCCCGCCCTATGTCATCGGGATCTCAGGGCGGTGTACAGATAAAATCAATTAAAACAGTACAAAACAATAAATAATGCGCGCAGCTAGAAACGTATCAAACTATTAACAAGCTAAAACCAGTTTAAAATGTTAAAGTAATTAAAACAATTAAAACTGTGTGCAGCTTTTAGGCAAATTTAGCCCTCGATGGCTTTGATAAAAAGCCACGTTTTAACTTGGCCCTGAAACGAGGCCGTCGGTGCCAGCCGGGGCCCCCAACAAAGAAAGCCCTCTCCCACGTCTCACCCAATGTACGTTTCGTGTTGGTGGGACGCGGAGGAGGGCTTCTCCGACAGATCTCAAATCTTGTGCAGGATATATAGGGAGAGGCGCTCCCTCAAGTATCGAGGTCCCATGCCGTTTAGGGCTTTAAATGTCATTGCCAACACTTTGAATTCCGACCGGAAGTATGTATGTGTGTATATATATATATATATATATATATATATATATATGATGCCCTTTTGGTTACAGCGAGATGCCTGTTTTGTCAAATTTCCCAGTGTGCTCGCATTTCAGAGTACATTAACGTAATCAATGTCAATTTTTAAAAAAGAAAGCATTGGTATACTTGTGAAATAACTGTTGTCATGACGTGCGGAATATGTGTGTGCATGGAGGATCTCTCTTTTGCAAGGACTTGAGAATGGCGGAGGCAGGACGGTACACCCTGTGGCCTGCTTCCTTTGTTTTGTACTTCTCAGTGGGAACTCCCGAGAACCAAACATTTGTATATTTGCATAGCTTCACCCTTTCATTTGAATAACCTCACCCTAGGCTTTATTTCTAGGTCACTGTAGTGTGTGATGCAATTACAGGAACTGGATGTATGTACACATCTGCAATAAAATGTTGCAGTTCAAGGTACAAGTCAGTTATGCCTCCCCCCCACCCCCTTAACAGTAAGCCAGTTTTCCATGCTTACTGAGCATGTGCAGTCCTCACTGGACTGTATTTGGGGTCCCCCCCACCCCGGGATGTTTCCTCAAGAGTTTTTTTTAAACTTTTGCAAACTTGCAGTTTCCCCAGGTTTGCTGATACCTCCCTCTTGTGTGGGGGGTGGCTTTGGCTACATAAGTGATGGCACCCATAGGCTGAACATAGAGAGAATTGTATACACACACATGCATGTGTGTGTGTGTGTATTTAATATAAAATATGCACACCTTTAGTATCAATCAGCACACGTACACCTATCTCACCGGCCTTTATTTATATGCTACATTTTATAGCCCACTTCCTGCCAAGATCATTCACAGGTTGTTTTTATTTTAAAAGCTTATAATTTAATAGAATCAGTCCCAAAGGGTGGGAAGAGGAAAATGAGAAAATTTGGGCACCATAGCCACTGCCCATGACAGTTCTGGAGGAGAAGAGCTAAACTACAGCTACTCCTAGCCAGGCCAGTGGAGATAGGATCTGGTGATGAACTTCCGAAAAGCAGGGCTGGGAACCTAGTGTCAAGAGTTTAATATCCTTTCCAGAGCAGAAAGCATGGTCATATGCAGTCAGTGGGCATGGACGTTGTTAAATCCTGAGAGGACTCGTCTGTATGCAAAAGAGAAAAAATGATGTTAGAGCGTAGGAGCTGTTATTTGGACTTCCTTATGGTGATTGTGTGACCCTCTTTAAATGGCTTTATTGTTTGCAACACTGATGTCTTTTTTTTTAAAAAAAAAAGGTCTACCATTCCATCCCATAACTTGAGGTTAGTTGCAAAGGAATGGCTAACATTTCTTTTTCTCTTCTTCCTTTTCTTTTTAAAGAGCCTTTTTAAAACGCTGGGGTTGTCGGAGTGGTCGAATTTTTCCTGGAATTGAGTGGGAAATTCAGAAGACTGAAGCCCAGGCTCACTGTCTACCTTTCACGGAGGCCCAGCCGTGAGAGGACAGAAGAAGGCACCTGGCGAATCATGACAGCGGACAAAGAGAAAGACAAAGAGAAAGAGAAGGATCGCGACAGGGACCGGGACCGGGAGCGGGACAAGCGAGAGAAGGCGAGAGAGAGCGAGAACTCACGGCCTCGCCGGAGCTGCACCCTGGAAGGCGGGGCCAAGAACTACGCAGAGAGCGACCACAGCGAAGACGAGGATAATGACAACAACAGTGCCACCACCGAGGAGTCCACGAAGAAGAACAAGAAGAAACCCCCCAAGAAGAAATCTCGCTATGAGAGAACGGACAACGGGGAAATCACCTCTTTCATCACGGAGGACGATGTTGTCTACAGGCCTGGAGGTAAGGGAGACTCCTTTGGCATCCCGACCGCTGCTTCTTGGAGGCTCAGTTTCCTTGGCTGCGGGGTGGGGGGTGGGGGGCGGAAAGAGTTGATGGGTGTGAAACAGAGGATGCTACCTTAGCTGCACTTGCTGTGCGTCAGCCGAATTTGCCAAGAACGAGTTTTTTTGTTGTTTATGCGGTGCCATCGATGTGCAGATCTCTCCCTCAAAAGCATAACTGTTTAAAAACAGCCTCGTGTGGTGCAGAGCGGTAAAGCAGCAGTTTCTGCAGCTGAAACTCTTCCCACGGCCTGAGTTCGATCCCAGCGGAAGCTGGTTTCAGGCAGACGGCTCGGGTCGACTCAGCCTTCCATCCTTCCGAGGTCGGTAAAATGAGTACCCAGCTAGCTGAGGGAAAGATAATAATGGCCAGGGAAGGCAACGGCAAACCACCCCGCTATAAGACCTGCCAAGAAAACGTCAGTGGAAGCTGGCGTCCCTCCAAGAGTCAGTAATGACTCAGTGCTTGCACGAGAGGTTCCTTTCCTTTCCTTTCTTAAAAACAGACACAAGGTAGACAGAGGAAGGGAAGGGAAATGGAAGCAAGGAAAGAATCCACTGCAGTTTCAGTTGTACTCATGCTTAGGCTTAGCTATGTAGGCTTAATTATACTCTTGCTTAGGATACACAGACTATAGGGTTATTCTAAAGCAAGGTTGGACAACTTGCAGGCATCCAGAATGTTTGGGCCTAAAACTTCCTTCATCCCTCACCATTGGCTGTGCTGCTAGAACTGATGGGAGTTGGAGCCCGAAACATCTGGAGGGCCGCAAGTTCTAAAGATGAGTTTTCATAAAGAAATTCAAGCAATTGAGGGAGGTGATTTACACCACAGTGTTCGGGGGTGCGGGGCAGAAGAAAGAGGGTTTAGAAGGGGCAGATCTTTGGAGGGGTGTTGAAGGTGGACAAACCAAGGTCAGAGGTAGGGCTCTTTCAGGAGATCTGAGCAGAGAGATGAGGTGGAGACAAGGCTATAGAGGTTTTGAGTGTAAAGCTTGTACAGAATCCAAAGTTTTACACTCCCAGATTTATTCTTTCCCAAATATTGCAATTTTTTTTAGGATAAAGTGTAAGGGCACATTACATGAATGTACATTATAACAAAAATCCAATCAGTGGTTGACCATTTGCCTCCTTGTAATGGTAGCCCAAATCTGCTGCCTTAAACGCGGCCCGCTCACTCGAGACGTTACGGTAGAGGCTACCCTGATTCCATGACTACTTGCGCTGCTCTCGTTTTCACCAGGATGTGTATATTTTATTCCTTATTCTCTTATCAAAAGAGCTAGCTTACAAGTGCTACCATATTTGTCGTCTGCTGCACTGTGGAATCATTGGCATGCTGTACGAGTGTGGTGGAAAGGAAAGACTGATGTGTTTCTCAAAAGGAATAGG
The DNA here is from genome assembly GCF_023053635.1 of Elgaria multicarinata webbii. Taxonomy (NCBI): domain Eukaryota; kingdom Metazoa; phylum Chordata; class Lepidosauria; order Squamata; family Anguidae; genus Elgaria; species Elgaria multicarinata. The sequence continues at coordinate 15,275,101 of NC_086190.1, read as the reverse complement.
GGGGGAAACACCCATGGAAATAAATCACCAGAAACATTTTTTCCCCCTAATGTGCTGTGTTGGTAGAATGCTTAAAGCTCTGGGCATGCTTGGAGACACAGACAAAGCTTGAAGCTTTTAAGTTGTGCATACTGAACGCTACTTGAAGGAAGCCTAATCCTGTGAGGGCAAATGGGGAAAACTTTATCACCTTAGGGCCAGCGCAGATGTAATGGGGTGGATCTCTTAGTAATGGGGAAAAAGCCAGAATGAGCTATAGAATTGCTCCTTTCCCAGGGCGAATTCTGCCCCCAGTTGCAGTCAGTGCAGAATTGCAAATGCATCCAGAAAATGTGTAATCCTATTGAAATGTCTGTGGTCCCTTAAAGGCCCCTTCCAAGTCTACTATACTATGATTCATAATGAGCCAGTGTGGTGTAGTGGCTAAAGTGTTGGACTGAGAGTTGAGAGATCTGGGTTCTAGTCCCCATTCAGCCATGGAAGCCCACTGGGTGACTTTGGGCCAGTCCCAGACTCTCTCAGCCCAGCCTACCTCGCAGGGTGGTTGTTATGAGGATAAAATGGAGAGGAGGAGGATTATGTAGGCCGCCTTGGGTTCCTTGGAGGAAAAAAGGCAGGATATAAATGCAATCATAAATAAATAAATTTTTGTGCTTCTGTTTCTCAGGCATCAATTAGAAGCAGGGTCTTCTAGGTAGTAGCACCAGCTTTGTGAAACTTCCTCCCTAGAGAGGTTTGCCAGGCCCCAACGTTACATTTGTAGGCGTTGGGCTAAGACACGGCTAATCCATGAAGCTTTAGGCTGATATGACCTGATTTTAGATTTTTAATAGTAATGGCACAGTGACCGGCTGCTGTGTGATGCTATTTCATGATGGTATGGAAGTGTATTCTTACATTACCTTTTTTTTCTCTCTGCTTATGCTTGAAATGGAGTATTTTGATTCTTTATTCGTCTTTTTTTATGTGAGCTATTTATTTCTTTTTATTTATGGGATATAAAAACATTAATTAAAAACAAATCCTAACACCCCACCTGCCCTCGCTGCCCCTTGCAAAAGATTACCTTGTAAAATTCCTAGTTGCCACAGGCAACTGGGCGAATTTTTGATCTACGAGCCTGAGTTAACAGATACCTCTGCAGTGCTTTTAATCCGGCCTGATGGGAACAAAGTTCCCTGTTTAACCATGTTACTTCACACATGCATGTACAACGCTAAGCTACTGTGCCCTTGATGAACGTTAGCTGAATGTGTGAACCGATCCTGTTGAAGGGGATTGTGTCTGAGGTGACATTCCGACAGTTGAGGAGGGGCCGTGGCTCAGTGGTAGAGCACCTGCGTTGAATGCAGAGGGGCCCAAGTTTGATTCCCGGCATCTCCAGGTAGGGCAGGAAAAATACCTGGCTGAAACCCTGGAGAGCGGCTGCTGCCAGTCAGTGTTAACAATACTGGCCTAGATGGACCAAGATGGAGTCAGTACAAGGCAGTTTTCTATGTCCCTGTGGTGATGTATGTGCAGTTGGGCCTGTGACAGCCCATTCACACGTGGAAGCCATCAAATGAGCAAGCCCTGAACCATCTTTGGCTTCCGGTTAGCCTTGACCCTGGTGCTGGTGTAGCCCTTAACTACAAAGGGAGAATTTGTCTCAGGTTGTGGATATAAACAGAAGGCCCATTTCATTTCCCTTAATTATTTTGCTCTTTCAGGCCACGGCTAGCCACTTCCACGTGCTAATGGCAGGGCATGCAAGGCTCAGCCTCACTTTTTGGGGTCAAGTTCTCTGAGAGAGCGCTTAGTGTATTAAGAACAGCTGATGCTCGAGTGCTCAGCAAGGTGTAGTGGCCATGCTCTGTCCGGCTGGACATCAGGAAAAACTTCCTGACTGTTAGAGCAGTACGACAATGGAACCAGTTACCTAGGGAGGTTGTGGGCTCTCCCACACTAGAGGCCTTTAAGAGGCAGCTGGACAAGCATCTGTCAGGGATGCTTCAGGGTGGATTTCTGACTTGATCAGGGGGTTGGACTCGATGGCCTTTTAGGCCCCTTCCAACTCTACTATTCTATGATTCTGTGGGCAGGAGAGAAGCCACGGCGGCCTTGATTCCTGCCTCATTGAAACCAGCAACCCTAACAATTGTGGAGTACTCCGAGGATTACCAAGCACTACATAACCGCCCGAGATCCCTTATTATTAAAAACGATGTCAGAGGGAACGCTTCCTGTGTCTGCTCCATATTCCTCCTTATTTGTAAAACATTAAAAAGGTACTCCGTTGTTCAGGTCACTTGGATCGCTGCCTCAGGTGGAAAGAGACCACCGTAATTGGGAGTGTAGTGTTGCCACAGGCCATTAGACATCTGTCGCTTGTAATTCCATCCCGGAATGGAAGGTGGCCTCTGTTTAATAGTGCATTGCACCATCCCCTCCCACTCCGGGTAAGCTTTTGTGCTCATTGCAGAGGCGACCACTTCACTGGATTAGTTGTTTCCATGCCTGGTTCGTATCTCTGTAACCTGCTAGAGGTTACGAGGCTCTTGCGATGGCTTTCTCAGGCCTTAGCTAGACCTAAGGTTTATCCTGGGATCGTCCCAGGGTCATCCCTGTTCATGTAAATGACACACAGGATATCCCGGGGCTAGGCAGGGACGACCCCGGGATAAACCTTGGGTCTAGCTAAGGCCTCACTCAGAGTACCCCGAGGGAATCCGTGTGGAAGAAGATCAGCCCTCTTCATGTACAACAAATGTGGGAAAAACTTTGCTTTTAAGGCCTGGTGCAGCTTCATGCATCAGAGCGGGGCAGGGGCGAACACTTGTCATATCCTGGAAAGACTTTAGCTTCCAGTCTTTGGGAAGATTGGAACCGTCTGTCCGGTGTGTCAGCTGCAGTAGCGTTTGGCAGGCAGCTGCTGAAATCGGTGGAGAGCTTGGGAATGCTCAATTTCGATGCTTACCTAACTTTTTTTGGGGGGGCGGTGGCGGGGGAGAAGGACGTTGCTGACTATTTCAAATACAATGTAGTGTCATGTATTGCACTGCCGGCGCACGTGGAGATGTGCGGAATCCATATGGCATAATGTTACTAGGCCAAGTCAAAGGTGACAACAAATGTGCAAGCTTTTGAGATCTCCAGATCTCTTCATTGGATAAGGTGTTACCAAAGAACCTGACTGGTTCACCCTGGATGGAGGCAGTTTTGAATCAACAGCTGGGGTTTATATTTTCAAAAATGGAGGATCTACAATTGTCTGAGACTTGCTTCTACCCAGTGACCCTAGGGATACTGAAACCTGACATTATAAACATCACCTGGCCGAGCCCAATTTTAATGTCTGCAACCCCTCCTACACCTCCATAACAACTTCAAACTCTGACCCTGCAGACAAACTGACTACAATATCTAGTCAGCCTTCCCTCCCATCTCTCCGCACCCCCAGAACATTTTGCCCAATGAAGAGATCTGGAGTTCTCAAATGGCTGCACTCGCTGTGCTCTTTGAGTTGACCAAATAACGTGTGGATGTTGGATTTATTTTTATGGCAAACACGGCTTCTTTCTTTCTTTCTTTCTTTCTTTCTTTCTTTCTTTCTTTCGGCGCTTTCAGACTCCAGTTATGGTGAAAGGCCTGCCAGGCTCGGGATATTGAAACCTCTTCCCAAAGAATTTTGCTCTAAGTAGATGCCATATCTGATGGCCTTATTTTCTCAGGCATTGCGTATGTACAGCATTGAGGCCGTCTCCTTCCAATTTTAGGCACAACCGATCAGCCAGCTTTAATCTTACCTGTGATAAGGTAAGGTGACATACGAGCCCTGCTGGATCAGACCAAGGGTCCATCTAGTCCAGCATTCTATTCACACTGTGGCCAGCCAGCTTTGACCAGGAACTCCCAAACAAGAAGGCTGCCTTCATAGCCCACACTTTCTAGCAATGCACTGATGGCTCACATGTGACCATGCCCTGTGGTGAGTGTGCATAAGCCTGCTGTGGCGGCTGCTTGTTCAGGTGGAGTGGTGTTGGCTGTGCATATCTGACTCGGTAGGGTTTCTGCCATGAGACAGCCATCAGTGCTGAATTGCTACTGAATGGAAGGTTGGGTGTAGAGCCCTGTAGTCACTCAGTTTCTATAGAGCGAGAACAAGGTAGGAACGTAAGGAAATAAGCACATAAGAAGAGCCCTAATGCTGGATCAGACCGAGGGTCCATCTAGTCCAGCACTCGGTTCACCCAGTGGCCAACCAGCTATCAACCAGGGACCAACAAAGCAGGACGTGGTGCAACAGCACCCTCCCACCCATCTTCCCCAGCGATCTGAGACTTGCTGCCTCGGATACTGGAGGTAGCACATAACCATCAGGGCTAGTAGCCATGGATAGCCTCCTCCTCGCCATCCAAATTGGTGGCCATCACCACATCTTGTGGCAGTGAGTTCCATAATTTAACTAACAATTTGACTTGGTCACAGAGCGCCATTAGCCCGAAAGCAGGCCTGGCAAAAACCCTTCACCGATCGGTTTTTGCTTAATGAAATGCTATTGCAGTCATCTGCCAGGGAAGAAAACGGATGTTTTCTACAACCCTGCTGAAGTGGTGTTGGGGTGGTTTTGCACCAGTTTTTTCAAAACGGCCAGGGGGCGATAGCCTTGGAAGCAAAACACACTGCTTTATGCCGTTTTGGACTATTTGTCCAAATAGGCCAGTACAGCCTGCTCTGACTGGCAGCAGCTCTCCAAGGTCTCACTCAGGCAGAGAAGGGCCTTCCACATCACCTGCTCCCTGATCCTTTTTGAATTCAGGAAGTCAGGGATTGGGCCTGGGACCTTCTGCATGCAAAGCAGAATGTGGGGCTGCCTTGGAGGGGGGTGGGAGGGTAGCCAGTCCTGGCTCGAATTGTCTCCTTCGTAGTGAAACTTACCCTGCATCTTCATATTGTTATTATTCCATTGTTGGCAATACGGCAATATTATTGGACATTAGATTTTTTTTTTATGGCATGTTACAGGAGAGCAAGCAGGCTCTTGTATTTCGTGAGGAGGAGTTCCTGCCTGTTTGGGACTGGCACCAGTGGTCAATAGAGGTGCCAGTTGCCTGGCTGATTTGGGAGGGCCAGGAAAGTGATGCTGATATATCAGACTCTGGCCTTCTGTGCATTCCCCTTTCTAGTGTAACGAGAAAGCCAAGCGTTTGGGGTTCTTGACGCAGGGAAGAACCCTCCGCAATCCAGCCTGGGATCTCCGTAGCACCCGTGCATGCCTTTTTGAAATGTTAGCATATCCCCTTTCCTTCCCATGACCTCCTCCTGCACTTATTTCTCTTGGGCGACACCCAAATACCAAAAAGGCCTCCCTCTAACTTAGGCAAGGCGGCGCTACGTTTTGGAACGGCAGCGAGAAGCCTGCGTTGCCGAAGGTAGCGCAGGGGAGCTCGCCGAAGGGACGTGATGGGAGGCAGCCTATTCCTGGCGCCTGGAAATGAGGGCACTGCCATTTTTGCTCCGGCTATCTAGAACCATTTAAAGGGATATACAAGGATTAAAAGGATTTGTGGGGATCTATTCCAACAATGGCATCAGCAGCTATATGAACTGCAAACAGGGCAGCAGGAACAAAGGCCTGGCGACAGAGAAGGGCGGTGGGTGGGGGGATTTCGGCTTGGCTAAACAGAATATGGGATGAACTTCTTATTCCAAGTAGATCCCCCCCAAAAAGTCTCCTCCTTAGTTATCCGTTTGCCTGGTGATGACCCCCAAATTTCAGATAGCTGAAGCTCCCCTGCACTGCCACCGTCTAAGTTAAAACGTGGAGACCTTCTTTTCTCTTAACCCAGAAAAGGTTTGTATTTGGGGGGTGTAAGAGGAAGAGCTACCTGCCGACACTCTCTCCCCCACTCCCTCCTCTGTGTGCGCGCATGTGCACTGCTTCGGGCATGATTGGAAGGAGCCGAGCTAAGACCAGTAGCTTGTGCAGAAAAGCTCTGGGCAGCTTTTTCCAAGGGCAGATAATTTTGCTTTGCCTTCTCAGGAGGGATGTTACTGTGTCATGGATTTTGGGTTTGCTTTTCTCCAAAAGTCACTCCCCGCTGTCCCCACCCCACCATGCTACAGGGCAGAACGCTTTTGAAAGTCTCTCCCACCCCCGCTGTGTTTCAAAATAGTTTATGATATGATATTAGGGTACGACCAGTGTGTTATAGTGGTTCGAGTGTTTGTCTAGGATTGGGGAGACGCGTGTTTGAGTCATGAATCTCACTGGGTAGCTTTGGGCCAGTTCAGAAGACACCTTAAACCATGACTTTCACCACAGTGGTTAAGCTAGAAAGCCAGGCTGTGTTCAGAACACCTTAAATCACGGCTTTAACCATGGTGACTGTTATTCACTGTGGTTAAAGCCATGGTTTAAGGTGTCTTCTGAACACGGCCTGGCTTTCTGGCTTAACCACCATGGTTAAAGCCATGGTTTAAGGTGTCTTCTGAACACGGCCTGGCTTTCTGGCTTAACCACCATGGTTAAAGCCATGGTTTAAGGTGTCTTCTGAACACGGCCTGGCTTTCTGGCTTAACCACCATGGTTAAAGCCATGGTTTAAGGTGCCTTCTGAACGCAACCTGGCTTTCTGGTTTAACCATTGTGGTTAAAGCCATGGTTTAAGGTGTCTTCTGAACGCAACCTGGCTTTCTGGCTTAACCACTGTGGTTAAAGCCATAGTTTAAGGTGTCTTCTGAACACAGCCTGGCTCTCTGGCTTAACCACCGTGGTTAAAGCCATGGTTTAAGGTGTCTTCTGAATGGAGCCTATGACTCTCAGCCCAGCCTACCTCACAGGGTTGTTGTGAGGTTGAAATGGAAATGATGGGGATCCTATAAGCCACCTTTGTTTCCTTGGTGAAAAAATGTAATAAATATAAATTAGTATTTTGTGGAAAATCCCATAGAGGCACGCTCTTTGCTGCCCCTATGGATGCAATAGTGTATGAGTATGCTATGGGGGAAGCTGGTGTAGTTGGCTTGGAAATGCAGAGATTCATGACTATTAGAGCAGTACGACAATGGAACCAGTTACCTAAGGAGGTGGTGGGCTCTCCCCCACTAGAGGCCTTTAAGAGGCAGCTGGACAACCATCTGTCAGGGATGCTTTAGGGTGGATTCCTGCATTGAGCAGGGGGTTGGACTCGATGGCTTTTTAGGCCCCTTCCAACTCTACTATTCTCTGATTCTGTGATTCTATGTAGGCAGCCTTAATCTAGGAAAACACACGTGGTGAATACGTTGTCGGATCCAAACCATAGGTTTCCTTTGAGGGGGATGGCCTATAAACCTAGCTATTGCTGTGATTCCACCACCGCCAGTGGCCGACAAAAACGTTGATGGACCCTTGCCTTTAAGCATCCAAGCTGGTGGAAAGGGGAAAGAAGAAGGAGCCGGGTTTCCAAACTAAGTGAACTCTTACTATGCGACAAGCCTTCCCCTCCTGCTTAGGGTGAACAGAACGATACGGAGCTTAGCTTTCAAACTTTTCCGCTGAGAGATGGGACCCCCTTTTGCCTCCCGCCATTTCGAGACCACGCCGTGTGCTGCTTAAGCGTCTCTTCAGCGACGCAGTGCAAGAGGGAGGCACACGCTTAGTGGCCTCTGAAGATTCGTGTTGGAGGTTATCAGGATTTCTTTTGTTTGCATAGGTGCCAGCCCTTAAGTGCTTTGTAGCTGGCTGGGTGCAATCCTCATTTGCGGAAGGATTGCTTGCCAAGGTGAAGAAGGGGAACACTTAGCAGTTAAGTCTTTCTCTCTCTCTCCCGCCCCCCTATTTCTTGGGGAGAAAGGGCGGAGGGCCCATAATAGAGCCCAGGAAGGCTGTAATTTGGGCCTTTGTTCAGATTTCTGATGGGTGCACCAGCCCAAGACAATCACGTTACACAAAACAAGACGCCCGACCCTTCTTATTACACACTAGAAAGGAGGTGATTTCTGAATGTAGCTACTGCTGATTCTGGCGAGTGTGTAGGAGGGGGGCGGGCGAGAATCGCAAGCGGTAATAAGATCACGTGGCTCAGCTTCTGTAGGGTTAGCAGCAGGCCCTGGGGAGCACTCCAGAGAAGTGGGGACTGAGGAGAGGGAGATCCATGTTTCTGATGTTTTCAGCCTCTTCTTGTTCTGGGAAATCTCTTGATTAGCAGCATTCTTCTGGATTTGGGGGAATAAATCCCGGTTTATTCCAAAACCTCCCTCTGCTAATCTTTTTTTCTAAAAAAAGTGTTTGTTTCTGTGCAGTACCTTGTTCAAGTGCTACGTAAGATTGAGGGGAGACATGAGAGCACTCTTCAAATATTTAAAAGGTTGTCACACAGAGGAGGGCCAGGATCTCTTCTCGATCCTCCCAGAGTGCAGGACACAGAATAACGGGTGCAAGTTAAAGGAAGCCAGATTCCAGCTGGACATCAGGAAAAATGTCCTGACTGTTAGAGCAGTACGACAATGGAATCAGTTACCTAGGGAGGTTGTGGGCTCTCCCACACTCGAGGCCTTCAAGAGGCAGCTGGACAACCCTCTGTCAGGGATGCTTTAGGGTGGATTCCTGCCTTGAGCAGGGGGTTGGACTCGATGGCCTTGTAGGCCCCTTCCAACTCTGCTATTCTATGATTCTATGATTCTATTTGAGCAGGGTGAATCGTTTTCGTTCTGCTCTTTTCTCTTTTAGGCCTCTTGGCTTGCAGGCAGTTTAAAGCTGCCACCCCTTTTCCCACTGTGCTCAGTGTCATGAAGAATGGAGAACACCATAAGATACCTTATTTCCCGCCAGCCCCTATCTTCCAGGGAGGCAGACCAAGTTACCTTGAAAGCTGCGCTCTGGAAAAGAGAGAGTAGCTACTTAGGAGCTGTCACGTAGCTGTCGCTAGGATGTGCAGGAACAGCAGCTGCAGGGTGCTGTAATTGTGACTGTGTCCTCTGGAGACCCTTCCTGCTGCGAAGACACTTTGAGCAAAGTGTTTGGAGCAGAGAGAGAGTGTGCATGTGTTTCTCTGGAGGACATAGGTGGTGCCACTCCAAAATTCCCTTAGATTATTATCCCTACGTTTGTCTTTCTTGGGGAACCTTAGAAATTCTTATGCTGCAAGTGTCCCAGAGGAAGAGTCTATTATAACAATAAAATGGGACCCACAACAAAATGTTGTAATGTACAGTGCCCCTCCAATTCAGGGTTTCAGCCAGCCAGCCAGCCAGCCAGCCATGCCCTTTTCCAGCATACTCTCTTCTGTTCCTGCTCCCAACAGATATCCCATGCCCTCTGAGCATGTTTAATTCCCATTTGGGGATTGCTCTTTTTCATCCCTTTAGGGTTTTCCCCCTAAATATGTTTGTACTTCTGCAAAACTAGGGCTCTTTCTACACCTAAGGGTTATCCCAGGAAAATGGAGGGATCATCCCTGCCTGCTTCTGGGATCCCCTGTGTGGCATTTGGATGCACAGGGACGATCCCAGGACAATCCTGGGATATAGGGCTGGTGTAGATTCTTCCAAGCCTGTTGATACCTCTTACGTGAGTGTAAATGGTGCTGTTTTGGAAAACGAATGCAGTAGTGCACTAGAGGGAGTTTATAGTGCAGTAGTGCAATAGAGGGAGAAAACGTGGAGGCAGTGACAGACTTTGTATTTCTGGGCGCAAAGATTACTGCAGACGCTGACTGCAGCCAGGAAATCAGAAGACATTTACTTCTTGGGAGGAGAGCAATGACAAATCTCGATAAAATAGTTAAGAGCAGAGACACCACACTGACAACAAAGGTCTGCATAGTTAAAGCAATGGTATTCCCCGTAGTAACCTATGGCTGCGAGAGCTGGACCATAAGGAAAGCTGAGCGAAGGAAGAGAGATGCTTTTGAACTGTGGTGTTGGAGGAAAATGCTGAGAGTGCCTTGGACTGCAAGAAGATCAAACCAGTCCAGACTCCAGGAAATAAAGCCAGACTGCTCACTTGAGGGAATGGTATTAAAGGCAAAACTGAAGTACTTTGGCCACATAATGAGAAGACAGGATACCCTGGAGAAGAGGCTGATGCTAGGGAAAGTGGAAGGCAAAAGGAAGAGGGGCCGACCAAGGGCAAGATGGAGGGATGATATTCTGGAGGTGACAGACTTGACCTTGGGGGAGCTGGGGGTGGCAACGGCCGACAGAAAGCTCTGGCGTGGGCTGGTCCATGAAGTCACGGAGAGTCGGAAGCGACTGAACGAATAAACGACAAAGTATTTCTTAACTCTTTTTTCGGAGCACTATACATGCAATGTCATTACTACGACCCTGTAAGGAGGACCAGTATTGTTATTCCCCCATATTGCAGATTGTGGGGACTGAGGCAGCAGTTTAATTGTCCCAAAAGAATCCAGGGAATTATACAATCTGATTCGAAATCTCTACCCCACCCCTCACCTCCCAGAACTACACTCACCATGGTTTCCTGGCAAGAAAGGATGACCTTTAACTCCAGTTTTGTCAAGGGATCTACAAAAGTTAATAGCTTGCAAAAGTTTTTTTGCTAATCAGCTTGCCTGTATATAGGTGTGTTAGTGACTCATTGCACGTCTACAACTGTGTGTATTTCTGGGGCATGTTTTGCCCCCTTTCCTAGAGCTGAGTCTTTCTTGCCCCCGGAGAGGAGTTGAGTGGTATCAGGCAGATTGACGAGTGCAGGGATTGAACCATGCAAATTGCGTGCTCTCCTACTGAGGGTCCTCCGCCTTTTTACAAACCCGATAAAACGGTTTAACGGCTGAGTCCTAGCTCTGTATACCCCGTTAACTTCAATATGGCTGACTTCCGGGTGTCCTTGCCTCCTGAAGACTAACCGAAAGCTTTATAGCGTTGTGTGTGTGTGTGTGTTTACTATAAATTATTATATACAAAAAACCACCCTGGCCTTGTGAAATCCTTGTAATTAAGCTCGTACCCAGGTGTGTGTTGTGAGCGTTTGCAAAACTCAGGAGCCGGAAAAGCAGGAGAAACCTGCTGACCTCAGCGACAACCCAGGTGCCAGACATCAGGTTCTCCCCCCACCCCACCCCACCCCCGGCAACATATTCCTGATCATACTTGCATTGCAAAATGGCGCTTGCTGGCTATGATTTTGCCATTTTCACCCAGCCACTGTGGTAGCCACAGCCTTGGCACAGTTGGGGTAGCTTTTGAACACAGCAAGGAAACAGAAGGCATTGGGTCAGTCCTTTGTTTCTGATTATTAATGTCTCTCTCCAGCACATTTGCATCTAGGCAAAGTGGAGCCAATTCCCCTCCCCTTTTATTTTATTTACCCAAAGCCTAATTGGGCTGAGATCTCCTACAGTTAAGCTGCAGTCCTCTGCCCTTTTGCTTAGCAAGCAAGCATTTGAACTCTGAAGCTCCAGAGGTTTAGCTTCTGCTGGCTCAATTAATTGTTAAATGTTCCCTTTATAATAATTATACATTGATGATTTTCCTCGGTACCCGCCAAGGAAACGGCTGAAACTGTTGTTTAATCCCAAACCTGCTCTTAGATCTTTCTTTTTTTTTTTTAAATTAAGAGTGTCTTTTTTGAAACCCCCTCGAAAAAGAGCAAAGGAAATACATTTGGTTGTGTTTCCCCCACTTCCCCCCATTTTTAAGCAGTCTAACGGTATTTGAGTTGGAGGACATGAGTGAAATTGAAATGCAGGCATTTGGCTCTCGCCCTGAGAGTGATTGGCTTGTGTTTGACATTGACCCATGTGTTTGTCTTGCTTCCAGATATTGCCTTCTATTTGTTCTGACAGCTTCACCAGCTGAGAGAAGCAAATGTGCCAGAATTAAAAAGAGAGAGCAAGAGAGAGAGAGAGAGAGCCGTGCATTAGAAAAAAATAAAGGCGCGAGGAACCTGCCGACAAAGATTTTGCTTTTCATTTTGAATCAGTATATGAATTCCAGCCCTGGCTCTTTGCCTCACTATTCTGTTCCAACTCCCCCCCACCCCAGCCAGCAGCACTGAGACTTCTCTCTGTCTAATCCAGGGGTGGGGAACCTCAAGCCCGAGGGCCGCCAGTCCGGCTCTCCGACGTTTCCCAAAAGACCACGCCCTCTTTTCCCCAACCACCAATCTTTGGGTGGTTTCAAAGCTTTTCTGCCACCCCCCGCATTCTAAAAGGGTGAAATGTTTCTCTTAAGTCTCAGTTACTGGCGGTAAGAGGTTTAAGCGACAGTATGCTGGTATTTGGGTATTTTTGCCCTCACCTCTTTTGCCTTTGCCCCCCTTCCACTGGATTGCAGCCCCCTAAGAGTTTCCCCGTCCTTGCCCTAGACTGTACATGTCTCCCCATTTGCCAAACAGACCTTTGTCTGTAAACTGGTGTGAAGACTGTCATTCTCCTGTGACTCGCCCTTCCCTCTCATTTGCTAATCATCGTTCCATAATAGCACTACAGTTGAGCCATGATTGAGAAAGGTAGTAGGCCTTACTTCTGAGAAGGTGTAACATTTTTTAAGAATCACATTTTGGCCCCAAACGCCTTGCCTTCGCCACACCCACTTTGCCATGGGCCCTGCTGATGGATAGAATGCAGCTCCCAAGACATTTCCCGAGTTTAGAATTGACCCCCTTGGATTAAAAAAAGATTCCCCACACCTGGTCTTTGTTAACCAACACTTTGTTCACCCTTGATGGTTTCAGTCCAGAGTCTTTCCTTGCCTCCTGGCAGCGTTTGCATGACTGACCTGTGGCTCTTCATAGATGCTGACTGTACATCTGAAAGCGAATTCATGTCCCTCTCCTGAGGCAAGGCACTGCTACATAGACCCAGCACAAGTCTAGCCAATCCTTCTCGGAGGCTAGGCGCATGTGTCGTGTCCGTGGCCAGACGCAAGCAGCCATCTGCTTTGCTTTGGGGGCTACATTTTAAGCCTCTGGATGGAAGGTTGCAAGCCGATTGCATGGATATGCGAGGTGCTCAGCACTCCCGGACAAATCCGTGCCGTGAAGGATAACAGCAGTGTGTGATCAAATGCTTCTCCTACATGAAAGCCACCCACACAACCTTTGGTTTTTAATCAAGAACACAAAGCAGAAATCTTTGGTTTTGGTCTATTGCTAGGGGGGGGGGGGGAAAGAGCATTAGAAGGTGAAAATCTATGCTTCTTTCCCCCTCCCTGCTACCAGTGTGCCCCCCTCCCAGCACTGCCTTAATGTGGCAGGCGTTGTTCTGGCTTTTAAAATACGGAGCAGCTGTTAATGCATGACAGATGGTGCCTCTCTTAAGGACTGATAAATGGAGGATGATCCTTAAAGCCAGCTCTTTTAACTTCCTAACTATCTGCACATACATTTTTCATTAAATAAAGCAAACAAAACTCCTGGGTGGGAAGGAGGCGGCAAACGTTACGGTTTCTACCGTCGATCCGGAATATTTCGTGTGGCCTTTTTTTTTTTTTTTTGCGTGCGCGTCCTTTCGTATTCCCCGTCCGTGTTGTGGGAAATTGAGCTGGCGATGAAGAAGTTTGCTCCAGCATGTTAAGTGCCAGCAGTTTAGGAGGCGCGTTTTGAAACGCGTCCCTCCATCGCTTCTCGGCCTTTTGGCTAAGATCAAGTGTGGGAAACGCGTCCCTCCATCCCTGGCTTTATTTATGGCTTCTAGTAGCTGTGGGCAGTGCTGGCTGGGACAGATTCTCTTGACCCTGCGAGAGGCAGAAGAGCGCAAGCCGGAAATTCTCTTCCACTTTCCCTTGAACTTCTTGAGTGCTCCATGAACAGTGAGGAAAGTGGTGCTGTTGTTGCTGAGGCCCTAATAAATACCTCTAAAGCTCCCCCACCCCACCACCACTTTGAAATCGCTTAATAGTTTCCTCTATTTATTAGGAATAACCTGTACAGTCTTTAACTAAACATGGCGCTGTGGGGACAATCAAGACACAGTGGGGTGAAGAGGCAGTGGTGCAACTAGGCTGTTTTAGAACCTGGCTTTACTGCTTTTACGGGGAGGCCCTTTTTTGGGTGTGTGTGTAATAATTTTATTTATTTTTCCAGTATATTTTGTCGTTTATTCGTTCAGTCGCTTCCGACTCTTCGTGACTTCATGGACCAGCCCACGCCAGAGCTTTCTGTCGGCCGTCGCCACCCCTAGCTCCCCCAAGGTCAAGTCTGTCACCTCCAGAATATCACCCATCCATCTTGCCCTTGGTCGGCCCCTCTTCCTTTTGCCTTCCACTTTCCCTAGCATCAGCCTCTTCTCCAGGGTGTCCTGTCTTCTCATTATGTGGCCAAAGTACTTCAGTTTTGCCTTTAATACCATTCCCTCAAGTGAGCAGTCTGGCTTTATTTCCTGGAGTCTGGACTGGTTTGATCTTCTTGCAGTCCAAGGCACTCTCAGAATTTTCCTCCAACACCCCAGTTCAAAAGCATCTATCTTCCTTCGCTGATATAAACAAATGTTCATAAATAAATGCATGTTCATTATACAGTAACCTTTTTTACCACCCAAAGTTATAAACACAATTATTTTGCATTTCAGGTTTCATCTTTTATCCCTTTTATCCCGTTCCCTCCTTATTCCCTCCCCCCAGCCTGGTACATTTCTCATAAATTGATTGTCCCATTTCTTTTTCTGGGATGTTATATCACTTCGGTTTATCTCTTCCTTTATTATTTTTATAGTTATTTTCCAGCATTACTTTTTTTCAGGAGTCCCAGAGCGTCCTATAGGCCTCTGCCAGCGTTGTTCTGTTCATTTCCTGACTGTTAGAGCAGTACGACAATGGAACCAGTGACCTAGGGAGGTTGTGGGCTCTCCCACACTAGAGGCCTTCAAGAGGCAGCTGGACAAGCATCTGTCAGGGATGCTTTAGGGTGGATTCCTGCATCGAGCAGGGGGTTGGACTCGATGGCCTTAGAGGCCCCTTCGAACTCTATGATTCTATCACTACAGGAATGAAACGGAGTTCACGTCTGCACTCTCTGGGTGCTCATTCAGGGGGCCCCTGGGCTGTGGGACCCTGGAGTTTGACCCCAAGGTCCAGACCTATCTGTACCACTGTAGGTCAGTGGGACGAGCACATGCTTTGTGTACAGATGTAGGCAGGGCTGGCCTTATGGGTGGGTGAGCGGAGCAGTGGCCTGTGGCAGACACCAAGCTGAGCTCCGTGGCTGTGTTTTTTTAATGTACTGTCTGCCGTGAGCTAGAGTGGCAAAATACAAGTGTCCATAACCTTTCTTTCAAGGCTCTACAGGTTGATTGGGTACTAACCACAAAAATGGCCTTCCTTCAGTTAGCGTTAAAAGTATGTTTCTTTTTCAGTTGCACACCTTGATGTCGTTTGTGCCAGGTAAAAATCAGGAAAAACACTTTACTGTGAGGTAGTGTTACCAAACACTTAGCACTTCAAATGCTGCAAATGCTATAAGCACAATAATAATAATAATAATAATAATAATAATAATAATAATAATAATCTGGAAGAGGTCAGCTGGATACCTTCTTTTTATTCATAACTTCTCTTTATTACTCTCAAGGATAAAAATAATTGATATTCTAAAATAAAGAATGCTTACCAAAAGACAGGAAGTGCTACAAAACAAAACATAAGTGAACCCTGTGACAGTTCTGTTGCGTTCCATAGCTTCGGCAATTGGGCGGTATAGAAATGCAATACATAAATAAATAAATACTGCCACGGTTTAGGATGTGGCTTTTCAAAATTGGCTTGTGCAAAGTGTAGCGTAGTGGCTGAGAGATGAAGGTTTTGAGCAATGTCTGTCTCGATGGTCATCACCAGCCCCCCTAAGTCCTCTGCAAAATTGACTGGGGTGGATAGGACCAAAAGCCTCCAGGATTTGACCATTTTTGTCTGTCTCTTCTGCCAAGACTCTCGTTCACGCACTGGTTATCTCTCAGTTGGACTACTGCAACCTTCTTCTCTCTGGCCTTCCTTCGTCACACATCAGTCTGCTGGTCTCTGTCCACCACTCTGCCGCTAAGATCATCTTCTTGGCCTGCCGCTCTGACCACTTCTGAAAGCTCTTCATTGGCTTCCAATTCACTCCAGAATCCAATATAAACTTCTCCTGTTAACCTTTAAAGCTTTTCACGGTCTAGCTCCTGCCTATCTCTCCTCTCTCATCTCACACTATTGCCCCACTCGTGCTCTCCGCTCCTCTGATGCCATGCTTCTCGCCTGCCCAAGGGCCTCTACTTCCCTTACTCGGCTTCGTCCTTTTTCTTCTGCTGCCCCTTACGCCTGGAAAGCTCTTCCAGAACACTTGAGAACTACAAACTCAATCACAACTTTTAAAACTCAGCTAAAAACTTTTCTTTTCCCTATAGCTTTTAAATATTGAGTTTGTTCTGACTCTATACTGTTTAGCTTCACCCTACCCGGTGCCTGTTTACACTTCCCTGTGCCTGTTTGCATTCTCTTTCCCTCCTTATTGTTTACTACAACTTTATTAGATTGTAAGCCTATGTGGCAGGGTCTTGCTATTTACTGTGTAATCTGTACAGCACCATGTACATTGATGGTGCTATAAATAATAATAATAATAATAATAATAATAATAATAATAATAATAATAATAATAATTAGGGCCAGTCTTGGTCGTACGCTCAATCCCTGGCAACTCCAGATTAAGACTAGGGTGGACCTGAGGGCCCACTGCCTGTCAGTGTAAACAACACCTTGCTAGATGGACCCTTGGTCTGCTTCTGTCTAAGGTTGCTTCCTTGATCCACAGCAGTAAATCACGCAGTGACGCAGCTGGCAGACTCTTCTGTGGCTGAACGCTTTGAGCCTTTAATTACCGAATGAATGTATTTCTCACTCGACACAGGAGTTTTGTCTCTCTCAGTCCACGGTCTGGGAATGGCTGCCATCGATGGGTGGTTAATGTCACCCACGTGACACAGCTTATCTCTTGTTTAGGGTTTGATTTCCCCTCTGTGGCTCCGTCCTTAAGAGCCAAGCGAAACGTGTGTTCGTGCCCTCCGAAGTGGCACGTCTTTGTCTAGACAGGTGTCTCTCGGATCTTATGATTTTTCTTTTTCTGAAAACCAGGGACAAAAGGGGCCACGCCGAAGAGAAAATCACTAAAAGCTTCTGCCGCCTGATTGGCGTTTCAAGCAGCTGTGCTAATTTTGCGGGAAGCCTATTACCACCGCGCCCGTATAGAGGAGTGTCAGGATCCATTTGTGGTTTAAACAATAGCAAAATCTCCTTGTCTCTTCTTTTAGAAAGCAAAGTAGCACTTAAGCCTTTTAGGCACAAAATACCTTGTCGAAAGGTTGCGAGGCTTGATTATAAAAATGCCGGCTGGATGGATAGCAAATTGCCAGACAAGAGGCTGAGCGGGCGACAAGCTCTTTTGCAATGAATGGCTATGTTTGCGGCCCAGCGGGTTTTTGGAGGAGCAGAGGGTGCGTCTGTTTTCACAACAGGACAATGGGGAGCTCTTTCCCCATCAGAGATCACAAATTGCCAAGGAGAGAATGGAGCCTCAACTTATTCTCCCCCAAGTGCCTGTGTTCTGTTTGACCTGCCTCTGATAGGTTGCCATCTCCTCACCTGTTTTCCTGGATATAAACTCAGATGTTTACGATCCAGACATGCTTTCCCGCCCCTCTCTCTTAATGCCTGCCTGCCTTGTGTGCTGTTGAAGAGCCACTACTGAGAGCTACTGTTTATTTGAATGCCACCGGCTGTATAAAACTGGAACGCGCCACAGGGCTGGCCGTTGGCTGGGCTGAATGAAGGTGAACCGGGAACAGAAGTCGCAGGAAAAAAGCGAGGTGGATGTTTGCAGTAGAAGGAGGCTGCATGGAAGGAAAGAATAGTACAGAGTTACGTGGCTGTGGCTGGGGTTTGTATTCCTTCCAGACGAGTCACTGCTCGATGACTGCAAGAAGAGAGGCTTTTTATGGGGATTTTCGTTTCTCCTGGGCTTAGAGCTCACAGTTCTTATACTGGATAGAGAAGCAGCAGCCATTAGTTCATAGAATCATAGAATAGTAGAGTTGGAAGGGACCTATAAGGACATCAAGTCCAACCCCTGCTCAATGCAGGAATCCACCTTAAAGCATCCCTGATGGATGGTTGTCCAGCTTCCTCTTGAAGGCCTCTCGTGTGGGAGAGCCCACGAGCTCCCTAAGTCATGGGTTCCATTGTCGGACTGTTCTGGAAGCACAATGCAGTGCTCATGGACACTACCTATTAGCACTTTCTCCCTTTGACTTCCAAGCCGGTGTGGTAGGCCTAGGAGGACGGAGTGGAGAGTGCGGATGAAACGACACCCTTTTATTTATAAAGCTATATATGTCACCATTGGAGAGGGTCAGAGAGCTGTATAGGGCACAAACACCTCTAGAAGCCGGTCCACTTCCTCTGTGGATTCAGAATATGAGCTACTATGTGGGCATCTTCAAGCTTAACTCTGCAGCCCTGAAAGCTTTTGTGTGTACAATTTTGCATTGGGTACTAGACTTCTGCCTCTCTACTCTCCAAGCAAACCTGTGAACTATGATATGTGTAAACCACGGCGATAGCCTATTGCAATCAGACCTTGCAGATAAATGCTCAAATCTACCAGCCTATGGAAATGCTTACTGCCCACCCAAACCTTATTTAGTGCTGGTATTGACATTTAAAGCCCTAAACGGTTTGGGGCCAGGTTATTTGAAGGAGCGCCTCCTCCCATATGTACCTGCCCGGACCTTAAGATCATCTACAGCGGCCCTTCTCCGTGAGCCCCTGCCAAAGGAAGTGAGGCAGGTGGCTACTAGGAGCAGGGCCTTCTCCGCTGTGGCACCCCGGTTGTGATATGAGCTCCCCGAAAGGTCCACCTGGCGCCTACACTGTACTGTTTTCGTCGTCAGCTGAAGACCTTTTTATTCTCTCAGTATTTTAACACTTAATTTTAACTTAAATCTAAATTTTACGGTTCTAACTCTGCATTTTAATCTTATATCAATTTTGCTGCGTGGTTTTATCCTGGTTGTGCTTTTTATAGACCGAATTTTGTAATTGTGCTTTTAACCTGTTGGGTTGTTTTATTGTGGTTTTAATTTTTGTGAACCGCCCAGAGAGCTTCGGCTATTGGGCGGTATAAAAAATGTAATAAATAAATAAATAAATAAATAATAGTAATCGGCAGAGCCATCCCCATGCCTGGTTGCCTGGGACAATTAGAGCTCGCCGCAGGAGATTAAGCAAGTTTATCAGTGTCTAGTGATGAGACTGTTTACTGCTAGGTGGAGTTAAGAGGATGACCAAATCAAAGGTGCCAGCACAGCGATTTCTAGTTGGATGCCAGGACTGTTAAAATTTCTCTTTCGTCTCTTCACCAAAAATAATAATAATTCTTTAGCGCTGCTGTGAGGATTGGGAACCAGGTGCTCTTAACTTACTTCCTTTTCCTTCCCCCTTTTACCTTTCAGCTGTCAGCAGTTTGCATGGAAATTGGGCATATCTGTCAGAACTGGAAACAATATACTAGATCAAAAAGTACATTAGTCTTGCAATGGGAGACGTATAAAATAGCGTGCATCGCAGGCAGTGGTGGCAAGTGTAGAAGAAAAATAATTGGAGTGGGAAATCATGTAGCTTGATGCTGGAACCAGAGAACTGTTGCTTTCGTAAAACGAGGAGCTCCAGACTACAATTAACTGTCATTAATTTTGTTGAATAGAAATATGTTCCATTTACTGTACAATCAGGAGCCAGGCTTGAATGAGTTTAAATTGATGAAATCTAAATTATACTGACAGTCCATTAAACAGCAGCAGCAGCAGCAGCCGCCTCAAACCCCTGAAAAGAAAATGGATTCTCTATGAGACCAGTTTATAATAGAATCATTTTGTGAAATAAGAACCGCCTTGCAGGCATCAGTCCTGTGTCTTTCAAGCAAAGGCAGCAAATTGGTGGAGCCCTGAGCTGAGGACTCAGCGCATTGTTTTCTTGACAAGGAGCCAACCGCGTTACTTGAAATCTGCTTGGCAGGAAACGACACTAAGAGATCAGACTAGCAATTTGTTTGTTGTCAGCCATGTGGGTGGTGGAGGGGGAGGGCGGAGAGGTAAATTTACACCTCTTTACCTGTCACTCTGGTGATTTCCTCTCTCCTTCTCCTCCTCCCCCAAAATTATACAGATTCCCTCGGCTGCCCATGGGCTTTCGGTTTGCATTGTCTCTCCTTTGCCTTCTCTGAAGGCCTGCTTGGGAGTGAAGCCCATCCTCCTTAAAAAGTCATAGAATCATAGAATAGCAGAGTTGGAAGGGGCCTACAAGGCCATCGAGTCCAACCCCCTGCTCAAGGTAGAAATCCACCCTAAAGCATCCCTGACAGATGGTTGTCCAGCTGCCTCTTGAAGGCCTCTAATGTGGGAGAGCCCACAACCTCCCTAGGTAACTGGTTCCATTGTCGTACTGCTCTAACAGTCAGGAAGTTTTTCCTGATGTCCAGCTGGAATCTGGCTTCCTTTCACTTGAGCCCGTTATTCCATGTCCTGCACTCTGGGAGGATCGAGAAGAGATCCTGGCTCTCCTCTGTGTGACAACCTTTTAAGTCTTTGAAGAGTGCTATCATGTCTCCCCTCCATCTTCTCTTCTCCAGGCTAAGCATGCCCAGTTCTTTCAGTCTCTCCTCATAGGGCTTTGTTTCCAGACCCCTGATCATCCTGGTTGCCCTCTTCTGAACACGCTCCAGCTTGTCTGCGTCCTTCTTGAATTGTGGAGCCCAGAACTGGACGCAATACTCTAGATGAGGCCTAACCAGGGCCGAATAGAGAGGAACCAGTACCTCACGTGATTTGGAAGCTGTGCTTCTATTAATGCATGGATTAATGTCCTGTCCCTTGCTCCTGCTGCGGTTGAGGGACTGTGGTAAAGCCCTCGTCATTCGTCAGCCGGAATCCGCTGCAGGCACTAGGAAAGAAGGAGCCTTCCAAGCTGATGGCATCGCTCTCACTTGCAGTGCGTGAGGGTTTGCGGAAATGTTAGGCTGTAGCATGGGGCTCGTGGGGATGAAAATGTGCGTTCGAGTGCTGTTCAAGTCAATGTTTGTCATTTGGCCCGCTCCTTAACTTTCTGGGCTCCTGGTTTCCCCTAGTTAATGGTTCCCTCACCTCTGAAGCTTTCTCACTTGTCTGTAAGGACATAAGAAGAGCCCTGCTAGATCAGACCAAGGGTCCATCTACTTCAGCACTCTGTTCCCACAGTGGCCAACCAGCTGTCGACCAGGGACCCACAAAGCAGGACATGGTGCAACAGCACCCTCCCGCCCATGTAACCCCAGCAACTGTTGCACACAGGCTTACTGCCTCTGATACTGGACGTAGCACATAGCCATCAGGACTAGTAGCCCTTAATAGCCTTCTCCTGCAGGAATTTATCCAACCCCCTTTGAAAGCCATCCAAATGGGTGGCCACCACTCCATCTTGTGGGAGTGAATTCCGCAATGTAACTTTCTTTTATCTGTCCTGAATCTCCCACCGATCAGCTTCATGGGAGGGCCCTGGGTTCTAGCATTTTGAGAGAGGGAGAAAAAGGTCTCCCTGTCCACAACCTGGTCTGTTGCTAGACTCTGTGTGAGGTCTTCCTTAGCCTCTTTCCCTCGGCCTTCTACGATTTCCACCCCGTCTCTTCTCTCTTGTTTCTTCAAATTTGTCTCCCTTCTGCCTCCATCTTCCCTTTAGGATGGCCACATGTCCTGCTTTATTATCCTCTCTTCGAAGGCCTGCCGGGTTGAAAGATATAAGAACCCTAAGAAGGGAGAGCAAGGCCTGGGGGTTGCCCATCAACAGGTAGCACCTGGAGTGGTGAATGAGCAGGCAGGCCACACTGCTCACTTGACCACCATCTCCCCCACTATGGAGAGGTGTATTGTACTTCTGTTTAAACTATGATCACGTAAGTAAGCATATGCAAAATTACAAAAATACGTGGCTGCTTCTGTCGATGGAATGATGCATTTCCTCTTTTTTGGCGATGTGTACCTTACTTCCCTCTCCCTTAATTCCTTTAAATCAAATCCTGGGCTGACCTTTTTCGGGGGGGGGGGGGCTTCCTGTCACTTAAGCCCTAAGAGAAGCACACCCAGTTCACACAATCAAAATAAGCCCCCGTGGCTTAAGCCACGGAGGCTTGTGGCGAGCCACTGCCTGCGCTGGGCGAGATTTGCATAATCACTGCCCGGCTGCGGCAACTGAACCCCGGGCGGCATGGCTTGTTGGAGCGTTAACACGATTCTCGAACAACCCTACAACAGCCCATGGGTTACTTGAGGGTTGTTTGGAAAGGAAAGGAACCTCTCGTGCAAGCACTGAGTCATTGCTGACTCTTGGAGGGACGCCAGCTTTCGCTGACGTTTTCTTGGCAGGCCTTATAGCGGGGTGGTTTGCCGTTGCCTTCCCCAGTCGTTATTACCTTTCCCCCAGCTAACTGGGTACTCATTTTTACCGACCTCGGGAGGATGGGAGGCTGAGTCGACCCGAGCTGGCTGCCTGAAACCAGCTTCCGCTGGGATCGAACTCAGGCCGTGGGGAGAGTTTCAGCTGCAGAAACTGCTGCTTTACCGCTCTGCGGTAAAGGACAGGCCCATAGGGTTGCTAGGCTTCTGAGGCTGAGACCCAGATATGTGGGGAAAGAACCTGGGCACTAAATGGTGCTACCTGGTAGACCAGGGGTCAGAGTTTGGGAGGGTGGGGCAGAGCCGAGGAGCATCCGGTGGGGGCAGAAGCAAGTGTGTTCTGAGCCTCGCAGTTCCTGGTGGTGTCTTAGGGGTAGAAGGGAAACAAGTGAATATTCGTGTCTGGTTGCATATTTCTGGGCATTACTGGGGAGAGACAGGGAGCTGTGGAGCTGTTTTCCATCTTTGGTAGCCACTTCTCACCCTCCCCCACCCCACCCCCTCTCTCAAGTCCTGTCTGAGCATGCAGGCAGAGGAGGCACATCTTTAGTGAAATTAACCGTGGGTTTAAAGAAGCATGATATTGACAGAATGTGGCACTTTTGAAAAAGGTCCTCTTAATAGCATGCCAAGAGTAGATGCTTTCATTATTGCTATTACCACAGCTACAGATGAATGTTAATTGCCTTGGACTGCTCACAGATCTTGATCAATAGGATTTTGCTGGCCTCCCCACAGCATGAAGCGCAGCAGCAAGAAGGCGCACTCAAATGTCTCTCTCTGGCAGTGTGTACATTTGTGAATAGACCTTTCGTTGTTGGCTTAATAATAAAAAGATGTGTACGCGGAGATCTCTGATTATTTCCAGAACGTTCTGAGGCCGGCTTTCTCTAGCCTTGCAGCAAGAAAACGGCACAAATGGGATGTATCTTCACAAGTGCAAATGTTACGCAGATTGTTAATTGTGTACCAAATAAAACGGGAAGCTCTGACGTGACCCCTTCAGTGTTGAGCTCGTTGTTTTAGTCTGTCTCAAAGTAGAGTGCAGGAGGAGGGAAGAGGGGCTGTGAAAGACCCCCAGGAGGAAGAAGCCGGAGCCAAGAAATGCGTGTGCCGCAGCCAAAGATGCTTTCAGCTAGACTTTGAAAGCTGATAGTGTGAGTGTTGAGTTGACAGCAGGGGGTTGTAGACCATCCGTGTTGGTGGCTTTCAAGGAACATTTTTTTCCCCCTAGGAAGAAAGTGCACCACGGAGCGCCCAAGGCGTTATCTGTTTGGATGATGCAAGCTTGGACTATTATAGTAGCTAAAACTCAAGAGGCACATAATTGGATTGGAGTGTGTGTGTGTGTGTGTGTGTGTGTGTGTGTGTGAGTGTGTTCAAGACCTTCACAGGCTTTGAAAGATGTCTGTTTCCTTTTCCTTTACAGGATATCCTTGTTTCCCAAATGTTTTTAAAAGTAGAGATATCAGAGGCAGTGAGCCTATATACAAGTATTGCTGGGGAACATGGGCAGGAGGGTAGTGTTGCATCCATGTCCTCCTTTTGGGTTCCGAGTCGACAGCTATTTATTACTAGAGAGACCCTTGGCCTGATCCAGCAGGGCCCTTCTGATGTTCTTGGGTGTTCACCATCACTTCAAAAGCTAAAATAAATTGGTGCTTTGCATGTGACATGTTTGAGTTTAGAAGCACGTTTCAAATGCTTAAAAGGTTATCACACAGAGGAGGGCCAGGGACTCTTCTTGATCATCCTAGAGTGCAGGACACGGAATAACGGGCTCAAGTGACAGGAAGCTAGATTCCAGCTGGACATCAGGAAAAACTTCCTGACTGTTAGAGCAGTACGACAATGGAACCAGTTACCTAGGGAGGTGGTGGGCTCTCCCACACTCGAGGCCTTCAAGAGGCAGCTGGACAACCATCTGTCTGGGATGCTTTAAGGTGGATTCCTGCCTTGAGCAAGGGGTTGGACTCGATGGCCTTATAGGCCCCTTCCAGCTCTACTGTTCTATGATGCTATGATTCTGTGATTCTATAAGTTCTCCGTGGTGCTTCATTGCTGATGTGGTTGATTACCAGTAGTCTTAGCAGCAGCATTACTGGAATAGGGTGGTTACCCAGTGCACCTATCTTATGAGTCACCAGAGAGTGGTCACACAAGAGACAGGTAATTTGCACGTGGGCAGTTTTTCTAGTGATCTGTTGCAGAAAGGGTCTTTATAACAGTCTCTCCTTCAGGTCCAAGGTTGCCATTTCCCCGTTGCACGCTGCTTAGGTGCTACTGAGAAGATAGGTAATTTTTCTGGGCTTTTGAAGCTGCATATGCCTACAGCTGTTTATGCCCACATGTGGATTTTCATAGGGTGGGATCTCTGCTAGGCCTGACACTGGGAGCGTGGCTAGCAGCGTGGCCCTGCTCACCACGTATAGCCTGCTCCACATGAGTAACAAGGGCTGAGGTTGAGGTCCAAACCAGCGGCCAGCCCTGTGTTAATAACCAGCGGCCAGCCCGTGTTAATAACAAACGCTGCCATGTTTCTTTTAGAGTATGGTGCATTGTCTAAGTGGCATTCATTTTTAAATTACAGGCATGATGGGTCCGGTGTCTTCTGTCACATTTCCCCACTCCTATTAATAGCAGTGATGTGGGGCAGAAAACAGTTCTTCTGTTTTAAGTTTTTCCACAGACGTTTTTAAATTTCTAACACTGTTGTTGTATAGAACTAATTAAGAAACAATAGCAGTCAATTTGGGCAGTTCCAGAGTTGTAATTAACCTTTTTTATTCAGGTGAGTGTACCTTGGAAGCATTCATATATAAATGCGCACAGCTCTTTGGAAGTGTTAAAATTAGTATGTTTACAGGTTTCAGTGTCTTCATTTTTCTCCCCTGTTAAAAATTAAGCAGTGCGTTGGAAATCTGTGGTATTTAGTTGTCATGTCTCAAAGCATTTATCCGTATTTCAGTTAAAATAATTTCCAAGTAAAGCTTTGAAATCGTTTGAATCTAACATTTACAACACATTAAATGCACTTCATTATTACTTTTCCTTAAACAAATACTTCCGTTCAAATTCTTCTGGCAGTTGAAGTAAAAAAAAAACCCCACACCTTTTGAGATACTTCTACATCGTGTAAAAATAGTGGGCTATTTTGTGCTTTTGTTGACTAAATGTAAGTCGGTGACGCTAAATCGGGTCCGAATAGATTTTGGGCCGCGGTAAATTTCCCAATCCAAAATGTTCCTATGGTAATTCCACTGCACGTTCAAGAAGCTGTGAACTTGGAGTCGTCGTTTTCGGCAGCATCACCAGAGCATCCAATAGTTCCCTGTGCAGGGCCAGCATTAAGGGTTGGCATCAAGGGCTGGGCACCTGTTGAGACCCTTACCTTAACAAGGGCCTATTGTTCACTCCTCGAACCCCTGGCTGTGCTGCTGCTGACTGTGGATGCTAGATGTTCACCTGGCCCCTCTAAGCAAGTGAGCAGTCACAGGAGGAAGGAGAAAGAGGAGTTGCCTAGTTTGCCTTGCCCTTTCTGCCTTTAGTCCAGGGGCGGATCTACACAGTGCACTGAAGGTGCTTGCATGCGCCTGCAATGCGCCCCGAAAGTGACTGTGTAGATCCTGCCCTAAGAGGCGGAGGAGGCGGCGGCTGGGGAATCCGGCCACGTCCTTGCCGCCACCGCCACCTCCCCGCAGGCCTCCTGCTGCCGGTGAAAGAGCCACTCGGCGGAAGAAGGCGGGGCGGAGAGCGGAAGAAGCTCTCCGACCCGGGTGGCTCTTTCGCCGGCAGCAGGAGGCTGGCAGGGAGGTGGGCGGCGGCGGCAAGGACGCGGCCGGATTCCCCAGCCGCCTCCTCCTCCTCCTCCTCTTCCTCCGCCTCTTAGGGCAGGATCTACACAGTCGCTTTCGGGGCGCACTGCAGGCGCATGCAAGCGCCTTCAGTGCGCTGTGTAGATCCGCCCCTGGTCTTTTCTTTCTTTCTTTCTTTCTTTCTTTCTTTCTTTCTTTCTTTTTTTAAAAAGATGTGTTTAATTGCCACACAAGTGCAGAAATGCATCCTTGGCCTAATCTACACCAAGCAGGATATTGCACTATGAAAGCGGTGTATAAAAGGCAGGAGCCACACCAAGCAGGATATAGCGGGATGAAAGTGGTATATATGTATCAATCAGCCCCAACAGTTGTCAGTGCACTCCACTACTATATAAAGTAGTAGTGTGACTCCTGCCTTTTATATGCTGCTTTCATACCGCTTTCATAGTGCTGTATCCTGCTTGATGTAGATTAGGCCCTTGACATTTTTTGATATTTATGTGACCAAACCCCCAATCCCTCCGTTTTCGTAGCTGGCTTTTAAGGAATTAGCTAGACCTACCAGTTATCCCACGACGGAGGAAGGAAGATCTCGTGTTGTGTTTAACGCGAGATCCCTCCTCTGTTTACACGTGAGGTGCAACGACCTCAGAAGGAGAGGTGTCGCACCCGCCATTTAAAAAAAAATTCAAGCAACCGGAGCGCACGAACGCTCATGCGCAAAAGGTAAGTCGTTTTTTAAATTTTAATTCCTTTCCCCACTTCCCCCACTCAGCCCAGGACCGCGGAAAAACCGGGGCCAAAGGCGAGATCCCGGGACAAGGGAGGGATCATCCCTCCCTGATCCCGGGATCCCCTGTGCATCATGTGGATGCACAGGAACGATCCCAGGATTCACCCAGGGATAAAGCCCCTTCTAGTCTTCGTGAGGGGAAGAGAGAAGTCGCCTCTGTCCCTCCCTTCGCATCCCACCCAGCAGTTCTAGATTTAGAAACCCCGGAGATGGGGCTTTGTAATGGAAATGTCTACACAAGAGTTATAATTTTCTTCTTACTTGACGCCCTGAGTGAATTAAAGAGCTCTGGGAGGACACGGCATTTTTCCTTTTCCTGTTGTCAGTGGGAGAGGCGCTTGACTGGTGACAATCAAATTATGGATCTGGGTTGCTCCAGAATCTAAACCTCTCTGCGTTGCAGCTTTTTCCTCAAATAAGCAATAGGCTTCTCAGTTAGCTACAACAAAAAGAGACCACGACAACTTACCCCATCCCCGTGCCAAGCACATCTGCGTTCCCTCAAACACTGCCACTGCATGACTAACGGCATCCGTCTTGACACATAAGGGACCTGCATGATAAAGTAGCCTGCATTACAAATAATAGTTTTTTAGCGTGTAGGAATTTGACACATGGGATTTTTTTGCAGGCTTTTGGCTCGCCGGAGTTACTATGGCTACGCTATAAACACTTGGCAGGAAATGACTTTTTGTTCAGCCACAAGGCAATAGCATTTGATGTCAGTGGACGGCTACTACTCTTTTGATTGGGTTTGGAACGAGGGAGAAACAATGCCGAGATGAGTGCGGGTGCCAAGTAATCATTTCAGAGGCCTTAGATCATTTCTTTATTGGGGGACTCATCAACCTGGCAGGTAGGAAGACTTTGACAAAACACTATATTCCCCTGATTCCGAAAGAAGTTTCTGTATTGCCTTTCAAGATAGAACCACAGATAATACCAGTTTGTCTTTCCAACGTAAGTCCTTTGTGGGTGTATCTACAGCTTTGGGAGGTGTGTGTGTGGGGGGAGAACTCAATCTCATCCAGTGTACAAAAACATCCCAACTTACTCTCCCGAAGACAGTGCTTACTCATCATAAGTGAACAGTTCTTTTAAAGCGTGCTGTGATTACTAAGGGCTCATCTACACCAAGCAGGATATTCCACTATGAAAGTGGTATATAAAAGGCAGGAGCCACACCAAGCAGCATATAGCAGTATGAGAGCGGTATATAGTATGTCTCAAGAGGCCCCAACAGAGGTCAGTACACTTCAGTACTGCTATAAAGCAGTAGTGTGGCTCCTGCCTTTTATATACCACTTTCATAGTGGAATATCCTGCTTGGTGTAGATGAGCCCTACGTCTCCTCTCCTAGATGTGTCTTGTTCTTAAAGGTTCTTTCTGCATTTGTCCGGGTGTCAGAGGGAGAGCAACGCTCCTAGTGTCACGCAATGAGCTAGACAGGGATTTGGACCAAGTCTGACCATCACTGAACCACACTCCTCTTTCTTCCCCATCTGCAGTGTTTAGTACTGGAAACAAAGCCCTGTCAGAAGAGACTGAAAGAACTGGGCATGTTTCGCCTAGAGAAGAGGAGATTGAGGGGGGAGACATGAGAGCACTCTTCAAATACTGGAAAGGTTGTCACACAGAGGAGGGCCAGGATCTCTTCTCGATCCTCCCAGAGCGCAGGACACGTAATCACGGGCTCAAGTTAAAGGCAGCCAGATTCCAGCTGGACATCAGGAAAAACGTCCTGACTTTTAGAGCAGTATGACAATGGAATCAGTTACCTAGGGAGGTTGTGGGCTCTCCCACCCTAGAGGCCTTCAAGAGGCAGCTGGACAGCCATCTGTCAGGGATTCTTTAAGGTGGATTCCTGCACTGAGCAGGGGGTTGGACTCGATGGCCTTATAGGCCCCTTCTAACTATACTATTCTTTGATTCTATAATTCTATGATTTGGGCACAATTTTGGGGAAAATCTTAAATCTTTTGGATGCCTAACAGCATTATGCTAGTACCTAGGAGCTTGAACGTATCATGTTGCTCTGTGCAATGCAGTTCCCTAAACTCCGTTAGAGGCTTCACCACACCCAAGTTGAATCTGGTTCCTACAAATATTGAATTTGAACCCTGTGTGTGTATGTATGTGTGTGTGGTCATTTTTATAAAAGTTCATGAAAATCCAGTGTAATGTGTAGAACAGCCCCTTCACCAAACTGGTGCCCTCCAGATGTTTTCGACTACGACTCCCAGAATCCCTGATCATTGGCCATGCTGGCAGAGAGTAGTGGGTTTTGAAGTCCCAAAGATCTGGAGGGCACCAGGTTGAGGGAGGCTGGTTGCAGAAGCAAAACGTTTTTAAATGGAGGAATGAAGGGGAAGGCACTGTCGCTTGCATATCTGTGCCAGCTTTAGAGGGTCGAGGGACTTCAAGAGGCACTTGGCTTTTCCAGTGTAAGTAGCGTCAAGGGACCTTGCTCTTTCAGCCCTCCTTCTGTCAGGGACTCTTTGTTGGCAGATTTCAGGTAGTTCAAGCAATTTGCTCGTGGCGTCTGGTGCTCTTATAAGAGCCGTTTGGCAACCGCAGGTGCTACGTGGCCCTTCGGTAGTGATTTAAGAGTGGCTGGGGAGCAAAAGCTTTCACAGGAACAAAAAGAATAGGAGATAGAAAGTGGAAAACATTGGGGGAAATGGAGAATCATCTATCGCAGAAATCGGATTTAATTGTCTCCGAGCTGCTTCCCCTAAAAACATGGGAAAAGATGATGATTATGGAAGTTCTAGGTCGCTATATCATTTGGGCTCCCAAGGTTGGTATTGATCAGGCAAATTGTGTAAATATTCCCCAAATTTCCCATTTTCAGGAGAAACCCCTCCCTCTTGCGTCCCTGCCTGTGAAGAGAGTTGCCTGACAAATCGGAGTGACATCTCATGCATCTGATGAAATGGAGTCCAGTCCACAAAAACCAATTTGGGGTTAGCGATAGCAGGGTCCATCTGGGGAGAACAGGTGTGTCTTGCTGCCCGCCGCACAATAAATTTGTTTCCTGATGAAATGCCAACAAGGTGGAAGTCCGGGGTGTACAGCTCATACAGAGAGGCTGCCACTTGCCACTGAAGAGGAAGGTGGATTTGCTTTAAAAACAGCAGCAGAACAGCCTCTGCTGCTAACTCACTTCCCCCTCCCCAATTCATCCATTCATTTATTGCATTTATATCCTGCCTTTTTCCCTCTAAAGAACCTAAGGCGGCATACAAAATTCTCGTCTCCATTTTATCCTCGCCACAACAACCCTGTGAGGTAGGTTGGGCTGAGAGTCAGTAACTGGCCCAAAGTCCCCCAGTGAGCTTCCATGGCCGAGTGGGGACTAGAACCCGGATCTCCCGACTCCCAGTCCAACATGCTAGCCACTACACCGCAGTGGCTCTCAATGCCGGAGAGAAATTTGCAATGCCAAGTGAGAGATTCAGAACCACAGCTACAGATTTGTTATGATTTTTCACACGTTGGGTCCAACTGTCAGTGGATGGATGTGGCATTTTTATCCTGCTGCTCTGTCGTCGCCACTCCCGGCCTTAACCTTTCCATGCCTCATAAGTCTCGCCTTGGAAATGTAGACCAATACGGCAGCTCTTCTGGAACGGATCCTTAGAGCGCTGTCGTTAGCACTGTCGCCATGCGGGAGCTTGCCTGCCTTTGCCAACGTAAGGTGCCCCAGAGGTCTTGAATTGAGGACTATAGCCGAGGTGCAGAATCTCCAGCCCTCGGAGGCTTACGACCTTTGTGCAGGATGAAGGGAGAGGAATCCCCTGACAGGGAAAGCCCATGTACAGTGAACCCATGTACACTCCTGCTTTCGATGGGAGGCAAAGGATGAGGCTTGCTAAGTCATCCACAAAGCTTTTATTAAGCAACAAACGCCTCTTCTACCTGAGTAGAGTCTAACCTCTTGGAAACGTCCCCCTAGGCAAAACTATGCAAACTAAGCAAGACAGTTGTCCGCTCAAGAAGAATAGGAAGCCACTTCTCAAACGCCTTGACTTCAAAGAGCCTGGTGCAGAGGCAGGTTCTGGCATAATCAAACCGACTTTCTCACGCCTTCCTTCCATGCCATGCATTTGAACTTCCGGCGGACCCTAGCATCAGCTAGCTTGTCGGGACGCTCACCTCTGGAAGAATGTGTAGGATTTGGCCTTGAGGAAATAAGCTCTGGAGAGGGCTGACTCCCAGCTGGGGAATCGCCCGTGAGAGCTTCCTCCCTCACTGGTACAGGCTGGTGTCTGGCACTGCGTCTTCTAGTTCTGAACCTGATTCTGGTTGATTACCTGAAACATCTTCTCCCAAAACAGGGGCAGTAGGGTTAGACATGACAGTACCTGGACCATGCGCAGGGTGGAAGATCATCTGAGCACTTCAGCGAGGGAACGGATGACGACAGATGGGCATGGCCGTGGTCTTGCTGGCTGTGGCCACACACCCGTGGAATCCTATGACCCACAGGGGGCTGGGTAGCCACCCTCGCCCCTTTTAGTTCTGCACACCCCTGGACTTTGGCAACCAGACCCAAGTGCCTTACACTCTGCTACTGTGGTAGCTTCCATAGGTGAGAGCAGTGCAGCTGGCCAGAAGACGGCATTGCAGCTTCTAGTTCAGCACTTGTCAGGTGGGGAACAGCAGGAATCCACTTGCTCCTAGACATCTCAGGCTCCTCAATGCGAGCCACACGTGGCTTGAGTAAAGGCCCACCTCGCAGCTGGACTGTTTCTGTCTCCTAACCTGCCCCATGCTGGCTTTGCCACCACATCATCAGTGCTGCTCTCTGCCACTTTTCTGCCCCGCCACATGCAGTCGGGACCTTAGTTTCAAACAAAGCCGTCTGCACAGCCCAGCGAGAGGCACCTTTTGTCTCATGTGTTAGCGGCTCTGCAAACGACAGCCCCGTGTCGCATCCGTGACCTGAGGTGCACATCGCCCCCTGACCATGAAACATGCAGCAACGTGAAACTCTAGCCATGGTACCTCTCCAAAAGGATCCGGAGGCGTGAACTCAGTCAAACCCCATCTTCGATAATACTCTCAGCTTATCTAAATTCATTCTTCAATGTCATTTTGTTTTTTAGCATTTCCCCCCTGTCGAATTATTTTGTGGCATCACACTTAAGCAGTTGCAGAGTTTTATCCCTTGAGGTTGTTGGGTTTCTCTCTCTCTGTCTCTGTCTCTCTGTCTCTCTCTCTGTCTCTCTCTCCCTCCCTCTCCAGTGATCGAAGAAATTAATTCCTCAGCATACGGCCTCAATTTCAGCTTGTGGTATATAATCTTTCTGGATGAAAGGCATATTTCCATAAACGTAAGAGACTTTATTGTGAAGATAATGCACTCTTAGAATTGCCGACTGTAAAGCGGAGATGTAGAAGGAGTGCTATTGCTTGACTTTCTCTCTCTCCCCCCCCCCCCCGGTGCTTTCCCCCCTCCTGCTCCTACAACAATTAGGTATTAAAGCAACGAGGGGAGAGAGTGCTTGCTATATCTTCTGCGTGTGGATTATTCACAGATATGCCTCTTGGCAGAACAGCATGTACGCTTCCAGAGAGCTAGGGAGGAAAGAGGCAGCCCGTGTAATGGGAGGAGGGGCGAACTGATGCCTCAGGAGCCATCTGCAACTTCTGGGCAACTGAATCAGCTGAACCGAAATAAAACTGGAGGGGGGGAAGAATCATAGAATAGTAGAGTTGGAAGGGGCCTATAAGGCCATAGAGTCCAACCCCCTGTTCAGTGCAGGAAAAGAAAAGAAGCTCTTTAGGACACCTCTAGCTGAGAGGGACACGAACACCTTCCTCTTGTCCTATTCCAGTGGTTCTCAACCTTCCTAATGCCGTGACCCTTTAATACAGTTCCTCATGTTGTGGTAACCCCCAACCATAAAATTATTTTCGTTCTTGTCTACACGATCCATTGTCATGGGATGGTTTGCTAATGAAAATAATACATAACAATAGCTTTAATAATACAAAAGATGATACATGACATAGTTCAGTCAATACAGTTTCCTAAGACCATCGGAAATATGTGTTTTCCGATGGTCTTAGGCGACCCCTGTGAAAGGGTAATTCGACCCCCAAAGGGGTCCCGACCCACAGATTGAGAACCGCTGTCCTATTCCCTCTAATTCCATGTGTTGGGATTGAGGAGGCAGGAAGGGAAACCTATGAAGTTCATCCAGAGCAGGTGGAGGAAAAGATGTGGGTGCTTGGTGCTCAGCTCCAAGAGTAGATCTGTAGGCCGTTGTCTGGCAAAAAGCCAGCAGACAAGTAGCAGCCTGGTAGTGTGGAAGAATTATTTATTTCTTTATTTCACTTATATACCGCTCCCATAGCCAGGGCATAATAATTGTTGCCTGCCTCTCCCTCTGGATCATCATAAAAGATGAAACCTGAATGGAAAGTAATTATGCTTATAACTTTGGGTGGTAAAAAAGGTTTACTGTATTATGAACATGCATTTATTTATGAACATTTGTTTATAAAAATAAATAAAATTATTTTCCGGGGGGGGGTGGAAGCCCCTTCCAACTCTACTATTCTATGATTCTGTGAAGGAAGGTAGAAACTTTGATAGCTTTATATTAGGTAGAGGAGTGTGATTGGCCCTCTGATGTCACCCAACGTCCCACAACAGAGGTTGCTGCGAAGGAGTATGGTTTTCCATAATCATTTGCATCAGAAACTTTCCTGATGACCTAAATTGATTTGGCGTCTGATTTTATTTTTTATTTATTATTACATTTCCATACCCCGCCCCATAGCTGAAGCTCTCTTGGGCGGTTTATTTGGAAATTTCAAAAAGGTCTATTTGGAAATGATCTAATTTGACTGGTATTTTCACCACTCATTCTGTTATGCTACTGTAATTTTATGAAGGGGAATGTAATTGTAGAAATGGCTTTTCCAGTACAAAATATGTAGTAGAGGGTAAATGTTCCACCCCAAAATGACTGTTGTTGAGCGGGTGTCCCAGATGGAGTCCCAGATGGAACTGTTTGAAGTTCTCTCCTCTGATCAGAGCTCTTTTGGTCCAGGAAACAAATGCCTGATCCGTAAGGCTCCAGGTTTATTTGTTGAGATTCATTCCCAGCCCTTCAAATACACTATCTGGGTGAGTTAGAATGAAATACTATTTACAAACGCACCATAAAATAGCTAATGATTGAACTAAGTTAAAAACATCAACTCTATGAATCATAGAATAGTAGAAAGGGGCCTATAAGGCCATCGAGTCCAACCCCCTGCTCAATGCAGGAATGAAAGAAGAACCGAAATGAAACAGATGGAAATTTTGCAAAGGTTAAAGCTTGGGGATAATCAGAAGGCATTCGTTTGGCGTTGGGAAGACATCAGAGAGGGCACCAAGTGAACTTCTTTGGAGGGAGCGTTCCAAAAGGGTGCCATCACTGAAAAATCCCCCTGATAGCTACCCATCACACCTCAAGATGACACAGAAATCTGGAGAAGAGCCTCTGATGAGGCAGGTACATATGGGGGGCAAGTGGTCCTTCAGGTACCCTGGCTCCAAAACTTGATGAGTTTTAAAGCTCAAGACCAGGCCCAGGAACTGTCTGGGGTGGGAGCAGTGCAGTTGGTGAAGCACCCGTGTAATATTCTCAGAACACCCTGTCCCAGTTATCAGTCTAGAAGCTGTATGCTGAACTAACTGCAGTTTCAGAGACAGTCCCAAGTATAACACCCAACCTGGCGGTTACCAAAGCACGAGTCGCTGAGATCAAGCTACTTCTGGCAGGTAGGAGATAGTGAACCAGCTTAAACTAATGAAAGGTAGCATGTGCCAGTGGGGATATCTGTGCCTCCAGTGATGGAGCACCCCAACCTGCAAACCTGTTCCTTCAGAGGGTGTGCAACCCCATCCAAGCCAGGTGATTACCAGTTGCCCCGGCAGACCAACTACCTACCGATAGCACCCCCATCTTACTTGGATTGAGCCTCCATTTGTTGGCCCTCATCTAGTCCACTAGTTCAGCACTTCCATATCTCAGTTGAATTAGATGAAACAGCGAAATAGAGCTGTGTGTCATCTGCATATTGATGGCGTCCTGACCTTGAACTTCTTGATGACCTCACCCAGCAGTTCCAGGTAGATGTTAAAAATGTAGGGGACAAGAGTGAACCCTGTGGGACCCATGGCAGAAATGCCAAGGAGCTGAGCTGTAGTCTCTCACCACCAGCTTCTGGAATTGACAATTCAGGTAGGAATGGAACCACCATAAAACGATGCATCCAATTCCCAATCCAGACAACCTATCCACCAGGCTACCATGGTTGATGGGATCCAAAGCAGCTGAGAGGTCCAGGAGGAGTCAATAGGATCACGCTGCCTCTGTCTTTCTCCTAGCACAGGTCATCCATCAGGGCAACCAAGGCAGTTTCTGTAACAAACCAGGCCTAAAGCCTGATTGAAATTAAAAATCAGTGTCATCCAAGAGTGCTTGGAGTTGCACAGCCACCAAGCCCTGCCAAACCGAACAGTGCCAGCAGTCAGATTGCGAGTTTTGGAGGGACCGCATAATTGAGAGGCACAGGCAGCAGAGCAGCTGATAGATGAGAGAACTGGGCAGGGGCTCTCGGGAAGGTATTGTGAGGGACAAAGATGGGCTTTGCAGCTCTTATGGAGACTTTAGTTTGCCTCTGCCTTCAGTCTTGGGCTTAGAGACTTGGCCACCTTAAAACTGCTTCACAAGTGTAGCTATGCCTCTTGGTTTCTTTTGATTTTCCTTGATGTCCTGCAGTTAAAGGTATGCATGGACTCTCTGGAAGAGTTTGAGTTGGAATGTAAGTTCTGTCTGGGGAACTTGATTCACCGTGGATCCTTCAGGTTGCATTTTGATGCTGTAGTCATCCTGTATCTGTGTGCTCCCCAAGCAGGATTACCTAGTCATTTAGAAATAGATACTGTAGTCCTTGTACTGCTTTTTAGGGACATTGGCTTCATATCTACTGAGTTGAGGGCATCAAGGGTTGTGGCCAGAAATGAGAAGCATTCTATAACTGATCATGAAAGTTTGTTACAAGCCAGAGATGGTCGAGATGGTCTTTGTTTTATAGATACCTGAATAGGCTTTATAGATTCCTGAATAGGCTTTATAGATTCCTGAATAGGCTTTATAGATATCTGAATAGGCTTTCCTGTTTTTGAGGTCTAATCCACCAGCACAAACCCTCTTGAAACCGACACAAGTGGTGCCTTTGTGCAGTTTTCATTTGTTTCGCTGTGGCTTGT
The DNA here is from genome assembly GCF_023053635.1 of Elgaria multicarinata webbii. Classification (NCBI taxonomy): domain Eukaryota; kingdom Metazoa; phylum Chordata; class Lepidosauria; order Squamata; family Anguidae; genus Elgaria; species Elgaria multicarinata. The sequence goes on along the minus strand of NC_086190.1, from coordinate 15,238,832 downwards.
GTAAGAAAGCTTCTTGGTAAATTGGGCCCGTTGTAACTCCTTGAGAGGATTATCCTTCATTTGGAGCGATAGTAAAGCCTTAGAAATAGAACTGCAGAGGTTACTTGCCCATAGAAGACATTTACTAGCCTACCTGCCCATGCCGTCCAGCATAAATCATTTAATGGAAGTAAAATAAATAAAAACATCTCATACTCATTCAGTGCATGAAAGATTTCCTACCTGCTCATCTGAGGCCTGTTTTGCTATGCAAGCTGCCTTGAGCTTTTCGTTGAAAGGCAGTATATACCGGATTTCTTTGATTCTAAGACGCCATCGATTGTAAGACGCACGCTAATTTCAGTACCACCAACAGAAAAAAAGCTTTGATTCTAAGAAATAATAAACACACCTGTGATTCTAAGACGCACCCCGTTTTTAAAGATGTTTATATGGGGAAAAAGTGCATCTTAGAATCGAAGAAATACAGTAAAAGAAATAATTTGAATTTGTCATAAGGTGAGTAACTATTTTCAGGACTGCTTTGTTATCTCAACCTTAAATGCTGGGGTCTTTTTCTGATTATTTTCAGGAACCGCTTTCTGTTAATGCAGCACTTCTAATTTTACAGCTTCTTTTATATGATTAAAATTGGGGTGAGCGGGGAAACAAACCACAAGATTGTGCCAAGCCTTGTTGTCATTCTAGAAAGTTCTGGTCCTTACAAGGGCATTCTCATGTAGCTCACCTAGTTCCCGCTACGACTGGGTACTTTGGTAGTCACAATTAGAAGCAAAAATAGGGTTATCACTGCTGATTTTTTGATGGCAATTCAGGAACAAGACATTTGGTTCCCATCTTGCTTGGCTTCACTGAGAGGTTGTGATCTGGTCATTGTGCCAGCTTTAATTACGGGATAGCTCAGACTTTGCTTGTTTTCATGACAATACCCCTGGGAATTGTCGTTATGTTTTGTGCAATGCTGTTCCGAAACACAATGTAATCCATGCTTGGTATTTCTTTTCCATGTACCAGATCACATTTTATAGTATTGTTTGTTGTGATTCTCTGTCATATATGTTTATCTAAGACACGCTGTTGGTTATCTTATGCCAAGATAAGGAAAGCAACGGCCAGAAATTTAAACGAAATCTCTCTTTTTTTAAAGATTGCGTATATATTGAGAGTCGCCGACCAAACACTCCATACTTCATCTGTAGCATTCAAGACTTCAAATTGGTAAGCAGTGATAACCATTTTCTTTTTTTAAAAAAAATGTGTAACCTTTTCTCAATCCTGATTGCAATGGCATTTCTTCATTCACTTTCCACGCCTATGGCAGTGTGTAGCAGAAAGCACACGCACACTGTTCTTGTAGAACTGGCTTGAGGATGTTTCCTTCTTAAATCTGTCGCCACCGTGTGAACTTTCCTAAACCTTGATCTGCGGAATCCAGATCTGCGGCGTTTGCTTGTGAAGAAGGAGGCAGCCCTGTTAGCAAGTCTGTCTTTAATTCTCCTTAACAGCTCGGAGCATGGACAATTAGTAAGGCAAGTTGGTGAGACAGACCCTGAGTTTGCAGAGCACATTGTTACTTCAAGAATTCTAATTTAAGTATTGTTACTAAAGAACTTTACAATAAAGCAAGCAGAGAAAGTACATATAGGAAAACAATCCAGTGATTTTTCTAGCTAAGGCTCACTATCTTACAATTCTAACTTAGGGCTCATATACACCAAGCAAGATATTCCACTATGAAAGTGGTGTGAAAGCAGTATTATTATTATTATTATTATTATTATTATTATTATTATTATTATTATTATTTATTTATATAGCACCATCAGTGTACATGGTGCTGTACAGAGTAAAACAGTAAATAGCAAGACCCTGCCGCATAGGCTTACAATCTAAACAGGAGCCACACTACCGCTTTATAGTGGTATTGAAGTGCACTGACAACTGTTGGGGTCCATTGACACATACCATATACCACTGTCATAGTGTTATATCCTGCTTGGTGTAGATGTGTCCTGGGCCCCAACAGTTGTCACTTGCTTTCAGGACCACTATAAAGCAGTAGCGTAGATCCTGCAGTGCACTTCAGTACCACTATGAAGCAGTAGTGTGGCTCCTGACTTATTTATATAACACTTCCAAAGTGGAATATTCTGCTTGGTATAGATGAGCCCTTATTTCAGTAAAACTTGCATTAAGGGATATGTTTCAGGCCAAAGGTAAAGCAGAGACAGAAGCATACTCAGAAATCACCCCCATTTTTTGGTGTATCCCAGAAGGGCAAAGACTGAGAAATGAGGGGGCACCTATTTAATCAAAAAGTATGCATGGGGTGTTTGTTCATGAGCTGAGCATCGCAGGACATGCATGTTTCGAAGTTTGCCTTCCCCAGGAACGAAGGAAAGGGAGGCATGGATTGGGCAGGGTACCTCAGATGGTTTTCAGGAAGGGAGAATATCCTTTTCTCTATTCAGGCGAAATCCCTTGATCTACACGCCGTCCTCATCTAGCTGTGATAGAAGGAAAGAGTCCCTGACAGGGATTTTTAAGAGGAACGGGGGTAGCCTGCTTTTTCCTATAGTGCATCTTTTGAGAACTTTTCAAAGGATGCCTTTGTCAGTGTCAAAAAGCTCCTCTAGCCTTGCTGCTCTCTGTTGTTGTTGTTATTGTTGTTGTTGTTGTTGTCGTTGTTCCTCCATCTCGATACCACTTGCCAAAGCTCTCTGGGCGGTTTACAACATAGGTTGTTTCTAGGTTTCACTTTGGATAAATGGAACGAATGGCTGGTCACCCATGTTTGCGGGGGGGGGGGGGGGAGAGAAAGGATCGTTACTACAATGGTATATTCTTATGCACTTCTTATTTATTTGTTTATTTATTTATTTATTACATTTATATACCGCCCCATAGCCAAAGCGCTCTGAGCAGTTTACAAAAGTTTAAAACCATAAAATTTATATATATACACACACACACACACACACACACATACACACACATATACACACACACATACACCAAAAAATATTAAAACCATCAAAAGCATAAAAACAACAATATTCATTTAAAACAGCTATTCAGTTAAAAAAACAGCAACTCAGCATATGTTCTGGGAGAAGAGAAAAGTCTTGACCTGGCACTGAAAAGATAAAAATGTTGGCACCAGGCGAGCCTCGTCGGGGAGATTATTCCATAATTGGGGGGCCACCACTGAAAAGGCCCTCTCCCTGGTTGCCATCCTTCGAGCTTGCCTCGGAGTAGGCACTCGGAGGAGGACCTTAGATGTTGAGCGTAGTGTGTGGGTAGGTTCATGTCGGGAGAGGCGTTCCGTCAGGTATTGCGGTCCCAAGCCGTGTCTTCTGGTGTCTTCCATCAGGGCAGATGAGGCTTGAAATGTGGAGGCTCAATGGACAGTTATAATTATTATTATAATTTATTTATATAGCACCATCAATGCACATGGTGCTGTACAGAGTAAAACAGTAAATAGCAAGGCCCTGCCGCATAGGCTTACATTCACACTTCTCTGGCCTTGCGCACCTGTTGAACTTTGTGTGCTTTAGGCTTCAACATGGGAAGCTGGTTTGCCTCAGGTCAGACTATTCATCCATCCAGCCCTTTCTGCACTTCTACTTCAGCAGAGCTTTGCATGGGGCCCCTGCCATCTAAGGTGAGGAGGACAGCTGTCAGGGCCTTCTCAGTGGTGGTGCCCCCATTGTGGAATGCTTTCCCCAGCACGGTTGGCCTGGTGCTTACCACGGTTTGTATTTAACCACTTGCCTGGTTGCCTGTGTGGAATTCCTGGTTGCCAGCGGTGAGTGCATTGAGCTCCCTGCTGGTGAGTGATTTGTCCCGTCTTCTCTAGCTTGCTCACCTTCCCCATTGATCGTGGAAAAGGTTAGCACCTTCCTCCACAGCTAGTGTAGAAGGAGATTGGGCTGAGAAAGCAGGGACATTGTCCTTCTTTTGCCCACCTAGGCTAGATCTACACCAAGCAGGATATGACACTTTGAAAACGGTATGAAAACTGTTAACTGAAGTGTGTCCTGGGCCCCAACAGTTGTCACTACTGTTATAAACCATTTGAAAGCAGTAGTGTAGATCCTGCCCCAGTCAGCTTCTGTACTGACTATGGCGTGGGATCTTCTGTACAGAAGGAGATCAGGCCGCCTCCTCACCTTTTTTGCAAACTGGGCCTGCACAGCTTGCCATGTACAAAGAGAGAGAGAGGCCTTTTCTACACCTGCCTTTTTTCCAGGGATCGACCTGGCATGCAAATGACACACAGGGGATCCCGGGAACAGGCAGGGATGATCCCTCAATTTTCCAGGGATAATCCTTAGGTGTAGAAAGAGAGAGAGAGAGAGAGAATAAGCTATATATTCCTGCTGCCTGCTTGGGACTTACAAAGCAGGTTATTTGTAAAGCACCTGATAGGCCATTGCTGGGCAACATCAGAACACAGGAAGCTTCCTTATACTGAGTCACATCATCGGTCCTTTTGGCTCCGTATTGCACTCCCTGGCAGCAGTTCTCCAGGGTTCTGGAGATGCCAGGAATTGAACCTGGGATGTTCTGCATGCAAGTTGGACTACCGCCCTTGGCTTGGTGGGCTGCAACATAAAAGTAGACGACAATCTTAACCTGGTGCTGAAAAGATGACAGTGTTGGCATCAGGTGGTCCTTGGTAGGGAGAGCATTCCACAATTGGGGGGCCACCACCAAGAAGGTCCTCTTCCTTGTTGCCATCCTTTGAGCGTCCCTTGGAGGAGGGCCTCAGATGATGAGCATAGTATACAGGTAGGTTCATATCAGGAGAGGCGTTCAATTCGGTAATCTAGTCCAAAGCCATGTAAGCCTTTACAGGTTAAAGCTTTTCTCTTTCCCCAGGCATTTAGCAATATGTGATGAGCTTTACTGATCCTAGATTTGTTTTTTTAAGCTGTTTATAGTTACTTTACATGTATGTTTCTGTGAATCTGTTATACGTTTTTGTAGTTTTAAATTTTGTGTATTGTTTTTAAGTGTTTTAATCTTATGTAAACCGCCCAGAGAGCTTCGGCTGTGGGGCAGTATACAAATGTTAATAATGATGATGATGAGTGATCAGTCCACCATTGTTGGATCACTCCAGCTATATGCTTTTGGAATCCCAAAAGAGGCTCAGGGATGAAATAGCCCTTTTACCCCTTTGCGCCCCCCCAAATGACCCCCGTCCAGAGGTCTTCTGTCTTTAAACCATTTCACTGTCATAACCAACTCGTCCCATCCTGCATGAATGGATGCAGGCCTGTTGAAGATATGGCACTTGCTCTCTCCTGCTGGGTGCTAGGCTGCGGCCTAAGCACAGCCCTACATTTCCTAGCCCGAGATGTAGGATGCCGACAGCTCTTTACGCCTTCTGATGTTGCCTGGCTCAGTTAGCATATGGCTGTGGATAAATAACCACGTTTTTATGTTGTGCATTAATGAGTTTATTTAGCTGCAATTTGTATATGCAGCATCAAAGACAGCCATGCCCCCGCCCCCCCCCCACCCCATAGCTGAGAGGCGAGATGTATTGTTTGACTGTACCATTTTGGAATGAATACACAGAAGGCAGTATCCCCGAGAGCAGCTGTGTGATCTGCTCTCAGCTGTACCTGACTAGGAGAACGAAGATGGCAGCATTATGTAAGATTTTTGGTTGCTTTTGAGGTCAGAGAGAGATATCACTTTTTAAAACCTAAATAAATACACACATTTGGGTGGCACGTTACTCATCCATGTAACCCGCCATCTGTTCCTTCCAAAAAACCGCTCTTTCCTCTTTCTCGTTTTCTCCCTTCCTTCTGGTTAATTTTGTAAAGTTGTGGTGTGGGAGAATGTGCTTCCTTTCCCTGGTTACTTTGACAGCCTGTTTCAATATTTATGTATCTGCTATTTTTACCTCCCGGAGATCTCAATTATGTACAGTTTCTCTCCTTACAGGTAATTTCCCCACATCCTTCTGATTTTTGGAGTCAATCCAGCTGCTTCGTTATTTTTTTTAAGTACCTTTTTTGGAGGGTTGCTTTTCAAATCATTCTCTCTATCCCCAATTTTTACTGTCTAGCAAATTTGTTAATACTACGCATGAACAGTACTCTGGCTTTCTTTTTTTCTTTTTTTAAAGTGATAGCTTTTAAGCTACCAGGCTCAGATAACGTTTTAAGATCCATTTATGCAATTTTGCGCATTAGCAGGTGCCTCAGTGCTCAGGAGGAATCTCTTCTGCAAAAACGTTGAATTACAGTGCAATAGTTGCCGTTCTGGGCAGAAATTCCTGCTGAGCAACAGTAATTGCTTAGGGTATTAGCAGCAATAAAAGCTGAAGCTTCTGTTGTCAGTATTGGTCTGGTACAACACATTAAAGCTGTCTGCAAAACAGCGTGGGAAGTGGAGCACAATATGTTTCAGTACCTTTATGTATATCTTCTTTTAAAACACACACACACACACACACAGAAAACCTGGAACCCAAAAACCTTGTCATGTTTTTTTTAAAAAAATCTCCTGCTTTTAGGTTTTGCATTTAGGTCAGGCTATCAATGATGTGTAATGCTAACAGTCATGCTGCTGTCTCTTTTATGAAATGGTCATATTTACAGCCTAGCTGACTGCTTCTCTTCCCCTCCTCCCTTTTCTCTTCTCTCTCTCTCCACCCCCTCCTCCCATGATATTTAAATTCCCAGATGATCTTCTCACTAGACTGTCAACTAATCTTAATCACAAATTCTGTAGTTAAATTCATGTATCCCCGGAACAACAGTGCACAACCCTGATCTCCTAACCATGATGAGGACATTGTGCCTACACTAGGACCTTTTTGGCCTCCTAACCATGATGAGGACATTGTGCTTACACTGGGACGTTTTTGGCTTCCTAACCATGATTAGGACATTGTGCCTACACTGGGACTTTTCCCCCCCTCTAACCATGATGAGGACATTGTGCCTACACTGGGACCTTTTTGGCCTCCTAACCATGATGAGGACATTGTGCTTACATTGGGACGTGTTTGGCTTCCTAACCATGATTAGGACATTGTGCCTACACTGGGACTTTTTCCCCCCTCTAACCATGATGAGGACATTGTGCCTACACTGGGACCTTTTTGGCCTCCTAACCATGATGAGGACATTGTGCTTACATTGGGACGTGTTTGGCTTCCTAACCATGATTAGGACATTGTGCCTACACTGGGACTTTTTCCCCCCTCTAACCATGATGAGGACATTGTGCCTACACTGGGACCTTTTTGGCCTCCTAACCATGATGAGGACATTGTGCTTACACTGGGACGTTTTTGGCTTCCTAACCATGATTAGGACATTGTGCCTACACTGGGACTTTTTCCCCCCTCTAACCATGATGAGGACATTGTGCCTACACTGGGACCTTTTTGGCCTCCTAACCATGATGAGGACATTGTGCTTACATTGGGACGTGTTTGGCTTCCTAACCATGATTAGGACATTGTGCCTACACTGGGACATTTTTTGCCCCTCTAACCATGATTAGGACATTGTGCCTACACTGGGACGTTTTTGGCTTCCTAACCATGATTAGGACATTGTGCCTACACTGGGACCTTTTTGGCCTCCTAACCATGATGAGGACATTGTGCCTACACTGGGCGTAATGTCCTAATCATGGTTAAACTATCGAGAGTTTCCCTCAGGGTTGAGCACTTCTGCTCTGTTCTCTCCTTGCTCATGTGAATTCCCCCTCCCTAATGAGTGGTTAAATACAGCACAGCATTACATCTGTAGTAGCACTAATCGCGGTTAGCTTTAAAAGTAGGATTAGAAGCTAGTTTACAAATCCTGGTTAATGCTAATGGTGGTTAGGCAGTGCGATATCTGATTGAGCCTCTGAGAAACTGACAGAACTGCAAAACCACTTTAACATTTAATTAGAAAAGGCTTTCTTTTTTATTGCTGGTGAAAATGATATCCAAACTGTGAATGTCACGTAAGCTGTGAATGTCATGTAACCAAAACATACAAAGTGGGCTTCCGCCCTCCAACTCATGGCGTATTTTAAAGCACCCCACAGCTTTAAGACAAAAGTTACTCAATTCAGTTAACGTCAATGAAATACGCTCACAGAATGGATGGGGAAATTGTCATTCCAAAGGGATGATACGGCTAAATCTGTATTCCTTTCCCTTCTCATATTTAATATCATTCTGGTTTTGCTACTCTTTTGGGAGAAGTAATAGAAGGTGTAGTGGATTAGACACAATCTCTCTGTACGTGCCAAATTCCAGCAAGGAGATGCGTTTTTACTTTGGCCCTCAGCAACAAAGATCATGGGCCAAGAAGAAGGGGTGGTTTTGGGAAGAAGCAACAGTTTTGAAATGTCACCAGCCAATTAAGTACAGCATCGTCCTCAGCATCGTCGTCTTCACAAGTGACAAATGTTTATTTGCATGTACAAAAGCTGTTTTCAGTGTTGGCAAAGCTTTTTAAGTATATACATTGAAGCATTTGTGATGTAAGAAAGATTAAGAACTTTGATATCTTTGCTTTTGGAGGTTTGTGGAGTCATAGAATGACCTCAGTGGTAGTACCCTGCACCTGCAGTTGACGTTTCTCCAATAATTTGATTGTGACTATTTGTGATCCAGACCCCTGGAGATCTCTTGCTAGTCAGGACTAACAATGTTTTGGACCTTGGCCTTGGTGTTATTCCCTAGAATAGATTTTTTATGGTCCCTATAAAGCTCATTGCTGCATATAACTTAAAACAGGATGACCCTTACTGGCAGGTTTACATTGAGATGAGATGGGAGATGAAAGGCATTAAAGGTCAATTAAGGGTGTGTGTGTGAAATGCGGTAGCCCTGCTCAGATTTCCTGATCCTCCAAACCAGGGTTGGGCAACACACAGCCCGTGGGTCACATGCAGGCCTTGCCACTTTCTGCTGCACCCCACTTTCTTTGAAGAGAAGAAAAAAATGGCAACTGTAGTGGCTACGGAACCCATAGACAGCTAAATTTAGCTTGTTTGCATGCTAAATTTGGCCTTTTCGGTGCTAAATGTAACCATTGTAGGGCTCTGTAGTACTACTGAGTGGTTTGTCACTGGTTTTCAGTAGAAATCCAGAACATTTGGTGCTTTGTGGTGGGGGCAGGGCTGTGGACTATGTGGTGCCCTGTGGGCTGTGGCCTGCTCAAGGGAGACCCCCCCCCCACGGGCCGCCAGAAGTGGCCTCCCCAGCACCAAACCATGGTTTGGAGATGTGAAATATGCCATTGGCTTCCTGTTTCTCATGCTGATTGCCTTTTTCTTTTCCTCGTTTGCAGAAACCAAGTTTGCTGTGACATCAGATTGACCATAACTATGGTTAGACAAACCAGCAGTTGCTTGCAAACCATGGTTTATACACATACATGCTTGCAAACCATGGTTTAGACACTCACTTTAGACGCTGGTTTCTTTTTCCAGGTTGGAAGTCATTCCTGTTTGTCACTAAGCCATATGATGAAGAAACGGAGGGGGTATAAGGGAGCAGTGAACAGCCATGGTTTGGAGGGTTGGAAAACAGGGGTTAAAATTGAGGTAGTAAAGTTCTCTAGAGAGACCGAGCCCTGCAAATGACCCGAGAACAGAGTTGTCTTCCTCCAGCAGATTACTGGAAGGAGTTCCATGTCTGCAGTCCCACAGATTTGCTAACTCAGAGGAGGATGTTGTGTGTGTGTGTGTGTGTGTGTGTGTGAGTGAGTTCTGAACGAACAGCCTTCAGTGTGTGTTGGCATCATTTCACACCCTCACAAAGACCACCAGTGTGGATGGAGAGCTCTCAATTGCACCTTTGTTACCGCTGCTGGCTGCGCTGCTCTTTGAAACTAGCAAGTGCCAGGTTAGGAGCCCAGCTGGTCATTGGCAGGAGATGCCTTTCAGCTCCCCTATGTAGTCGGATTTCAGAATGGAAGGGAATCAAGCCCAGGGAAAATCCTTTCAAGACGGTTGCCCTGACACCTCCGTTCTGTGACACCATGGAATCTTGGCAGGCAGAAAAGCAATATGGATGGTTCAGTTCAATACCTTCTTTTGAGAGACTTGATCTCTTCTCCCCATCCCTCCCCCCCACATCAGTCCCCTTTTCTGCTTGGGGCTGTATTTCCTTGCTGCTGCCCTCCAGCCTGTTCCCTGATTGCATATCATTAGAGCGCTTTACTGCCTTATCCACTAAGTCTCTCTTGGTCGTTAACCGGTGGCCTGATTGTAAATTTTGCTCATTACCCCAGCCCTCCCTGCAAAGTTTTGCCTCTGCTCTAATTGCATGTTGACTGACTTGGCTGGAATTGATCGGCATATTATTATTATTATTATTATTATTATTATTATTATTATTATTATTATTATTATCCCCTTTGGCTCTTGCAGCTGTCCGTTCATTGCAGATCTAAATGTAAAGGGGATTGGTTGTCCTTCTGGTAGCTGTCCTGAAGTGTGTCTGAAATTGGGAACGGGGCTGGGTGAGCACATGAGGGTGTTCTCTAGGAAGCCTGTACATTTCTTGGCACTCAACACAGTCCCGCGACGAGGTAACGCCATTGATTGGTTTTTAAGGACGCAGCAGGCTGCCAAAACCATTTCAGTCTGATCTGAACCATATCCTGTTGGCTGCTGCTTCTCACCAAGATCTAATAAATCCCCCCCACTGCAAATCCTAATTCAGCGTAATGATAGAGCTGCTGGAGGAGGCAAAAAATTGATTACTGGCTTCCAGACAAGCAAGATCAACTTCTTGCTATAACACACCAGATGTCTTCGCTGATACACCATTTTTCTTCATTAATTTTGCCTTCACAGGATAGCTTTGATTGTGCGAGAACTTCCACGTTTCCTGATTGCTGTAAGTTTAGTATAGAGCAGGGCTGCGCCCACTCACAGGGATGCTCCTATAACTTTGCAAACATTTTGGCCCAACTGCACGTCACGACAGATTTTATTACCTTGCCAGAGACGTATGCCAATTACTTTTCCTCCGCCCAGGTGGGGAGTGATCCTTTTTGAAAGAGCTAAGCCAAAACGACAATTCGTTGACGCAGAAGATCGGATCCCACTATCGGGGGGCTTCTCAGCTACTTGTTTTGAGAACGGTGGTCTTTACGGAGCAATAGTCTTCAAGCCTTTTCCCCAGATCAACCTGTGAAATAGGGCCCACTTCTCATTTTTATTTTTTTGACTGTTTGCCACCTCCTTTGCTTATGACAGCCAAAAGACTTATATTATCACATTGGAAAGACAAATTTACACCTCCTATAATGCAGTGGATCAAGGACCTAATAACATTATCAGCTTTTGAACGAGGGTTATATAGACGGAATTTGCAGGAGGATAAATATACGGATATTTGGTCTGCTTTTCTTGAAACCTTTGTATAACTCTCTCCCTCCCCCCCCCCCCACCCCAGTTTATATGATGGAAATGATGATAATCCTATATACACAATCTATGGTCCCCTCCCCCATTTTTATGATGTATTTTTGTTTTGTTTGTTGATATTCACAATAAAATTAAAAATTCAAACATAAAAGATCAACCTGTGAAATAGGGCCCACTTCTCTTTTTTTATTTTTTTGACTGTTTGCCATCTCCTTTGTTTTAAAAGCCAACACTTAAAAATAAGGAAAGGGACGGTGTGTGTGATGAAGGCCACCTACCTGGCAATCCGCTTGTGGGCCACGGCCTGTCAGACCTGACCTCTAGAGAGGCAAGGAAGCCCATTCCCAGAGGCTTTGTGCTATCAGCTCCTTCTGGCCTCCGAGAGCCCTGTATTACCTTTTTTGTTCATTTAGTCAGGCCCGGTGCTGCCATAGAGGCAACTCAGGCGGCCGCCTAGAGCGCCAAGCAAATGAGGGCGCCGAACAGCGTACCTGGAAGCTGCTCTCCTAGAGCGGCTTCCGGGTGTGCTGTTCCAAAGCCGCCGCCCCAGCCTCCGCCCAACCCCAGCGTCCTGGCTCCTTCGAAGCCAGGATGCTTGGGTTGGAGGCGGAAGCTTCAGTACGGCGCGCCAGGAAGCCACTTCTGGGCGCGCTGCTTCAAAGCCTCTGCCCTGCCCCCCAACCCCAGCGTCCTGGGTTCAAAGCTGGGAGCGGGAGGGAGTGGGCGGTGAGTGGGCGAGCAAGGGGGGAGCTGTAGCGGTGAGTGAGCGAGCGGGCGGGGGCGGCGGGCGAGCGATTGGGTGCGGCGGGCGAGCGATTGGGGGAGCCGGGGCGGCGGGCAAGCGGGCGGGGGGGAGCAGTGAGTGAGCAAGTGAGTGGGTGGGCGGTGAGCGAGCAGGGGGGTGGAGGCTTCAGAACGCGCCTGCCTAGGGCGCAATATAGTCTGGCGCCGGCCCTGCATTTAGTGTTTTAAAATTGTAAACCGCCTTAGGTGCTTTGGCAGAAACATGTCATAAACATGCATGATTAAATACATGAATAGCCCCTCTGCCCTTTTATTAAGATTTTATCAAAACAAGTTGGGCTCCCCCTTTATTTCTTCTTTCACACGTGTATAAACCTTTCTATCTAGCATCACCTTGATGTTTGCCTTCGTCCTCATTGTCTTCATTTCCCCATTGATTCAGCGGAGTTGAGGGCACCCCCCCCCCACAAGATTGCGATTGTCCATCCAGAGAGTGGGAGGGAAGTTCCCTGGAAAGCCCAAATTTCCCAGCCCTCCCTTTGATTCAAGTGTGGCGTATTCTGTATTTGAAACGGTTTGCCTAAACAGTAAGGAAGTTCTCAGTCGCTGTCTAAGTGCACCGTATAGAGAAGGAATTCAAGTAGCCAGGCAGCTCAAAATACTTCATGAGGATCCCTTCTCGAATGGGCAGGAGTGATTTTGTTCCCCATCTGCCTGCAGTACACCAGAGTACGTAAAATAACAGATTATGTGGCGGTCGAGCAGGGCCTTCTCCAAAGCGCATGGGACGTGTGTCGCTTTCTAATATGGGCTGAGGCGATTTGTTTTCCTTTGTAATGGAGCGCGCTGGTGCTGTTGTATTGGAGTGTGTGCCTTGTGGGGTTTTTTTGGTTGCACCTGCGTCTCCCTCCACGAAAGGAACAAGATGCCCCTTGTATTGGACTTGGATCACTTTACAGATCCCCGTCTGTAGAGGCAGCAACCTTGTTTTAAGAGGCATGTTGTGGAATTGTAAGAATGCAAAACAATGTCGGCACAGGCCCTGCAGCTCACGGGGATTGCATTTCAATGTTAATTTTCCTGGCACGGATTCTGATTGTAGAAGATTTGTGTAGCGCGCGCACACACACACACACACACACACACACACACAATAAAAGCACAGAAACGGATGTCAAGCACTGTGTCCAGTTGGTGCTTTCAATCCCCCTCCCACGCACACACTTAGACTTCTTTCCCCTCGTTTAATGAATGGAACATTCAGATCTGTAGTCGACGATTAGTTTGCACGGATCCATTTTGTATCGCCGCCCAACTAATGTCAGAGCTGCAACCTTGCATAAGGACCGCCTTACTGGACCAGTCCAGCTTTTTATATTGTATTGTGTATTTGTGCTTTTAACCTGTTGATGGTCTTACTATGATTTTAATTTTTGTGAACCGCCCAGAGAGCTTCGGCTATTGGGCGGTATAGAAATGTAATAAATAAATAAATAAGATCCATCTATTCCACCATGCTGTTTTCTCCAGTGGCCAGCCAGGTGCCTCCAAAGAGAGCCCACATGCAAGCTATAAAACCAACAGCCCTGCCCTGTTCTTCAAGCCTTTCACGTATTCAAAGCTGCTTCTTCTTCTTCTTCTGCTCTGTAATTTATTATCGCTAACCTTAA